>NC_089838.1:194554859-194889215 GCF_035609145.1 Eleutherodactylus coqui
GTCGGCTAATACTCGAGTATATACGGTACATTTTTACACTTAGGCATTCACATTGCTTTAAATATTAGAAAAAATAACAAAAAATATACAACAGTGGTATTGTCACTTCTGTAACATCCCATAGTATAAAATATTACATTATGTATCTGGTCTGGTACATTTTGTAGCAGTAAAAAACAAACAAATAAAAACCTCCATATTAACCATTTCATGTTTATCTTGCTTCACTAAACCAGTAATAAAAAAATCCTAGAAACCTCAAAATGGTGCCAATAAAATAGAAGACATCCTGTAAAGAACTAGCCCCCACACAGCTCTGTTGACAGACAAATACAATTGCTCTGGTCTTGGATTGTTGTACCACAAAAAAGTCTATTTGTAAAAAAGGAAAAAAAGGTTATGCTGTGCAAAAATAGTAAAACATTACAACAAAATCATTTTTTTATCGCTATGACCCATAGAATAAAGGTAATGTAATATTTATGCCACATCGTGTATGCTATAAAATGATTCTTAAAAACAATGGTGAAGTGCTCTTTTCTATGGCCCCCAGCAAAACAATTATTGAATACATTGTGTACCCGAAATTTGGTTCCTATAAAAACTAGAACTAGTCCCATAAAATACAAGGTGTCCTGCAGCTGCACTGACGAAAGAATAACTACACATAGGTGTGAAATGAGGTTGATCTCAAGTTCTGTGCAAGTCACTCAAATTTCTTCACTCCCAACTAGTCAAACTATGTCTTTATGGACCTCTAGTCGGGTTAGTGTTGGGGTTAGTCATTCTGAAGCAGAAAATCTACCTCTCCAAACGGTTGCCAGAGTTGCCTCACTGATTGTATAGTATATTCGTGTTGGAGACAGAGGCAGGTTGGCGCTTTGTAGTGAATGTTGCAGCATGGAATAGACTATTTTATATGTTGTGCACTTCAGCACTCGGAGGCCCTTTTCTGTGAGTTTGCATCGTCTACCCATCTGTGTCCGAGCTGTTCTACATGCTCCCACATCATGGCCACAGCATTTAGCTGTCCTGTGTGAAGCTAGCCGATCAGCCGAAAAACCGTTCAAATAAGCTATTTTTGGCAATGGTTGTTTTGTAGAAGGGAAGAACCCAACAGGGTACTGAGCGAGAAATCACTCGGTAGTCTCTTCCTTACAGTTGACTGTAAATGGTCAGTCGTTCTCAATAGTTAGGAGTCATGTCAACACACACTTTGCCGTACAGCGTATTAACCAATTACACGACACGTAGAATTTGCTTTCACACTTGTGATTGGTTAGCTATGCAATTTGGGGCAAACGTAATTAACTTCTCGCTGTAATTAGCACAGCACCAGTTGGCCTCAGTAGATGGTTTAAAGAACACATAATGATTAATATAATTTTGAGGGAAAGCGGTGACAGATCCTCTAAAATTGGCCATACACATGAACTCGCTGCTGGCCAAGTGTTTATTTGCAGTGGGCTGACCGCCATTTCTCCTGTCCTCACCATAAACCTGCACGTTTGTCCCAGCAGAATAAGCAATATACTTAAAGGGGTTGTCCGGCCATAAACATTAGATCTCATTACTTCTGTTTGCCCAATACAATGCACTTTGTAATATACATTGTGCATTGTAAATTAGGCAAACAGAAGTTATTCACTTACCTTTTGGGGTGCCCCCCCCCCCCCCCCCCCGTGTTGCTTCTCGGTTGCCATTGGTTCCGACAAGTCTCTTGTCCTCTTCTTGTCGGGACGACGGGGACGCGCTTCTCCAGCACAGCTCTGGCTGCTGGCTCTTCATCTCCAAGGTAAGAATGAGTGGAGGGGTGGGCTCTCGCGGGGGGGGGGTGGGGGGTGGGGGGGTGGAGAGGGAGAGATGGATGGATGGATGGATGTGTGCAAGTGGTGTGCGTGGACCCAGCTGACAGAAGTCGCGGGGGGGGGGGGGGGGGGTGCAGTGATGTGTGTGTGTTAGTGGTGTCAGGAGAATCGGCTGTCAGAAGTCGCGGGGGGGGGGGGGGGGAGTGCGGTCACATAGACTTGTCGCGGTGGAGTGTGCCGTCACATAGACTTGTCGCGGTGGAGTGTGCCGTCACATAGACTTGTCGCGGTGGAGTGTGCGGTCACATAGACTTGTCGCGGTGGAGTGTGCGGTCACATAGACTTGTAGCTGTGGGGGGGGGGTCTGTCACAGTAATTTGTCACGTGGGGTTGGAGGGGGCTGTGTCTGTTGTAATTTTTCACACGGTATAATCCTGCCTGTGCAGGGAGAGGAGGAGGTGAGCTGTGTCTGTTGTGAATGGTGGATTTTGTGTTATCTATATATAGGTATCACTGTACTTGTAGGGGGGAGGGGCAGGGGGTGCTGTTAGTGTACTTGTGTGTGGGCACTGTAAAGGGGGACTCTGTGGGGGAGGTCACAGGGGGGGCACTGTATAGGGACGCTGTGGATGGGGGAACTGGGGGGGGCATGTGGAGGGGGCTACTTTGGAGTGCACTGGGGGGGACTCTGGGGGGGTGGCATGTGTAGGGGGGGTACTGTGGAGGGGAATACTGGGGGGGCACTGTTGAGGGGGGACTGTGGAGAATACTGTGGTTGGGAATGAGGGGGGCTACTTTGGAGGGCACTGTAGGGGTGACACTGGGGGGCACTGTGGGGGGGCATGTGTAGGGGGTACTGTAGAGGCCACTGTTTGTGGCACTGGGGGATCATTAGGGGGGCACTGTAGGAGAGTGCACTGTGGGGGGGGGTGTCGTTGTGAGGGGGGGTCGCTGTGGGAGGGGCACTATGAAGGCATGTGTGTGTGGGGAAATGTTTTGTTTTACTTTACTTTAGCAGGGTGGGGGGGCAGTAGGTAGCCTTGCAGTGGGGGGCTGCAGGAGAGTTCTCTCTCAGCTCTCCCCCGCCCCTCTGCATTCACTATACACAGTGCTGCTGTTTACACTCATGGCAGGATTTTATCCTGAACCATGAGTGTATAACGCAGTCTCCCCTGGCCACACCCCTTCTGAGTATAGTATGCAGCAGGGGGCGGGGCCTGGGCAGGGAGAGACTGTACAGCAGTTCAATAGAGGTGGGTGTGTCGTGGGCGGGGCTAGGACGTGAGCTGAGGGAGGCCATGAAATCCTGCCTTTTCATGCCTCTTACTGCCATTGGGAGCGTGCACACAGAAGAGGGAGAGCGCAGAGCATTGTGGGAAGGCAGCACAGAGGCGCCATCTTTGAAAGCTGCAGTGAAGATCAGATTCTAAGGTAAGAAACTGACATTGCAGCTGATCTGCCTGCCGGTTTGAGCCCCTGCATGCTGTCTGTTACTATCCTTACTGAAAGGGAACACCAGCATTATAAAAATTCTTTACCCTGTGTGGCTGGACAACCCCTTTAAGTGTAGAGAGAGGAATGGACGTCTGCCAGTCACCCTCGGCAATGGATTACCTACCACAGGAATAAACCCTTGGGCATGTTGAACTGAATTGAATCTAGTTTACTGAGAAATATATATTGATTATTCAGAAAATCTTTACCTATCCAATGACAAAATAAATGTTAATGTTGTTGTTGTTGTTAGCCATTTAGTCGTTCACGCCCCTCGGTGACCCTAAAGGCTCCCTCCCTCCATGTTTTTCGGTTTTGCTTCTTTTCAGTTGTGTGATATCCATGCCAATATCAGCTCTGACAGTATCAGCCATCGTGTCCTTTGGCGCCGGGTCTTCTTTAGCCACTGATCTGTCCCAAGCATTATAGATTTTTCTAGTGACTCTGTACACATTACATGGCCAAAATATGTGGTGATGATGCAGAATGTAAAAAGAAAGCTGTAGCTTTGAATTTGCTGGTTAACACTTGGGCCATTTTTGGAAGTGTCTGTTTATGTTTATTCACAGTAGAGTTGGTTAACATCGTTAACATGTTGTACTTCTTGTTTCCATCAGACTTCTCCTGGAGCTTCTGGAACTTCTGTTCGATAAATTTAATGCAGTGGCCTCTGCTCATTCTGTAGTTCTGGGATATCTGCAGGAGACTGTGGCTTCTCCCTCAAGTCAAGATGGGGACATTAAATTGTATGACATGGCCGAAGTGTGGGTGAAGATTCAAACAGTTATCCAGGTAATATTTTACATTACCGCAGTATTTGATTACAAAGTTAACAAGGCTTCTGAAGATTTCGGCAAGATTGGAGATTGTTTTCATGTCTATTTTGATTTTTAAGGCCGGTATTTAATTTGACAATAAAATAAAATAACTTGTGGCCTGGACACATACATACATTTACTTCCTGTGCTTTTTTTTTTTTTTAAGTGTAATTTTTATTTTAAAAAAAAACTAGTGTTTTATTATCTTCCTCTTTCCGCATTGCCAACCTCTTAGAAGAGGGAGGCTTTTTATTTGTGTGAGAGGGGACAATGGAGAACAGAACCTGAGACAAGACGATGGACTGCCTTAACTAGGCTGATTGTGGCATACAGGGAGTAGATGCTCTGTGTTCTTCACTTGTACTTCTGGGTCCACACAGAGACCTCTCTCTCTCTAACTTCTGTAAGTGACAAGACACTGATCTGCTCAGGACAGTATTACTCCTTGACACCTCTTTCCAGCCCTCAGCAACCCCAGTAGCAATCCCAAGTCCCAGTTTTGCCTCATGTTCAGTCCATTTGTAACATAAGTGGTGTAGAGCTCTCTTCTTCCCTGCTGCCATTTTTTTGCACTTGGCCACTGATGGTTGCAGTTCCTCTCCACTGCCACCAGCCATATATTACACCCAATTAAAAGCGGTAGTGGAAGACAGAACATGATGCAAAAAGGAAACCCCATGGACAAGGCTGTTGTAAGGGGGTACAGTGAGCTGAATAACCAACCGTGGGACTTCAAGATTATGAACCCTTTGCTGGGCTTTGTTTGGGAGGCTATAGAGAGATAAGCAGATGCCACTCGCTTTAGCTGTTTATTAATTTCTCCTGTAACGTATCCCTGAGGGGGAGTTCCTTAGATAGTGGATTTGTTACATATGCCATGTTCCCTTTTTCTGGGTGGGGTGAGAGGGCGCACATGACCATAATGTGCAATGTCACTGATTCCTGCAGTACATAGTGCCTGTTAGGTCACACGTGATCACTTTCCAGAGCATGTGAAATGTGGCATTTACATAATGGACAACAAAACAGTAAGTGCTTTAGATTACTGTTGTCCATTCAGTAACACATATACTATAGTTTTAAAAGCAGGGTAACCCATTTTTAGATCTTTATAATTCTAAGATCAGAAAATATTTAGACTATCAATCGAAAGAACAGGTTATTTCACCCTTTGGATTAAAGACCTCAAATGACCCAAGTCTACATAAAGAGCCCCATTGGCTGACTTTATTAACCATAATATTGTCAGTGTGTCATATGAGTGGGCTTTTTTTTCTTACTTTTTTTTACTTCTGTATAGTAATGAAAGAGAAAGGGAGAAGACTAGCAAGTATCAATTCTAGGAGTCCACGACCTGTGGCCCAGCGTCTACATGCAGCCTACAGTCATATTTTGTGCCGCACTTATCTTTGTCTGGTGGCTGCTCAGGTGTATTTTCCGTCTCTTAAGAGAAGAGGAATGACATGTAGCAGGGATGGTTAAGTACTAATGGTGCATTTTTAGAACAATGTTATATTGGCAGAATGGAGGTCTCTTTTTACGATTCATAGAAAAGTAGATGAAGTGGAAATGTGGCCATGTGGGAGTTTAGTTGTGTTCGCTGTAGTTAATGGTGGTAAAAACCCCCTGTTGTTTCAGCATCGCACAAACTACAATGGACAGCTGCATTCTCCTACAAAGTCCAGGTTCCACTTCCAGGACTCCCATCTATCAGACATTTATGCCATATACTTTTGACATGCTATAAATGTCTCACATGATGATAACCCTTTAGGTTTTATTGTAACCACTGGGATTGGTTCAGTCTGACAATGTGGCCCTCGGACCAGAAAAGGGAGTGCAACCCTTATCTATGTGCTTTTTCTGAGAGTGGATGATAAAAGACCAGTTCTTTTAGCATGGAAAATAGAAACTTGCGGCTTCCATTATCCCAGATACACGGGGAAGAGTGATGGTTGAGCACAAGCTGCAACTTGCCATATTCCATCTAGAACAGGACACTCAAAATACAAAGCAAAGACATATGTAGCCCATAATTGGATCAGTCAACAGCCAGTTAGCCTGTTAATGGCTGCAAGAGACAAAGTGAACTGAAAAAGACATTAAATGGTAAAGCTGTATAATTGGTTGAAAAGTCAGTTCTGACACCATCCACTCCGCAGCCACCATTCTAATAGAAGGTTTGTTTTGTATTTTTTACCACATCTAGAAGGTATTTTTGAGATCTTGACATCTAATATGAAGAGAAAGAGGAAAAAAAAGCCTTCCGTTCCAGATTAACATTTATTATGCTACTTGTGCCAGCTAGTTGTCAGATACCATTGATTTCAATAGAACTGCATTTTTCAGTCATTTCGATTTCTGGACTAAATTGCTGCTAGCAGCAATTGCCGTTTTTGTTATTAGAGTAAAATCGCTTAGTGTAACACTTTGCTAAGTTGGAAAAATTATCTTGCAGCATGATTTCATTGGGAAACATGGTCAGTAATGTTAATGAAACCTCCACTGCAGGAGCGGCCTTTTAATTTGGGACAGGTTAATGCTTTGCACTGTTTTATCACTTAGCGTGGCAGTAACTGTTTCTGTAAATGTTTTCCTTTTTTAATTAAACCCTAATTTACTTAGAACTGTGTTCCAATGTTCTTAATTAAAGTGATTACTTTTTTCCTCAAGTAATGCACATCGAATACAAATTGCAGGATGTTTTTCAGACATGCCCAGGTTGTCATTTTTATTATTCACAGCCTCCTTATTCAATTTCTTTCTAAAGATAATTGGCTTTAATGTACTCGCCGCAGCACAAATCAAGCTTTGGCTGTTATTTATTGCAGCAGTATTGGAGCTTCTGCTGGCTTAGCTTCCGTATTTGGAAAGAATTAGTACAAAAATATGCTACACCCTAGAATAGTTATGAATCAAAACAGCAGCAACACCTAAGAAACAGATGTCAGATACTCTTCATTCTCTTTAAATTCATCATTGTACTCATGTAATGAAATACAAGAGCCTTTTTACTTGTCTAGGACTTGAATCTTCCCTTCTAAATTAATAGAAAACCTGCTTTCATCTGGGTGCAGACATTTAACTGCTGTCAGAATGAAAGCTTTTTATCAACATGATGACTGATATATCTAAAGGGCAAATAGAAAAATTATTCATTCTAGTAGTTTTCAATTAGGATTTAAAGTGCAGACAGACCTAAGTGCGTACACGTGCTGATGGTCACAGGAGTGTGTGAAGTAGCCCATAGACATTGTTGGCAAATCCTATAGCCTTCAGAGAGGTCTGACAACAATCTAATGTACATAGACCCTCACGGATACAATGGCTTTCCCTTTTGTTGACTCAGAATCAGTCATAGAATCATAGACTGGTAGAGTTGGAAGGGACCTCCAGGGTCATCGGGTCCAACCCCCTGCTCAGTGCAGGAGTCACTAAATCATCTCAGACGGATGTCTGTCCAAACTCTGCTTACAACACTTCTATTGAAGAGAACTCGCCACCTCCAGTGACAACCTGCTTCACTCATTGATCACCCTCACTGTCAAAACGTGTTTTTGTTTGTTTTTTTAAATATCTACTCTGTGTGTGTGTTTTGTTGGGTTTTTTTCCCTCTCCACTAACTTTGTAAAGCCATCAGACACTAGTCTGCGGCTGAGTTCAAATGTTACGGATTTGTGGTGCAGTCTGTCTAACATAAACATGTTGTCTTCGGCCGCACATACACGGATTTGCATTGCAGAATCCACGGTCGGCGTCTGCACCGCGGATCTGCATCAAATACTGTTTCTGTCATTCTGCGTGTGGCAGCCAGGCTGACAGATTGCAGGTCGGACATGCCCTCTCCTCCGCTTTACATGCATGGTGACAGAGCATTTAATTGTTGCGCCGCTGCGATGAATATTCATGGTTCACAGAACAACACAATTAAGCATTCAGTTGTCACAACAAAACTTGCTGTGGCCTTTTGGTGAATGAAACCTGGTAGAGCTATGAATGAGTGAGGAATGCTAGTAACGCTAGGGGTCTGTGGAAGAATGTAGTTGGAAAGAAATGGCAACCAACAGTAGTAATAAATGGTTTTCTTAATGGAAGACATGGGAAATATGCACTTTGAACATGACATTTGAACAGTGGGTTTAGGGGTGTGTTCATGTAATTATGTAAAAGAAATGGGAAGCTTTTGCACAGGATGCTGTCTTTTATTGATTATGATACCGAGAGTCCAGTAGAAACTGAACTACCAATAACATGAAATGAGCCCTGTTCCTAGAGTTCCCATCAGCCTCTTTGGTTAATGGGACTTTGGCTACCGTGCATACCTGTGCGGCTGACCTCCCTCCCTCTGTCTAGTTGCTGAAGACAGCAGATCCAGCCTCTAACCAGACACATGACTTTATTAATCGCTTTAGATGTTAGAAGATACGGGTGCAGAAATATTTTACTTTAAAGGGGTTGTCCCGCGCCGAAACGGGTTTTTTTTTTTAACCCCCCCACCGTTCGGCGCGAGACAACCCCGATGCAGGGGTTAAAAAAACAAACCGGGTAGTACTTACCCGAATCCCGGCGGTCCGGCGTCTTCATACTCACCTGCTGAAGATGGCCGCCGGGATCCTCTCCCTCCGTGGACCGCAGGGCTTCTGTGCGGTCCATTGCCGATTCCAGCCTCCTGATTGGCTGGAATCGGCACGTGACGGGGCGGAGCTACACGGAGCCGGCATTCTGCACGAGCGGCCCCATTGAAGACAGCAGAAGACCCGGACTGCGCAAGCGCGGCTAATTTGGCCATTAGAGGCCGAAAATTAGTCGGCTCCATGGGAACGAGGACGCCAGCAACGGAGCAGGTAAGTATAAAACTTTTGATAACTTCTGTATGGCTCATAATTAATGCACAATGTACATTACAAAGTGCATTAATATGGCCATACAGAAGTGTATAGACCCACTTGCTGCCGCGGGACAACCCCTTTAAGGTAAAGTTCACCTTCGCAAAATTCAGTTTTGTATAGGTTTTTTTTTTTATTTCTTTGCAAATAGCTTTATGTATTATTGTACTGGTCCTGAATTACAGCATCCATTATAGCCTGTTGTGATTTACCTTCTTCACCTAGATTCTTCAATATTTGCTAATGTCATGTACGCACTTTCCCAGCACATAATGTGGGTGCAATTTAAACACTCCTCCAACCTTCTAGCCATTTCCTGCCCCAGCACAGCTGCACCCTCCCACTGAGATAACGGTTCATCACTACGGTAGAACTTGTAGTCAACAGCAGTCGGCCCATTTCTCTGGGAACCCAAATCCTTCCTTCCTACACCAACTCTTGAACCACTTGTTTACCTCCCTCCCTATTCTCCCTATGCCTTTCTAGTATGGTACTGGTATTATTTCCAAAAATAAATACAAGTGACTTTTTCAAAGCCCTGAAAGCCAAATCACTAATGTCAAATCGGCACACTAAGGCTGGGTTCACACGGGGCAGATTTGCCGCGGAAATTCTGTGCGGAACTTCGCCGCGGCAAATCCGCCTGCGGCCGCTAATCCCGGGATTAGCCAGCCATGTGGACGAGATTTCTAAGCCAGCAGAAGCCGCTGCTGCGGCGCGGATTTGCCGACCACAGCATGTCCATTTTTTTCCCCCCGCTGCTGCCGCACTCTCCTCTATGGGAGCGCCGGCCGAAGCGGAAGAACGAGCGCCCAGGCCGCTTCAAAACCGCCGCGGGTCTTGAAGAAGTGTTTTTTCCGTCGGAAATCCGCACCGTGGGAACCCAGCCTTAAGAATACAGCTCGTACACTCACTTATGATTGCTTTATATAGCTCTTATCTGTGACCTCCCTGCTCATCACACCAACTGGACCAAGTCCCCAGTAGACATACCCTCACAACTTCACTGATTTTCTGCAATGGACTGTATTCTGCAATTTTTTTTATTGTATATAAAATTACTGTACATTGCCTGCTTTTAAGGGCTCAATCACATTTGCATTAGAGGTACTGTTCTGAGCCTGCAATTTCTGCTGAAACTCAGGATGAAGGATGATGCATGCAGTATTATTTTGTCTATGGTAATGCTGGAGTGAATAAGAGTAGCCAGGTAGACCCACTGAAATCAATGAGTTGTAATCTGTACCTCTTGGGTCTGGCATGTGCCGGATCCATCACTTCTGGTTTGACTGTTTTGGCTCCTAGGATGGAGCTGTGCAATGGAATTATAAATGATAGTGTGAGCAAGAATACCTATAGAAATGACCAGCACAATATAGTAAGTACTTGGCATGTTTTGTGGTCCTATGCAACTTGGATTGTTAAAGGGGTTGTCCCGCGCCGAAACGTTTTTTTTTTTTTTTCCATAGCCCCCCCCGTTCGGCGCGAGACAAACCCGATGCAGGGGTTAAAAAAGAAAACGGGATAGTGCTTACCTGAATTCCCGCGCTCCGGTGACTTCTTACTTACCTGGTGAAGATGGCCGCCGGGATCTTCTCCCTCGGTAGACCGCAGGTCTTCTGTGCGGTCCATTGCCGATTCCAGCCTCCTGATTGGCTGGAATCGGCACCTGACGGGGTGGAGCTACAAGGAGCCGCTCTCCGGCATGAGCGGCCCCATTCAGAAAAGAAGAAGACCGGACTGAGCAAGAGCGTCTAATCCGGCGATTAGACGCTGAAAATTAAACTGCACCATGGAGATGAGGACGCTAGCAACGGAACAGGTAAGTGAATAACTTCTTATAACTTCTGTATGGCTCATAATTAATGCACAATGTACATTACAAAGTGCATTAATATGGCCATACAGAAGTGTATAACCCCACTTGCTTTCGCGGGACAACCCCTTTAACTTTTAGCAAGCACTGCCCAGCCGTCCTTTATAAACTTGTGTTATGGAAGATCTTTGTTTTGTTTTGTCTGTAGTGTGCTGTCATTGTATAAAAAAGATGAATTGCCACATTGAAAATAAATGTATAAACACATATTAAAAAAAATGCATGGATCAAGTATTCCAATTCAGCATCGCTTCCTTTACCTGTTCACTATGACAGTGGTTTTGTGAAGGACTGTAAGCCAATAGACAAGATAATGTGCTAATATGTTGTTACTGCCTTCTAATATTCCAGATTTCTTTCATCATTTTCTTCAAAGGTATTAGTAAAAATCAGCTCACTTGTGTCTCTCCTGTTTATCCTTTTAGAGAAACTGTTAGCACAGCTTGTAATGGCATGCTGCCTGATCTTTCCTGTAAAGTATACTGCAGCTATTCTGCCATTCTGGCATTAGACCACTTCAAGCATTGACACCTAACAAGATCCCTTTCAACCTCTAAAGGGGTCGTTCTCATCCCTTTTAGTATTATCTTCACTGCTTTGGATACTCTTATGTTTGGTAACAGATATCCAGGTTCTGGTGCATGAAAGGCCCTATAATCACATAAGCTGAGCAGCAGGCTCACCATGGGATTAAGCTTTGCTTCGAGAAGCTGAAAAGTACATCTGATCTTTTCCTCGCAGACTTTCGTAGAGCAGCGAATAAATATAGCGTTTGATGCCCCTACTACAATCGCAGGTTACTTGCATCATCATTGCTTTAGATGAAAATGTTGTATGCTTTTAAACAAGGAGTTTTGTGATTTGATGCAATGGTGATGTAAATGGTGAGCTATAGAAGGACAGGTAAAAGTACATGCTCTGCTGCTTTACATGGTTTTTTTCTTCACATGATTCATTTTTCTAATTTAGCTACAGCTGAGTACACTAGAATATATAGCACATGGCTTGTAATGAACAGGTAATATAATAATCTTTATTTGTATAGCGCCAAGTTATTAGGCAGCGCAAGTAACAGACTGTTACAATTTACTTCTTTCAGCTTGTTGGATTTAGTAACGGTCTAATTATAACATTTTTGTGGTTATGGTTGCTATATTATGGTTACTATACTATGGCCATACATATGCCATAGTGGCAGTCCATGCAGTTACTATAGGAACCTTGAGTGAAGGGGATCCAAGCTTAGGTTGCATACATCCTAGTAATAAAAGTACTTGCAACAGAAAAAAAAACAATAATTGGACTTTCCTGTAAGGCCCACAACCCCTGTCCCCACCTACTTGCCCCCCTAGGGCAACTGGGCGACAGTCCCTAGACTCCCTAGGGATGCGGGGCAGAGTCAGACAAACAGACAAATACAAGAAACAAACAAAGGCAGGTCAAGCAATCCGGGTCAGCAACAGAGAGGAACGAGGTACAAGGGGTTAGGCAAAGGAAAGGTCAGGTCTGGAGCAAGCAAGTCAAAGCAGGGAATCAAATGCAGGAAATACGGGTGTAGCTGGAGACCAAACCTAGACTGGCAAAACTGACAGGAACTGAGACATTTAAATGCTGTCAGAACTCCCGCCCCAGCAGCTGGGGCGGGGAGCCTGACAGCAGCAGGAGCCAAAATCCGGACGCTGGAAGAGACAGCCCCAGGCGCCTGGTAAAGACAGGCAGGTGCACCCGGGAGTCATGAAAAAGGGGCCCGGGGCGGTAACCCGCCGCGGCCCCAGCAACCCGGTTAACTAGGCGCGCACGCCCGGAGCTGGTGTACCAGATCACGGCGACCAGGGGAGGTCACAAAGACCGGGGCTCCCCCGCGTCGCACCCCTTCAGCCCGGGTACTAGGATTGGTAGTGCGGACATGGAGACTCCCAGCGTTGCCGGACCTGACACTTAATACATTGCGCTCTTCTATCTAGTGTTGGTTGTGTCCCGACTTTTTTTCTTTTGTGCAGAAAACTGCATCGTAATGTAAATTGGGATGGAGTCGTGATAGAACCATAGCATTCAATATGTGTGAGGCCGCTTTGGTCTCCGTTGCATGTAGTTTTTGTGTCTGTCAGTCATCTTAGCTGAGTATTGCTTAGAACAACTCCTTTCTATCCAGCTCTAAAGACTGAGTGGGTCAGTGTTGTGAAACGGAGACCAAAGAGGCATCGGCCTCGCAAATTAAACCCTTCGCTTCCATCCTTTTACCTGTCCCTAAGCAGGTTTCTATATAGAAAGCATAGACTGAGACCGTGATGGATAGAAGAGTGCAATGCGAAAACAGCCTTGGGGTGGCTTTATATGGCCAACTATATAGTCCAAATAGTCATTTGACATCCTCATTACAGTGGGATGTTGGCATACAAATGACTGTTTGTGTGCTTTTACGTAGAGGGATTGTTTGATTTTAGAGCGAGGTGGGCTAGTCGTTGAAAGACAGATGATTGCCTATTTACATTGGGCGATAAACGAACAAACTGCAGCTATTTTGTAGGTTTACTGAAATGAAGCAATTAGCGACTAGTAAAGGAATTATCACTGGTCACTAAGGATGAGCGAGTATACTCGCTAAGGCACTACTCGTCCGAGTAATGTGCCTTAGCCAAGTATCTCCCTGCTCGTCCTTAAAGATTCGGGGGCCGCCGCGGAGCGGGGAGCTGCGGGGGAGAGCGGGGAGGATCGGAGGAGAGATCTCTCTCTCTCCCGCCCGCTCTCCCCTGCTCCCCGCCGCGACTCACCTGTCAGCCGCAGCGGCCCCCGAATCTTTTTGGACGAGCACTGCGATACTCGGATAAAGCAAATTACTCGGACGACTAGTGCTTTAGCGAGTATACTCGCTCATCCTTACTGGTCACCCTATCGCTGTGTTTACATGGAACGACTCTTACTTCCATTTTTTCTTTTGGGTGATAATTTGGACAAGAGTTGTCTCGTGTAAAACCACCCATAGGTGAAGTTGAGCCGTGACAGACTGGCTGGTTAGTGGGAAGAACCTAAACAAATGTCTGCAGCATTGAGTGGCAGTCTACTCTACAGCAGTGTCCAGCAGTCACATCAATGGGTACAGGTGTATGTGCTGAGGTAGTGGTCATCCAGGCAGGAAGGCAAGTGGGTGCTAAACAACTTGAGCGAATGTAGCCTTGTACAAAGGGACTGCTGGCTGCGAAATCAACAGTTTTTTGTATGCAGTTGCTTTTTTAAATGGGGCATTTTGTAGTGAGATATTACTGGAGCCTTGTGTAAAAAAAACCTATTCCTAATAATTATGAAATATGTCCAACTGAATGTGTTCCCGAGAAAGATGTAATTCCTGAGTGTGTTATAATGGTGTCTGCCAGATCAATGCTGGGAGGCTGTTAATGGTACATTTTACTTTTAGGTGCACAATGACTTTGTTTGGACTTTGACCGCTTCTTTCTTTAGACATTTTTACACATGCTCTTATTAAGCTTTCACTTTAGGGAAAGGAATCATTAGGTTAAAGCAAACTTTTGCTCCTTCCATAAAAAATGCATTTTTGGGCAATTATAAATGGCTTGCGGCTGCTCTTATAGAGTGCCTGCAGCAGAACAGTCAGATATAATAGGTCCCTATATTTCTTACGACTTGAGGGAGGATCAGAGTGAAGCTAACTTCAGACTACACCAAGAGTGTAAGATACAGCATAGGTGAATGTGGGGAAGAATAAAGCTTTGCTTGTTATAGTCAAATACATCTGCTAAAAAGCTCTCAAGGTCATGTCTGACAAAAATGACCTTGTTTTTTTTCATCTGTACAAAGTTGGGTATTTTTCCCCTCCTCCTTCTACCTATTTGATGTAGTGCTATTACAGTGAACGTAACTAGTCTGGGACGACAGAAAGGAATCCAGTTTTATTTTTAGTTTTCAAGCTTTCTACACAGTTGAGTAGAATTTGCCAGTGAAGCTTATACTAGTTTTCGTCTTATATCCTGTTAATATTATCATTTTTTGATAATGCACTTCAGTGGAAATTTTCTGTGATATCCTTATTATTGCATAATCATCACAGCGATTAGTAATGATACATAGGTTAGTGCTTCTTTAGGAAGTTTTTTTCTCTTGTGATGGCGATCGATTGACATGTAGGCTCAAAAAGAGGTTCTGCCGCAGCTGCAATGAGTGTGATGCAGTTCATGTGCAGTCTGTATTTAACGGGCTGCACACGGACAGTATGAACCCATGGGCTTTTTAAGACATGCATATATATTTTTTTCATAGCCCGGTGGTGCTTGGAGAAGAATCACAGCATGTCCTGTTATCATCCTCATCACAGATGAAGGTGGGATATGCAATGTTCACTTCCCGGGCGCAACTTGCATACTTTCACCCGAGCATTTTCGTTCATATTTCGTCTGTATTGAGGAGTCTGTTAATCTGTTGGGCTGTCCACAACGGGGTATAAAATTTGCTCATATTATGTGCTAATTTTTATGTGTTTACAGATGCAACACGTCTGTTTAATTCTACTGGCAAGTAATTAGGAAATTATAGTACCAGAGTGTTTCTGGTGGCGCAATCTGCCACTTACTAATATAATATATTGAAAGGGATTGAAGTTGGTCAAAACATTTCTGTGCAAATGATAGCTAGGGATTACAACCGGCACAGCAGAGTCCTGCACACACTGATCACCCCCTGGTCATGTGACCTCCGTACTCCTACCACACAGGTGACTAATCACATGACTGTGGCATCATCACAGGACCTGTAAGCACACGGCTGCTGTCAGGCTCTGCAGGTTTTATGTTTTAAGACCTATGATGTCACCATCATGTGATCAGGGGTGCAGCGTGTAACTCACTCACGGACAGGTAGTTGTTTGTATTTTGATGGAAGGAGTTCAAACTACATCGATACTGCATCAATATTGCTAGAATTTGGTTCCTTTCGTTTCTACACTGGGGTTCTGAGTGATTTCCTTTGTTTGGCTCTGTCCTCTGAACTATGAACGAAAATACCCAAACCGCCGAATCTGTCACATGCTAGAGCCAAGCGGACCCCATTGACAATAATGGGGTGCATCCAGGTTCCTGCGTTTGGACTGGCATTTAACTGTTAAAATGGCAGAACCATACAGATGCAAATAGTTCATAGATAGATAAATGTGAACCTAGTTTTGTTTTACAGGTGACACAACTTACAAAACACTTGTTATTAAAATTGTTGTAAGCTTTGGTACTCTAGGAGTGAGAACGCACACTTTTAATACCTCCAATTAATTTCGGAGGGTCACTATGTATGTGTGGCTATTACTCCACTGAATATTAAAGGCAAACTGGCACCAGATTAAGGCCGCCTGCAGACGAGCGGGTCGGATCCGGCAGCGAGAATTCTCGCCGCGCGATCCGACCCGAGCGCCTGCAGGGACGAGCGCGTACTCACCCGCGCCTGGCGGCCCCTGCTCTTTCATGTGCCGGCTGCCGCGCAGCCGGCGCATGCGCAGACCGGAGCCGGCGGCCAGGTGAGTGCGTGCCCCGCAGAAAATTAGAACACGCCGCGGTTTGTTTGCCGCGCGAGATTTCGCGCGGCCAAACCGCGGCCGTCTGCATAGGAGTGCGTATTTTAATGCACTCCTATGCAAACTTTCAGCGGCGGAAATCCCGCGGGAAATCCCGCGGCGGGATTTCCGCTCGTCTGCAGGCGGCCTTATACTACTCTATCCAGGGACAACATAAACTACTGACAAAGACTCTGATTATATCAGTCTAGATCACGTGAGGTAATCATCCCCCTCTACTCTTCCTTAGTTTGACCTCATCTGGAATATTGTGTCCAGTTCTGGGCACCGCACTTTAAAAAAGAGATAGACAAACTGAAACAAGTTCAGAGAAGAGTTACCAGGATGGTGAGCGGTCTGCAAACCATGTCCTATGAGGAACGGTTAAAGGATCTGGGAATGTTTAGCTTGCAAAAAAGAAGGCTGAGAGGAGACTTAATAGCGGTCTACAAATATCTGAAGGGCTGTCACAGTGCAGAGGGATCAGTCCTATTCTCATCTACACAAGGAAAGACTAGAAGCAATGGGATGAAACTGAGAGGGAGGAGACACAGATTAGATATTAGAAAACACTTTCTGACAGTGAGGGTGAGCAATGAGTGGAACAGGCTACCACAGGAGGTGGTGAGTTCTTCAATGGAAGTGTTCAGTTGAATTCTTATTCCCCTCTGTTACCTTTTTGTCGGCAAAAAATGCTGCATTTGTAACCACTTAGGCTGAGTTGTTATCTGCACGAAGGGCGCCACTTGATGGATCTCAACAACAAAAATCCCGGAACCGCTGGATCTGAGCAGTGCTGCATATAAGGGGGATCGCCCAGCTTCCGGCATGCAGACTGAGATGTTCCCGGATGAAATGGTGTCGGATTCGCTGCCAGATCCGTTCCTGAGGCTCTTAATGGAGCTTCCGACACAGATGTGAATGCAGCCTTACTTTCTGACATCATGTTCTATGTTTTCCTATACCAAAATCCAATTAAATAGCTCTGGTACTGATCTAGTCCCTAATTATGTCCCTATTTCAGTTGTATAGAAGTGCTAATATTAACCTTTCAATGTATCTACTTTTAACCAGAAGGCTTTATATGTAGGTTTGTTTTTTATCGCTGTAATGCTGCATTTTTCTAAGGTATAGTATGATTCTTAATGTACTTGAAATCAAAGAAATATTTGTCTATGTTTTGTTACATCAGCCGAGATACAGTTAGCGGTACCTCTAGGCGAGAGCCGGAGCGTTTTCTTTCTAGGGTAGTTTCATGAAGCTAATGAGACAGGGTGCCAAAATAAGTCAATTTAACAAGCTTCCCTCAAGTAAGTAAAGCGATAAACACTGGGGTTTTTTTCATCTGCCGCTATTCTTCTGAAGCTAATGCAGCGGAATAACGTCCATTACACAAAACAAAGAAGATGCTCCATTAGAAACAGTTTGTCAGCAGTGTTTGTGACAGCAACAATCCCATACAAATAGTATCCTTGCAAGTGCGTATTCTTCTAATAAGACATAACTAGCAACACGGCAATGGAAGACAATAATAGTAAAATGAATCATTCCTTCTGAAATAATTACAGCTTAATGCCTGGCTCATAGGTAGTTCTGGGATTCTGTTCTTCCTTTCCTACTGACTGTTGTATTAAACCCATCATTTCCTATTTAAAAAAAAGGTATTACTCCTGTTACAACCCCCACACCCAAGAAATATACAATCCCTCCTCAGCCAGCTATGTATTAGATGTGCAGTCAAAAATGTTGTGTCTGAGCTGCAGATGTCGGTTATTTTGCCCCCTCTGCATATATCCTGTGAAATGTTAATTTTCTCTATTCTACAAGTCTCCTTAGTTGGTTGTCTTTTCCTGGTGTACGCTGACCAATCTGTCACTCCCAATCTCAAGTACCTCTATTATTCTGTGTATTAAAAATAAAAGACCACAGGTTTCAGAATTGTGCTATGAGAATTGACTATTAAAATGTTCCCAAAAATATGTAGGTGTGGGATTTTTTTATTTTTATAATTTTATTTAAAATTTGATTTAAACCATTTTTCTTAGTTCTCATAGAGAACTTGAGCATGCAATAGTTTAATCGCTTTTATCTTAAACTGAAATACTTCAGTATTGCAGTATGTAGTACTTTTTGTGGTTTTCTATTAAGCCATTTATGCTGTGGGAACATATTTAGACAGTTGTAGAAATGAAGAGAGAATAGAGGGGACATTGTGCTAGTAAAAGCATTTTAAAAAGTCCGGATGCACCAGGACTCTTATCTCCCATTGAGGACTGGACATAGTATATTCTCCTGTAGGTTGTAGCCGTGGACTCTATACACAGTCCTACCAATTAGTGGCCACCGTGATCAGCGCTCCCTGATGTAAGCATTATAATAGGACCAAGGGAGATGTGTTTGAAGATGTGTGCATGTTCCTGTCTTATGTTTTAAAAAGGCAGACAAGGGCATTTGAAGTAAGGAAACAGTGTATCTCTTTGCTTCAGTGATATGTGGTAACTCGCAGGCAATCAGTTACAGTGCCTTACACAGTTCTGCTCACATTAGCGTGTTGAATTTGTGTAATATGCAAGTGCAAAAAGAAACCCAAAAACGCAGCATCTTCTCTTTTGCCACGTATATACACAAGATCGAGCCCATTGCTCTCTATGGCCACGTACATACGTGCTCCCATACACCATTACATTGCGAATGGGCGGTGTGTATATGTGCTGCCACTTCACGATGCGCAGGAAATCTAAACGAAAAAATAACCCAAGTATACTGTGCGTCAGATATGCTGTCAAGTGCAGTACAATTTCGCCGCCATATGCGGCGGTATGCCAGGTCACCGCCGACTCCACAGCTGTAAAATGCTGTGTGAATCACGCAGTGTTTTACGCTTACGACCGTGTGAGCCCAGCCTTAATCCATAGGTTTAGGCCCATTTAGATGGGAGAAGTGTCTGGCAAACGATGTCCGACACTCGTCCCAGCACATACTTGCTCTCTTGCTGATGCACGGGAGCTAGTATCGCTGCCTCACAGCAGGGCGGTTGGAGGAGATTTCTTTCCTCGCGCTCCCCCGCCGCTCTCCATTGACCTAACATAGCGGCTGTTCAATACTGAACGGCAGCTATTTATACTGAGCGATCGGCTCATCTTCCACCGTTTATGCTGCATAAACAATAGGTGATGAGCTGATCACTTATCACTCAGTGTAAATAGCAGCAGTTCAGTATTGAACGGCTGCTATGTTAAAGGGGTTGTCTCGCGGCAAGCATCAAAATTTTACATTACCCCATTCCCCCTGTCACCCCCTGGCATAAAATAGCAAATTAAAGCGGTTTTTAATTAAACCGCTTGCTACTCACCGATCCGACGAAATAAGGAGTTTAAAAAATCTTCTCCCTAAGATGGCCGCCGGTCCTTTCCCAGGGATGCACTGCAGTTTTCTCCCATGGTGCACCATGGGCTCTGTGCGTTCCATTGCCGATTCCAGCCTCCTGATTGGCTGGAATCGGCACACGTGACGGGGCGGAGCTACGATGACGACGCGGTGAGCAGCTCTTCGGCACGAGCGGCCCCATTCACCAGGCAGAAGACCGCACAGCGCAAGCGAGTCTAAAAAAGCAAGAAGCCAGCGAAATTAGACGGCACCATGGCGACGGGGACGCTAGCAACGGAGCAGGTAAGTGAATAACTTCTGTATGGCTCATATTTAATGCACGATGTATATTACAAAGTGCATTAATATGGCCATACAGAAGTGTATAACCCCACTTGCTTTCGCGAGACAACCCCTTTAAGGCAATGGAGGGGGGTGAAAGCGAGAGGAGAGAAATCTCCTGCAGCCTCCCTGCCCCCTGCTGGTCAATCTGTGAGCAAGCCAGCGATACTAGCTCCTGTGCAACAGCATAGTTTGCCCAACATTTCCTCCTGTGTAAATGGACATAGTTTGTAATTATGTTGACAAGGAAATTATATTTTACTGGACTTGATCAATACTGTAAAAAAAATACTTTTTTACATAGTTTTTTAGTCCTTACAAACTTCTCCGCAGAGGGATTACACTTTATAAAACTGTTCTACAGTTAGAGGATTTGTTATAGCCTCATAATATACAGGATTAACCTTTTTTTTTGTATCCAATAATCCTCCCATGTTGTTCTTTGCCCTTACAATCAAGTTCCTAAAGACAGATATTTGCTTGTAGCTGACTGCCTATTATTTACCTGGTTTATAGGAACACTAAAGACAGGAATGAGAAATACGAGGCAACTAAGCTAGGTTCTAAGAAAGCTGGTGGCCATCATTACTCTTCCTTTTCCCTCTAACCAAATGTACCAACCTCCCCAGAAGAAAAAGTTTTCCTCTCATTCGTGTATACCGATGGGAAAAAATAAAAAGTTAATGCTCTCAGAACACGGTGATTAAAAAAAAAAAAAAAGAAAACCCTAAAACTTAGCTGTGTCCTCGAGACTCGAATATGCTGTTTCCTTAGGGAGTTAAAGGCCAAATTGTTTTCAATATGAGGAAAAACTCTGGGGAAACATTTATGAAACAGTCTTAAAGAAAAGGTGTCTTCGTTGCACATAGCAACCAGTTACTGCACATAAATCTTAAATTTGCCACATTCTCTATCGAATTAAAAAAAAAAAAAGCTGTGTGATGAGTTAACATGGCTCCATCTCATAACTTCATTAGTATTGCGTCTGCCAACTTATAATAATGATAATGCTAAGCTATAGCTGTCACCAGATAATCATCAGTACACGAAGTAGAACGTAGCAATGAGGCGATTTTAAAAATTAATTTCCATATATGTGCCTCCCTAAGTTTCTCCAGACTGCAAGAATATCTAAACAATTAGGAATGACATGCAGCATGCTAAATAAAACACAACTCATCCGGTCTTCTCCATTAAGTTAGTAACAGAAGCAGCCAGCTATTTAGTTCTGATACTTCACTGCCTGTAATTGCATTACTTACTGACTTTTTATTGTATTTGCAATATTTTTTGTATATTATTTTTTTCATATCCCGAATCTTTGTATATATACGTAGAATGGTTTTTCATAAGGTCCTGGCTTTTATACTGTTGCTACTTCATCCACCTTTTTTGCTTTTTGCACTTTTATGTTTGTCAGGTCGCATGTAGGATTAGCAAAAGTTTTTTTTTTTTTTTTTTGAAAATCGAGTGTTTCCATATTCACTGTTGTCACGGTAAAATTCATGAGTACATGCACTGTCAGTGTAAGGGTTAATGATTTTCAAGACATTGAAGCTTCTTTGCTTGAAGCATTTTAGTAGAGTTTATGGTGCTTAAGCAATTAAATGTCCTCTCCCATAGTTTGCTAAAGTGCTTCTATCAAGTAAAAGGTTTTAATTTTTGTTTTCATTGAGTTAAGAAACATTAGCAGATCTACATTAATGGTGTTTCTAATTGTACAATTGGCATTGCTAATGGATTTAATTCTGCTGGCAGCTATTTCATTACCTAAATTACCCTTAAAGCTTTTCTGGTAATGTTTTGCCTTTTTGTACAGTATCAAGGTAGCTTGTTTAGTTGTTAACTCTGATTTAGGTAATTTCAGGGCTGAACTTTATACAGAGTTAAATTGAGCTTTCTTCTGCCTCTCCATCCGTAATGAGCGGAAGTTTTGTTTTTAGCTAGTTCTGATTTCTTGGTTTTTTTTCTGCACGGAAGTGGGAATTTTATAACGGCAAGTAAAAATTAATGAGGTTTTCTGTTGCAAGCAATCCTATTATATCTACATTGTTTCCAAGGGAAATTGGGAGGGGGGATGGGGAGAGGTATATAATGGATTTAGTCTTTTAGGCAAAGGGCTTTCTACCTTTTTATATCCTATTTGGACGTCAAATAAAAGTACCATATTACTTTAGTTTTTTTTCGACAATTAAACTTAATGTACAAGGGCTGTCTTTAGTGAGAATTTGTTCCCAATTTGGGGAATGTGCTACCAAAAAGACTATTGAAGGTCTTTTTGTTTGAATAACTACAAAATGTAGTCAGCTGTACATGCCTATTGCAAGAATAGCATTCATTCTGCCTGGATAACCAGTTCAGTGGATGCACTGAAAATGGGTGCAGTGCTGCATGTGTGGCATACAGGTGCAAAGTTACTGACTCTTTTGGAAGGGTGGTGCTAGATTTCATTACATTACCTAATATCTCCCAAACTCATCTGACACCTTAGTAGCTAATCAAATTTAGAATCAATCTCCCTCCTGTTGATGCGCTTGTTCTGTAACTAACTTGTGAAAGTTACATTTCACATTCTTCTAAGCAAACCAACCTTTCTACCTCCACTTTCTGTACTACTGCTTTGCTTCATTAGTTCTTTGTGCCTTGTTTCAATAACTTTTCCTTTGAAGGCCTAAAGTCACTATCATGGTGACTTAAGGGTATACTGCGTTTTACTCAAATCAAAACTGCTAAGTTGATTCCTGTTTTCTTTAAGAATTTTTATGAAAGCTGGTTGGCCATACCAGGTTTCCCCAAAAATAAGACCTTGTCTTCTATTATTTTTAAACCAAAAGAGGCACTAGGTCTTATTTCCAGGGGAGGTCTTATACTTAGCAGGCTCGGTCCAGGTCCCTCCCGCTGCTCTCTACAGCTCCAACGTGCTTCCTGCAGTACTTGGCTGCTCGTACAACATCACTTCCTGGTTACGGGATTCATAAATCCCGCCTCCAGGAAGTAAAGGCTGTGATTGGCTGAGCAGCGGTCGAAGAACCAATCAATGCAGCGCTGGATGAACCAATGTGATTACTGTGATTGGTTGTTCGACCACTGCTCAGCCAATCAACAGCCATCACGTTGTAGAGGCGAGATTTATTAATTGGCTAAGCCGCAGCCAATCGCAGCCATCACATTAGTTTATCCAGCACTGCATTGATTGGCTGATCAGTGGTCGAACAACCAATCACAGCCTTAGCTTCGCAGAGGTGGCATTTATAAATCCTGTAACCAGGAAGTGATGATGTACAAGTGGCTGAGGACTGCAGGAACCGCGCTGAACCTCTGGAGAGCAGGACCTGGAACAAGCCTGCTAGGTACTGTATTCTTTTTTTCTTTTTTCAATTCAATGTAGTGTAACTAGGGCTTATGTTCAGGGTAGGGTTTATATTTAAAGCCTCAGCAAAAATTAGACTAGGACTTATTTGCAAGGTAGGTCTTATTTTCAGGGAAACTGGATAGTTACTGGTACTGAGATCTGGAAAGTATAGATTTGTCTTATACACGTGTATCAGCACGGTTTGATGTCTATCTCCTGATTCTTTACAATGTGTACAACAAAATTAATAAGAAACAATTTTGTTGCTTCTAGATACTTCTGACCGAGTATCTGGATATGAAAAATACAAAGACTTCTTCTGAACCATCTGCCCAGCTAAGCTATGCTAGCACTGGAAGAGAATTTGCAGCTTTCTTTGCAAAGAAGAAACCTCAAAGGCCTAAAAACTCTCTTTTTAAGTAAGTAATGGTTACAAGCAGTGGCGTAACTATAGGGGATGCAGGGGATGCGGTTGCACCCGGGCCCAGGAGCCTTAGGGGGCCCATAAGGCGTCTATACTCGATCTAGGGAACCCAGTACTATGAATAAAGCATTATTGTTGTGGGCCCTGTTACAGGTTTTGCATTGGGGCCTGGGAGCTTCTATTTACGCCTCTGGTTACAAGCTTTATTTCTGATTGTAATATATTGAAAGAGCCGTAAACAAATGTATGGGGATTTAATATATATTCAATATTATATTTTCAGTATTGCATTAAAAGATCTACTCTACTGGCAGGGGGTGAAATGCAAGTCTTTGAGGGAGCTGACAATCTGTTCAGCTTCATCCTTTTAGACAGTTTTCATGTAGAAGCAATTTAAGTTAATTTTAAAGAACCGCATCCTGAGAACTGCACATGGATGGCTTGACAGATTCGCAGCTCCCTCACAGTCTCCTCCCACCTCTGCCTAGGACATGGCTACTAGAAGCGCACCACTCTTTTAACTAATATAGTATATATATTGAAGTGTGATCTTTTAATGTCCTTGTGCAGAAAAGATGTTGCACAAATGTATAAATAGCCAATAAGGACGTTATTTTGTTATGATTATTCGGGTGCTTGAATATTTTTTAGTTGTTCTAAAAAAGTATGTTTCATTTCAGTTTATAGTTTATGCAGCTTGAACCTTTTCTACACCTCTACTCTAAGCGTTGATAATGTAACCGCATATTCACAACTTTTTTGTTTTTAAGGTTTGAGTCGTCCTCGCATGCAATAAGTATGAGTGCCTATTTACGAGAACAAAGGAGAGAAATGTACAGCAAAAGTGGGGAACTTCAAGGTACAAATTTCCTCTACTTGGTGTGTTGTCCTAAGTGAAGCTCTGTATTAATGCAAATCTGCTCTTACATATACTGTGGGTGCCATATTAGGTGTGGTTGGTACGAGCTTGGAGAAGCCAATGGATAATATGCAGTATAGTTTATAAAACCAAAGGCCATCTAATAATGGCAGCAAAAAAAGTTTATATTGTAACTCAGACAAATGAAGGTGTGACATTCAGATACATTACAACATATCCTGTACTGATAGGTCGTTCTCATGGGGAGTGTTCATAAGGTAATAAAAAGAGAAATTAGCAGACATGCTCAGTAGGGTCTTGACACATGACAAAGTTAAAAACAGCTACATCATTCATTTTGTTCAAACTAGTTTTCCTTTGAAGTGTAAACAGTAGAGATGAGCGAGTATACTCGCTAAGGCACATTACTCGAGCGAGTAGTGCCTTAGCCGAGTATCTCCCCGCTCGTCTCTAAAGATTCGGGAGTCAGCGCAGGTGACAGGTGAGTTGCGGCGGGGGGGGGGGAGGAGCGAGATCTCCCCACTCTCCCCCACCGCTCCCAGCCCCCCGCCGGCCCCCGAATCTTTAGAGACGAGCGGGGAGATACTCGGCTAAGGCACTACTCGCTCGAGTAATGTGCCTTAGCGAGTATACTCACTCATCTCTAGTAAACAGTCATGTTCTGATGACTTTCCTCTCGCCCAGTCTGCTGAATCCATTGCTCTAAGAAGAAATCTTGTGTATTCTTCTGTTTATGTTGAAACTTCTGTAGATAAGAAACAATAGGAAATCCACAGTCATTGTGTATGGGGGATGCTTGCTGACATAAGCAGATTTAGACTGAAATATAAACCTAATTATAGAAGAATACAATTTCTCTCACTCTCATTCATCTAAAACCTAGATAGCTGAATATATAAAAATAAACATACAAAATAAAGAACTCTTCTGTAATTTCCCATAGTATCATCTCCAGGTTCAGGGCTATCTTTCCTCCCTACACAATATGTGAAGAGAGAATACCAGAATCGGTATACAAAGATAGACTTTGTGACAAGCCGTTGTAGGCCACTTGTGAGAAAAGTATTATGGAAGATAGAGGGTATGCCATTTAGTCATATGTTTTTCATTATTATTTACATGCCTCTCCATAAGGTGATGCTTTTTTGAAACCATTCTGGAGCCTCTATTATAGGAAGTATATGTTACAGCAGACTTTTCAGATGTATGCCCAGTCTTTTTTATCTTGGTTGGCTTGGAGATCCAGCCATAGTTAAACCTCAAGACAATCCTGTGTTTACAAGTGCCCAGAGCTAGTCATCCAAATGATGTCCTTGAGTTGTTTCATGCACTAGTGTTTATAACGATTTCCACATTAGTTTCACCTGTTATCTGTTGTTCCAGCAAAGTAAGAACTTACAAGAAAGTAGCCAGTTTCCGAAATGTAATATCAGCACTAGACTCTTGCCTGTTATAAAAGAGACTCTTCCAAGCCACATAGTGATCAGCATTTTATTATGACTTTTTATATTTAATCTTGGAATTCCCTATTTTATTTCTTCTTCTGTTTGATAAATTGTTTTATCCAGTTACAAACAACAAAAACCTCCTTCAATATTTCAAGAACGGCTAACTTTTTTCCTTCTTTATTTTCAAAACAGTGGTTTGTCAGTGTCTGTCCTTTTCTGGAACACGGTAGAGTTAGGATTGTGCCTCGTCTAGATATTAAGGCAGTCACCTTATCCAGGCTTTGTAAGACCACTTATTTTTCTTCCGTGTGTTTTTTCCAACGTGTTGGATTAGCTGCAGTCTCTCTATAAAGACCATCCAATCAAGGAGGGGTTATTAAAGCCAGGGAGCTTTATGACTGAGAATTAATTAGTAGAGTATTTTCATGCAAAACATCCAATTTTTTGATTAGCAACAGAGCAGGGCTGCAATTAACACTCTGGGAAGCTTATATTTCCAGCTTTTTGATTCTCAGGAAATAAGATTATCAAACAGGGGTCAGGCACTTGACAGCGGAGGGTTTCAACGTGTAAGAAAATAATTTGTTTCTTGATTTTGTTGGTTAGATTTCATTAAGACCACAGCCTAAGGGGGAGGGAATTTACTAGGCGGATACAGACATAAACACTATACTATATTCTAAAAATGAACTGGTGATAATTAAGAATGAATAGCACAACAGACAATGAAACATCATTTACTCAGTTATAAGAATCCTTGTGCTGTCATGATCACTCGATACTTTTAGGTACCTTTTTCATATTCCTAAACATTCCTTGTGAAAATAATATGAACCTTCTTCCCCCAAATGCTTTCTATTTTACTTGAGCTGCTTGAAGTTATTGAAATATACAGTAGTTTTCTGAGTAGAGATGAGCGAGCATGCTCGTTTAAGGCTGATGCTCTATCGAGCATCGGTCTTGTCGAGTAACTGATTACTTGACCAAGCACCATGCGGTGAGGTGGGGGTGGGGCAGTGGGGGACGGGGGGAGAGCGAGAGATGTCTCTCACTCTCCCCCCTGCCCCCCCGCATGGTGCTCGGTCGAGTAATCAGTTACTCAACAAGATCGATGCTCGATCGAGCATCAGCCTTAAACGAGCCTGCTCGCTCATCTCTAATTCTGAGGTATCCATATCCCCATTGTTACAATTTCTAGAAGAGTATCTACCCATTTCTAATTGATTTTACTTTGGAAATGCTAAACATTAAGTGATATCATCTGCCGTTGCAAGCTTCCTTGACCTGTTATGGTCCTGGCATTAAAATTATGTTCTAACAGCACATGAAGGAAAGGGAACAAAACTGGATTATTTACTGTGCCATAGATTGGAATTTAATTAATTCCCCATCAAAAGATTTGTCATTGAATTTCTTCCACATAATGTAATATCATAGAATTGTAGAGTTGGAAGGGAGCTCTAGGGTCATCATGTTCAACCCCCTGCTCTACGGAGGTGCATCACAGAAAGGGAAATATACAATCACTGAAAACGGCCATATACTTACTGATACAGGAAGGCAGATAACTGTATGCTCTCAGCATGCAGGCAGCCAAACTGATGAATGAGGGAGCCAATTACACCTGTGGAGGACACTGATAAGACAGCCACGCACACAACCTCCTAATATAGAGGGGGGTGGCTGCTTGGTGTACACTCCTGCACAGAGTAGTAGATACAGTGTGACAGACCATTCTGATAGACGTAGTGCACCATGCAGGCTAGCAACCTATTATTGACGCCATATCATTTTGGTGGGCTGCCCTGTACCTCAAAAAGTGAACCACATTGGTACTGCCACTTCTGGCGTATGGAAGCCACACTGCATGTGAATAATACATAATAAATGCAAAATTAGATGGATTTTGGCCAAAATACTTGAGCTTACAAGTTGCGTCAAGGCTCCTCGCATTTGAAGTGCGGCTTCTATACGCCGTGGAAGCCTGGGGTGACAGTACTAATGTGGAACTGTTTTATTGCCTTTCCTATGAATAGCTAATAAAAATCTGCTTTCGGATAACCAGTTTAACACATAATTGTGATGTTTTTTTTGTGTGTGTATAAACAGGGTTCATCTTTCATTCCATCAATAGTTGGGGGAACTGAGCTGAGAAAAGAAAAATACATTTTACTTCTCACCCCGCCCCCACTTGATAAAGGCTTAAGCTCTTGGCTAAAGCAATGTAAAATATCCTTATGAGTCCATGGACAAGTGCTTGTCTGATGTTGTAGAAAAGCTTCTGTAACATTTTTAAGATTTTGAATATAAAATATGGAAACAAATGTAACAAAGCATCATTTGCTGTAATGGTATAAAGCAAATTCCCAGTCATTGTTACCAGGCTTGTATAAAGAGCCTGACTTTGGCTTGAAGGAATGCTGCCTTCCAATAGGTGGCGCTGTGGAGGTATTATTTCATCTCCCTTATTGGTATAAAACAAGCTATGACCATGCTACAATCATCATATGTTTTGACCACATGTTCATTTTGGCAGTGCCATGCATCCAGAATGTTATTTCTGTCAGAGGCATATAACGTTTCACATGGGATCACTTGAACTGAATTGAATAGAAAGCCCATATGTTGCATGCAGTTTTATAAAAGACCCCATTTATTCTCTTAAATAAAATCTTTATAAATACTGTTTTTCAAGACTGAACGCTCGCCTTTTGTTTAAAACACCTCACCACGCCATATATGGAACGTTACCGAGTAACGTTGCTGTTAAAGTATCTGGGAATGTTTAGCTTGCAGAGAAGAAGGCTGAGAGGAGACTTAATAGCTGTCTACAAATATCTGAAGGGCTGTCACAGTGCAGAGGGATCAGCCCTATTCTCATTTGTACGAGGAAAGACTAGAAGCAATGAGATGAAACTGAAAAGGAGGAGACACAGATTAGATATTAGAAAAAACTTTCTGATGGTGAGGTTGATCAATGAGTGGAACAGGTTACCATGGGAGGTGGTGAGTTCTCCTTCAATGGAAGCGTTCAAACAAAGGCTGGACAGACATCTGTCTGGGATGATTTAGTGATCCTGCATTGAGCAGGGGGTTGAACCAGATGACCCTGGAGGTCCCTTCTAACTCTACCAGTCTATGATTCTATGAGTATTTCTCTATTGTAAAGGTTAAACAGAAGCTGCTTCTTTTTCTTTTATTTCTAATTTTCGGTTCCGAAATGTACTTAAACACCTTAAGCCCCATTTACATTGGACGAGTGTTGGGCAAACGATGCCCAACATTCGTCCCTATATCCCCGCGCTCCCGTGTCCCTGCACGAGAGCTAGCACAGCTGGCTTGTACACAGAGCGGCCGGCAGGGGGGCGGGGCAGTGAAGGAGATTTATCTCATCTCGCTTCCCCGCCCTTCTCCATTCACATAACACAGGCGCCGTTCGCTATGGAACGGCGGCTGTTTAAACTGCACGATGAGCGATGATCGTCATCGCTCATCTTTTAGCAGCCCAAAAGATGAGCGATGACTGTCATCGCCCATAGTCCAGTTTAAACAGATGCTGTTCCATAGCGAATGACGTCTGTGTTATGTGAATGGAGAGGGGTGGGGGAGCGAGAGGAGAGAAATCTCCTGCACTGCCCCGCCCCCCGGCGGGCCTCTCCGTTGGCGGGCCTCTCCGTTTGCGAGCCAGCTGTGCTAGCTCCACGGGAGCGCAGGGGTACAGGGACGAGTGTCAGACACCGTTTGCCCGACACTCGTCCAATGTAAATTGGCCTTTAAAAAAAAGGTATCAGTAAAGAGATCTATCATCTCTGTATTTTATGCCTAGCTGTATTTTCACTATGTTCTGTTATTTTAACCTCTTAAAACTACAGGACATATAGTTTCATCCTGTAGCTTCGGAATATGTATTAAGCCAACACCCGCCCCAACAATCCGCGCCGCTCATCAGAGCTGTTAACCCTTTAAATAACACTATCAATTCATGCAGCAGCATTTAAATGCCCGAACCAAAATTCGGGTGTCCCATATGCCCCCCACGATGAGATTGCGGGTTGCTGTGCGGTTGTCATGGCAGTCGGGGGCCTTCTGATAGAACCCAGGGCTCTCATTGCAGAGTGCCTATCAAGCCATCCCCGTGGCGTGGCTTGATAGAATGTTTGTCAGATCGCGATATCATGTAATGCTATGGCATTACATCATACTACAAGAGCCCCCTTTTGCAACAATTATAATAAAGGAATCTAAATAATAAAATAAAAATACATATGGTACTACTTGTTCGTAAAAGTCTGATCTATCAAGGTAATGCATTATTTACCCCACACAGTGAACGTCATCAGCAAACAAAGAAAAATGAATACCAGAATTGCGCTTTTTTGGTCACCCCGTCTTCAAGAAAAAATGCAATAAAGAGCGATCAAAAGTCATATATATTCAAAATTGGTACCAATACAAACTGCAGGATTTCCCATAAAAAATGAGCCCTCACACAATTATGTTGACGGAAAATCAAAGTTATGACTTTTAAGAGATGAAATAGAGAAATACTCATAAATTAAATATCTTTGAAAAAAAATAAGAGTAGTACAGCAAAAAAAAAAATACTATAGAAATTTTGATATCTTAGTAATAATACTGATTCATAGAATAAACTTATGTCATTTTTGTTGCAGTATATACACCGTAGAAACAAGACGATCCCAAAGATGGCGGAATTTTGTTTTTCTCCCATTTCACTCCACTTAGAATTTTTAAAAAGTTTTTCAGTACATCATATGGTACATTAAATAGTGTGTGTGTGTGTGTGTATATATGTATGTATGTACGTGTGTGTATGTATGTATGTATGTATATATATAATATATATATATTTTTATATATATATATATGTGTGTGTGTGTGTGTTATATAATTGTAAAATTTGGGCTGGATTCACACGAATGTATATCGGCTCGGTTTTCACGCCGAGCCGATATACGTTGTCCTTATCTGCAGGAAGGGGGGGGGGGGATGGAAGAGCCAGGAGCAGGAACTGAGCTCCCGCCCCCTCTCCGCCCCTCACCACTATTTGCAATTAAAAAGGCGGCGGGGCTAAGGTCCGAGAATTAGCCCCGTCCCGCCTTTCCCCATTGTAAATAGTGGAGAGGAGGCAGAGAGGGGGCAGGAGCTCAGTTCCTGCTCCTGGCTCTTCCTGCCTCCCCCCCCCCCCTGCAGAGAGAGACGACGTATATCGGCTCGGCGTGAAAACCGAGCCGATATATGTTCGTGTGAATGCAGCCTTATGATGTGTATGTATTCTGTATATATTTTCAGTCACCTAATTTGACCATTCTTTTCCTTTTAGATGCTTCAATGGGGCATTTAAGATTCTTAATTTTATAAGGAATTGCCATGGGGAGCATAGCAAAGAGATAGTTTTAAGTGATTTTTCCTATATAGTACTTAAAGCTCAAGCAAGAGATGTCCTGCTGCGTCTGTTATTGATGTATTCGTATATCTTGTTAACTTTGTTCAGCTACTGTTGAATGACTGGAATTTTGGTTAACTGGGGAAAAAACAGCAGACATTTTTCATATTCATCTAAAATTATTGGTGTGGAAGAGTAGATAGAGGTGATTAGCTATACCCTGACTCCAACATATTTTGTATATCTAGGAGAAGCTGTTGTTGACAGTGGTTATGGGCTAAAGGGCTTGACCAGCAGTGATTTATGTTTTTCTCAAACCGCTTTGGGTGGTATAAAATACTAACAAGCCTCTGTATTTACTGTTATGCATCAACTGCTTTTTGTTTAGCTTCATTAGGACAGAACTGTCATCTGTGACTCTGTTATCTACAGTGTCTGAGATAGTCGGAAATGTTAATGCTCTCAGTAAGAGAAACTAAATAATCTTGTATATATGTACCTTTTAATAGGTAGCAAAAAGAAATGATCATCTATCAAGCTTTTAAGACTGCCTGGGTCTCTTTATTAGGCATGTATAACAACATATCTGAAAAAGACACACCTATACACAAGAGTATAGACATGGTGTGATTAATTGGCATTTAAAAGAATCACAGAATGAACTTGGAGAGACAATCCTTAATTAGGCCACAGACAAGAGGGTTAAAGTTTTATGGTCTCTAAATTGGTATAGGTTCACAGACCTGGTTGTTCCCACAATCTGTGGACCAGATTTCACTGATGTTTTTAACCTGACCTAAATCCTTCGAAGAGATTAATTCCTGTATTCAAAGTATCAAATTTTACTAAGGAGTAGAAGTATAATCTTATAATGTAACTTTTAACAAACTACATTAAAATAGAAGATCCTCGTATCAAGTGACAAAATTTCACTGGCCAAAAACTGCCATATTATTGTAGTCATTACTTCAGAAATACACAGGTAAATCAACCATATACTATACAGTGTCTGGAAAGAATGGCCAAACGCATGACAGTAAAATGGAAAAGTCTTACTGTGAAGATGAAGGTAAGCATTGTGACACAGTATACTAGTAAAAGTTGTTCCACAGCAAACCCAGCATGTAAATTCATGCACTTCAGCAATAGAAAGTAGAGAAATTATAGCATATATAGCACTTAGCCTTCAATGCCCTGATATCTAGATGGCCCTGGAGTCAAGATATGGGGCCACTGCCCTGAAAAGGGCAATACCATGGGAAGTATAAGGCTAGTTAAGTAGCCCTCAAAGACCTAATGTAATATAATTTAGATGCCGCTCAGTGCAGTACCTACATGTTTTGTCGAATAGATGTCTGCCTCATTAGGGAACATTATGATACGGCATATATAGGTACCAATGGACACTATAATAGTGCAGGAGCAAAAACATCCCTGGACAGTCAATCCTGAATATGGCCCCTCACCATAAAATCACATCCAGGAAATTCTGGGTGGCATATGATGGCATATGATGCTCGTACCAACCACACCTAAATTAAGTGCTTAGATTAGGTGTGGTTGGTACAAGCTTGGAGAATCGACACACTTAACACATGAAAGGGGTTCCATAAGCTGACTCTACTCTTTATAGTTAGGTGTAGCAAAAAGGTGGGTTTAGAAAGAAAGGGGTGTGACATACATATGCGTTCACAGAAGACCTTATCACTATACAGCTGGTTTGAACTGGTGGTTCTCCCATAGATTAAAAAGATAATATACTGAGGATTAGTCCTTCTCTAGGCAGAAACTATTGGTTTTACGTTTATCTAAGATTCAATATTTCTTGTTTATGTTGAAGTTTCCTTCTGCTCTAATTAGATAAGGAACAAGGTAAAACTGCAATCTTGGTGTGTGTGCTGAGGTTGTGGATGTTCTCTGCAGTTTAGAAGCAAGTTTCTGTGTATCTGAACTAAACTTTTGTAAGGCATAATTATTTTCATTTCCTTAACCAGGGAAAAAAAATAAATTATGTCTAAGGCTGCCTGCAGACGGGTGGAAATTCCGCGGCCGGATTCCCCGCAGAATTTCCACCCCTGGACGCCTGCATAGTATTGCATTACAATACGCAATCCTATGCAGACGACCGCGAAATCACACGCAGCTAACACACCACGGCATGATCCAACTCTGTGCGGGGCTCGCAGAGCCCCGCCCAGAAACGTCACTCACCGGCCGCCGGCTCCGCTCTGCGCCGGCGGCCGGCACATGAAAGGAGCCAGAGCTGCGGGAACGGGTGAGTCAGCAGTGCTCTCTGCAGGCGCTCGGGTCGAGTCCCGCTGCGAGAATTCTCGCAGCCGGATCCGACCCGGCCATCTGCCGGCGGCCTAAAGCGGATAAAACTGGCAAAGGTGGAGGACAGACTCATTGCCAAAGAAAATAAAAACTAACCATAGACTATTCTTTAATTGTATAAATAGTAAAAAGATTAATGCTGAAAGTGTTGGCGCTTTAATAAATAATGTAGGAAAAATTCTATAGGGTGATGGGGAGAAAGCAAATCTATTAAATAGTTTTTCTCCAGTGTATTCACAAAGGAAAGCTCTTCACTAAATATCACTAGTTTAATGCAAGAAGAAGAGCCAACTTCCAAAAAGCAACAACGCTACAAAGCGCAGGTATGTGAAGCCCATGGTTTTCCAGTGGGTTCCTTCCCATTAGCTATGTTTTGTCTAATGCTATTTTGCTAGAAAATAAAATTGTGACATGCTCTATGCTGCCGCGATTTGCGAAGTTTTGTAGCCCATGTTTCCCTATGGATCTATGGAGCCTCCTTGTCTATTGCATAGCACGAACAAAATATGAAAGTCAGCGCCCAAATATATGAACCCAAATGATAAGTAAAGGTGAAGTCACCTGGTGCTGAGCGGGACCTCCCAAAGGCAGGTACCCGCTCGCATCGGAGGTCCTGGCAGGCTTCTTAGTGCTGTCTTGTGGGTCCTCCAACGTTCCTCATAGCAAGGAGAGCAGCAGACAGAGGTACCCCATACTGGATAACCAAATGGGGAAAATATACTGAAGTAAAGGGAGAAAAATCTCTTTCCGCGCTCATGTTGTAGTCCTTTTTTCCCCAAAAGGGCTATTGGCTTCTGCTCTTGGGGTTTTTTGCCTTCCTCTGGATCAACAAAACAGGAGGCTAGACAGGCTGGACTAGATGGACATTGTCTTCATTCAGCCTTACGAACTATGTTACTATGTTAAGGGTGGTATACAGGGAACAATTTTTAGGGAACACACTATTTGGTTCCAACTGATCGTTTATTGCATAAAATCCAATGTTACAACAAGTAACAAATACCAGGTAAATTCTAGTAAGTAGTCACAAAGTACAATTGGTGAAACGCATTTCGGCGTCTGGCGCCTTTATCAAGCATAACTCAAAAATCAAAGCATATCATTATAGCCAAAACAGACCTGAGGTATGTTTTCTATATAAAGACACTGTTTGATTTTTCAGTTATGTTTGATAAGGGCGTCAGTAGTGAAACTTTAAAAGTTTTTCGTATTACTGAGGCCGCCTGCAGGCGGCCGGGTCGGATCCGGCTGCGAGGATTCTCGCAGCAGGACCTGACCCGAGCGCCTGCAGAGAGCAGCGCGGTACTCACCTGCTCCCGAAGCTCTGGCTCTTTCATGTGCCGGGCAGCTGGCGTATGCGCAGAGCGGAGCCGGCGGCCGGGCAGTGACGTTTCTGTGCGAGTCCCGCACAGAAATAGAGCATGCCTCGGTTTGTTTTCCGCGCGGGATTTCACGCAGACAAACTGCGGCCATCTGCATAGGATTGCGTATTGTAATGGTATCATATGCAGGCGTGTACGGGCGGTAATTCTGCGGGGAATCCCACTGCGGAATTTCCGCCCGTCTGCAGGTGGCCTAAGACAAAGTATCTTCTTTTGCCTGAGTGTGGTTTTTCTGGGGGTCTCCATGAGAGAGACCTCCCACAGCAGTAAGCACATCTTCCTAAAACTGTCTGTACTTTACCCTGTGAGCACCAGATCATCTTTTCATGAGATTTGTTTACACGGACTCATACTTTCTAGGTTTGGAGTTTTAATGCTAAAGTAAAGCGAACTCAGGATATTAAATCATTGCTGGCAGAATCCATCATTTCTGCAAAGCATCTTGGTTGATTGTGGATTTCTTGAGGTGTATAGGGAATGAAGTTTGGACAAGTTGAATTTGGATAAGATGAATTGTTTTTTCCTCTGTTTATCCTAGAAATCTACGGTGCCAGAAATGTCTGCCATCTATTCTACCTTCCTTCGTCTTTAGAGAATATTATGCACATTCAGCTGACCAAAATAATCATGTTTATGGAAGGAACTGTGGAGATAGCTGATAGACAAAACTCTTTCAGGCTTTTCCATGTCTGTGTGTGGCTAGAGGCAAATGAATGGCATCATCTTGTGTTTACATTAAAGCTTCCACTGCTGCATCCTGTGAAAGACACATTGTTAGAACATTGTCAGAGTACTTAGTGAAGGTTTTTGAAAGTGATTTATAGAACTGGACGTAGAGTTGTTGTTGGAGGAAACAAAGGTACAGCAAGGCTTCATGAAATCATCCAAAACCTCTCCTCAAATGAGGCTGCGCAGGGCAGTTTATGGTCATTGAGCAGACCATTTCCATCAGTACAGTACTGGCGGATTAGAGTGGCACGCACCTTATATAGCTGCAGACTTCATTTTGTGTTCACACGTTGCTGGGCTGCTCCAGATTGTGTCACGGATTTTGGAGCAGATCTACATCTTTCAATTGAATTTAAATTGAAGGGGTGAAATCTGCTGCAGATCTGAACCAAAATCTGCAGCCAATCGGCAACGTGTGAATGCACCTTTATTCAAGCCTTTGAATACTGTGAAACTGGAGATTTTGTTGCACTGGAGGTCAAACAATAGAGCTTAGGTGTCGTAAGCTCACATTGTCCCTTTACTGCAAGTAAAACCATACTTCGCTAGAAAAACATTATATACAATAAAAAGTCTGAATATCTGCAATTTTCTCAGGACTGTTACGTTATTATTGACAGATTTAGGCCATTTTCATATCTGCGCTGTGGGCTGTGTTCGGTGCAGATATGGCTGCACTATTTAATCCTGGGAAGCTTTGGCCGGCATGCCAGAAGCCAAATGGACCCCATTATAGTTGGTAGAGTCCATCTAGGGCTACTTAGATCCGGCATTACCTGTTCAGATATATTCGTTGTTTGGCTGTGAGGATGCAAATCTAGTGCGAAAGGGGCCTCATCAGTTTTCTATTGCCTTACAATTTCCTAGGCAGAGATGTAATGAAGAAACTACAACATATTCTTCTCAGAACTGAAACCAAATAACAAGTTTGGTAAACCCAGAGCTAGACCACTATCTATCTATTTGTGTGTGTGATAACATGTGTCATGTGTATATACCGTGTTTCCCCAAAAATAAGACAGTGTCTTATATTAATTTTTGTTCAAAAAGGTTTAACTTTTTTACATGTATAGCTGCCTGGACATTATTTAAATTGACTTTTTTAATTAACTGTTAGCAGGGCTTAATTTTGGAGTAGGGCTTATATTTCAAGCATCCTCAAAAAGCCTGAAAAATCATTTTGTATCCTCAAAAATTCTGGAAAATTATGCTATGTCTTATTTTCAGGGAAACAGGATATATGTACATACTAATTCGTTTTGGGGGTAATTTTCTTTACAAACAGAACTAGGAGAATTCATTTTTTACACTTCAGAGGAACAACTATAAGTGGTAGAGGATAGTGGAGCCACTGCACAACAGAACTGGCAGGGAGATGATGTGTCTGTGACTATGGACACGGTGCCAGGGATGCATGCTGGGATTTTTTAATCCATTTTTCCTGAAGTCCCACTCGCATAAGGCTGCTGGGTAGAGAACCCCAACAGGAGCCTGATGGCATGGAGGGGTCCTGGGAATTTACATAGGAAGTTCATCTTGCTTAAAAAAATTATTTTTGGCTTTGTTTATTGTCTGGAGCACAATGTGGCCAACTCCTTTTAAAGGCGGCATTCTAGCCATGATTGCTTATCACCTACCCACAGGAACTGACTGCTAGAATGGGAGACCTCAGATCTCACTATTGTATGGAGTAGTGGCCAGGCAATATATAACCTATACATATATAAGTTTGCTGTAACCTCATGTATTTTTGTTAGCCATTAAAAGGTATCATATCTACAAGATGACTTGGTTTGTCTTAAGGCCCATTTACCTGCAACGATTATCGCTCAAAATTCACTCCAAAGCCATCATTTCAGCGATAATCGTTGTGTGTAAATGCTCCCATCTTTCACTCTTCGACTGAACAATGATTTTTAGGTGAGCATAAAATCCATTGTTCAGCCTGAGAGAAGATAACGCAGACCGCATGCTGTGTCTGCTGTCCATGGTGCTGTATTTTCCATGGGAGCGCAAATTACATTATATTCAGCTTGCAACCCCATGTCAGAACAAAGGAGTAGAATGCAGAGAACAGACCATCTGCTGTTCTCCGCATACAGGTCTGGCAGGCTCATTAACCTATAAATGAAGGTGATAAGCTTCTAATGGACATTAGTGTCCATTAGCAGTTAATGCAAAACAATTGCTCAAAACCTATTTTTTGAACGGTTATCTTCACGTGTTAATTGGGCCTTTCCTGAGAACAAACGCACATATAACTCTATGTAATGTATAGTATCAGATGCGTGAAAACTGTTTGACTCCCAGCAATCCTGTGGCAAGGTGAGAGAGGTTAATTGCTGACATGCCCCTTATCTATCTCTGGCAGTGGTCAGTATTACTGACAGATTTTGTCGAAGAAGAGTGTAGCTCTTGTTGAATTTTCTTTCAGAACAATCTCCTGTTTGTTTTATTATTTTGATGCAATTCACTAATTATATAGGGGGAAATGAAACTTCCTTCTTGAAAACATTTTAATGTATATTCAGGCATATTCATATTGTAACCATTATCCTGTTTCACATCTCAGTCTAATAAAGCATTTATATATCTATTGGAAAATCTTGGTTGCTTTGAAATTACACAATGCCTTGTGAATGGAAAAAGTAGTTATTATAATTGACACTGTTATAATTGTTTGGGTGTAATCATCCATGCTTTGATGTGTTGGGTAGACTACATATGTCTCATAAATATTTCAAACAACCAGAATCAGTCAGTGCCCCTCTTCCTGTGGAAAAATTACTTCAAAAACCAATTAAAGTAATTCACACATGTAAAATCACATTAAAGCATTGACTTGTTTGTTTTCTAAAGTCCACTGATTTCCTAAGTTTCTAAAGAAATGTGAGCTATGCATTTACAGAATGAAGAATGATGAAGGCTGGTGATTTCATAGTATACATAGCCAAGAGATAAATAATCTGATGTAGTCTTGTAATATACAGTATTTAAAACTTCAGCTATACAGTTACAATTTAAAAGGCAAAGTTACAAAACAACATAAAATGATGGTAGAATTGAGCCATGATATAAATGTTTCCCCCCATTATTCTTTATGAGGTGTGTGGGTGGGTGGTGGTGGTGAATTTGCAACTTTTGTTTCCCATGTACTATAAAAATCAGATTGGGATTGGAACTAAATTTATATTGCATTTGTATCTGTTTTATTCACATTTAGTCTCTTAATAGTAATTGTCCTTAAAGGGGTATTGCTAGGATCTCATTAATAGCCCAGGGTGTCCTTTATGTCAATGTTTGCAAATGCAATTTTCTATAGTAAGGCAATTTTAAGTACTCCTCTTAAAAACACATGCAAAGTCAGTATTGTCATCTCGTTGAAGAAATCAGTTAGTGACGAGCAATTAGTGAAATAATTGATTTGGGTCGGGATCAGCCCGTTTCACCAAACTCATTGTGATCAGAAATGGCTGATTCCGACTCCCAATAAAGTCAATGGGAGTAAAAATCAGGATCACTAATTTTCCTTCCAGAAGGTTTCTTATGCAGCCAGAGCCTCCCAAATTGCATGGACATAGAGCCACACATCTGGGGAACACTATGATCCTCCCAAAATTGGGTCACTAATGGCACAGGAGCATTACTGAAAAAAAGAAAGGCCCCTAGGGTCTCCTAGATTTAAAATTACACCAAGAGAGAGAGCAGGTTTGGTGCTTGTTTTAAAATCCATGTCATAAATTTTTACAAATGATAAATTCTAGCAGGTAAACAGAATCGCCCAGCACGGGCCTTCTCCAAGGAACAGCTGTAGAACTGCAGCTGTTTGTAGTGCATTATAGGGAAATGAGGAGTAGGGAACATGGCTGAAGGAGAGCAGCAGCAGTTCCAGCAACAGTACCTTCAGTGCAGGGTGTGCTCCTTGTGGAAACATGAGCGCTGTAGCTCTATATTTCCATATTGACATATTTTTCGTTTTGGAAGAAGTAGGAGAAGGAAATATGGGAGAAACAGGAGGAGAGCAGCAGCAGCACCACCAGGAACAGCACCTTGAGGGCACCGTATGCTCCTTGTGGAAACATGAGTTATAGCATACATATATGTGTGAGATTTCAAAAGCTAAGGGCTGTCACACATGACCTTGCCTGGTTTCAGATTGTTCATGGTCAGCCTGAGCCTGCAGAGCCATCAATAGCTCTTTGGCCATGTGTCTGCTGCTGCCCTAGACATGGGTTTTAGCACAGCATGGTGGCGTTCACCACGTGCAGCGCTGTATGGAGCCCGGATTTTGTCACACACTGTGCCAATCTGGAGGGTGTTGAAAGGTTGTACGAAGAGGAGAGGACAGACATGGTTGAATGTCCCACAAGTCTTGGGGCTACCATGAAACGTGGTCACCCCTTTTGGCTTCACAACCCACTTCCAGGACATTAACCCAGTGGGCTGTTAATAATATGTAACACTCCCGGCAATGCTTGCTGGATCATGTGTCTGTAGTGAGGTGCACACTGCCACTGACGGCGTTCTTCAACGCCACGGACACATTACTACTCACATGGTGGTGCAGGGCAGGGACAGGTCTTTGGACAAAGAAATAGTGGCTTGGCATCTGGTACTGGGGGTTAGCATGGAACATCACGTTCCAGAAGGTGTCTGTATCAACTAGCCTGTAGGGCAGTATTTCCCTTAGCCAGCAGCTGTGCAGTGCTTGCGTTCAGGTTCAGTGCATGGATAGTTGAGGCGGTATTTTTTCTTGCATTCGCATAGCTGAGAACAGCTCAACTTCTTCTGCTCTTTGTTTCTCATCAATTGCAGAGGTAAGGCCTGAAGTAGGCGGCTTACTGCCCCTGAATAATACTGCCTCTAGCTGTGGGCTTGATATGGCTGCAACGGCAACTAGTACTGTGCTTCCCTGAAAATAAGACCCTGACTTACATAAAATTTGCCCCAAAAGAGGCACTAGGTCTTATTTAGGACAGGTCTTATTATACTTACCTAGCAGGCTTGGTCCACGTCCTTCCCGCTGCTGTGCACTGCTTCCCGCAGTCCTCGGTCACTTGTACAACATCACTTTCCGGCTATGGGATTCATAAATCTCTCCTCTAGGTAGTGATGGCTGTGATTGGCTGAGCCGTGGTTGAAGAACCAATCAATGCAGTGTTTGATGAACTGATGCAATGGCTGTAATTTTCCGTGGTTCGTGTAGTATAACTAGGGCTTATTTTCAGGGTAGGGCTTATATTTCAAGCCCCTCCAAAAATTAGGATAGGGCCTATTTTTGGAGTAGATCCTATTTTCGTGGAAACTGGGTAGTAGCTGCTGGTGACGTTACAGTCCTTTTTGTTTTTCTGCAACACCATACTCTCCCCTCTGTTTCCAAGCTGCTACGATCACTATCCCTGCCTCTGTTAGGTTTAGTATGTCATCCTCTTCCATATCATCTTCCTTTTTGTCGTCCTTCTGAGTGGACTCTATGCTACAGTGAGCATTGAGAGCCGACGCCTCCGTTTCTGCATTGCTTCGATTACACACAGCATGTGGAGGGCTGACCAGGCGAACTCATCCATCCTCATCATCTTCGGAGGTTAAAAAGTTGCTGTCCTTGCTGCCTTTCGTTCTCCTGATCTCCACCCCTCAAAGGCCTTGACATTTCGTACCTTGGTCTCGCCACCCCAAACTACTTTTATATCAAGAAGCCGCTTTGTCAGCAGAATGCCTCTGTTATTAGTAGAATAATGGAACCCTGTAGACATCCTTAGCATGTATGTTAGGAACTTTCCCTTTTATACAGTATGGCATCAATTGAAGATGGATATGGGAAGATGCCTCTACAGCCCCATCTATTGGAAGGCAGCTAGATATGGGTCAGTAAGGCCCCCTGCACACGGGCAGAAATTCTGCGCCAGGATTTCCCGCAGAATTTCCCCCTGTGGAAGCTGCCATAGGATTGCATTAAAATACGCAATCCTAGGCAGACAGCCGCGATTTGTCAGCGTGAAATCTCATGTGGAAAACAAATCGCGGCATGTTCTATTTCTGTGCTGTTCTTGCAAAGGCCCGCACAGAAATGTCACTCCCAGGCTGCCGACTCCACTCTGCGCATGCGCCGGCTGGCTGGCAGCCGGCACATCAGAGAGCCGGAGCCGTGGGAGAAGGTAAGACCCACACTGGTCCCTGCAGGGGCGCGGGTCGGGTCCTGATGCGAGAATTCTTGCATCGGGATCCGACCCGGCCGTCTGCAGGCGGCCTAATGGTCTCGTTTCTGCTTACGGAGAGCACCTGGAAGGTGTGTGGGGACCTATACGGCCATTCATGCTTTTCTGGGAATTATGCAAATAGGAAACTGGAACAATACCTTTTAACAAGCCTTTTTAATAATGACTTGGAATTATGAGCCAAAGCCAGAAACTTCTCCAGAAGAAAAAAAGAGAACCATGCACAGATTGTTTTTGGGTGATTGCCCCTCCTGGAGATGGATCTCTTGATAAATATTTTAGCAGCTGTTGGTCTAGCATCCTGGATTAAGTTATGCACATCATATGCTGCAGTACTGACATGCTTTACCTCAAGCTACTGCAGTTTATTTCCAGTATAATCTGGCCAAGCTTTTGAATTCCCTGTGGAGATCCAAAATACAAATGGAGACATATCTGTGATTTTACAGGGAGAGATTTGATGGGGCATAAATGGGATTACTAGAGAAGGCCTATTATTTCAGGTTGCCCTTTTAAGGATGTACTACTCTCCAGTTGAGAGAGTCATTTGGGGCTGAGATAGGGCTAGTATCACAGTATATCATATTGTACCTGGGTCCCCTTGTCCTGCCTATTGCTCATTATTGTATTTTAGGCCCAATGTCCACGGGCAAATTTGAATTGCAGAATCTGTGTGCAGCACCTGCGCGGATGGTCCGCAGTTCAAGCCGCCCAAAGGAAGACATGGGCGTCTGCAGCTGAATTAAAGCATGCGGATTTGTTTTGCAGACTTTTTGGTCCGGCAAGCAAATTACAGCATTCTCCATTTTTTTGTGCGGTTCCTGCGTGGACGGCTTCCATTAAAGTAAATGGAAGCCATCGGATCCGCAGCCTGTCCTCAATCAAATTAACAGATTCTGCTGGAAAGCAGGAGATTTAAAGAAAAGATAATCTCTACTGCGCATGTGCAGCGGTGCGCCGGCCGGCACATCTGCAGTGAAGAGCCGGACAGGTAAGCACTGTCCTCAGCTGCGGGCAGGGTCGGATTCTGCTGAGGGCTCCCGCATGCAGAATCCAGCCCGCCCATGCACATGAGGCCTTTCTTTTAGTTATGCCTAACACAATGTACTAAAGGAAATTTGTCTTATGCCGCTAGTTTGGCTTGGGCTGAATAACTTGGCTGGATATCTGACGTCATTTTAATTGTTGACTAGACTGTGGTCATTTACAGCAATATTTTGTAGATTGGTTTTAACTATTGCTGATGTCATTGAAGCCACATTTAGTTTTCCTTCCCTATAGACATGTCCTGTCACTGCACTTCAGCATTGCTAGTAGTGTTAAAGGTCATACTGTATGTATATTTTCCTATCTGCCCTTATGACTGTTATAGTTATCACCATAGTTTGCTGTGTTTCACTATTTGTAATTGTGCTCCATCTAAGTTATTGGGACATTCTGAAATGATGGAATTAATAACTTCTCTGAACACTAACGATCTCTTTAGAGGAATGGAGGGGAAAGTATTCTGTTTATTCTTGAGCTTTATTGCCTTGTTAAACTGAATGTCTGACACTAAATATTGTGATGCTAAATGCCTTACTTCAAAGAATAAAAAATAGTTGGCAATAACACTGTTCAAATGCAGTCAGACCCATGTGAAATGTAAGAAAACCTACGTGAGAAGCCATGTGCATTCATTCCTGGGCAGTGTAGGCTTTCCCGAATGATCATAACATTACTGTCACCTAGTGGTGATCGGACATATCGGACCATTTCACACTGCTTCTCCTTAGAGCTTTCCACAAGGTTGACCTTTACCTGCAATGAGGATCTTGAATTTACTGAAACCATGATCTGAATGCTTCATAACCATGCACATGATGCTCAGCTCTATAGGCCCTCTTCTCATGACTTGACATCTCACAAGGCTAATGTAATACTTTATAAATGTCATCCTTCATGTTTTTAGCACCATTGACCAGATCTATTTTTGAAGTTTTTCTTTACAGGTCAGTAAACTGTTAAGAGATAATAAATAAAATAATGATATCTTTGTAAACTGGACAATTGTTGGGCACCTAAGCACCTGAAGCCGTCCTAACAGCTATTGCTTCTGTGCTTTAACGCTTGAGTGATGGTCGATTGGAGGCGGAGCATGCTGGAGATCTCTCGCGGGCATCCGCCTCTGTTCACTACAAACAGGTGGTCGTTCATAGATTGAAAGACTCCTGTTTACACTGAGCTAGAAATCGCTTACTAGTCGCTTTAAGTGAGCTGAAATAAGCGGCTACTGATTGATTTCTTTCCCACAACTATTAATGGCTGTGTAGATGAGATAACGGTCGCTAAAAATTGCTGTTTTAAGCAATTATTTGGGCGATATTTGCTCCATGGTACTTTTTAGATCGCAATCACTCCTGACATTCCCACCTCCATTCAGCATGTTCTTTCATCTTGGTTGATCATGCATGTTAATGTCTGTGGTGGAAGGGTAGAGACCGGTAGATGCCTCTAGTGCCATTCCTTCAGCCAAATAATATACAAAACCAGTAGTTCACTACAGCCTCTCCCCTTCATCCACAAAGTGGAAGTTCAGAATCTAGGGTCTGTCATTCCCTGTACACGGCTGGTTACTGGTGGATCCTGATTTTTAAAAAAAACAACAAAAAACCCTGATAATAACTCAGTAGCACTATTGCCAACTACAAACATGGAAATTAAAATAAGAAGCAGATTGGTTTTCTGCATAAATTGTGCCACTTGTTTTTGTATGAAGTATGTGACATATATATGAAAAATAGTTTCATTAAATACAGTATGCTTAGCAATTCTAGTTGGCAGCTATGTCCACCCCCATATGTACCTTTTTCTTAATGCTTGGCTCTCTCTCGCTCTTTACAATCTTTTTGTTTGTATTTTTTAGATTTAGTTTATTTTTTGGTATGTCCAATATACAGGGCTACAGGGGCAGCCTGTGACCGCGATCGCTTGAATCAATCCCAATATAGGACCTATAGGATGACCGCTGCGGGAGCTTCACTACTCAGTAAAGAGCTGTTAAAGTTAGCTGCCGTTATGGAGTGTTGGTATTTAGAGACATTATGCTCCATTGTACAACTGGTCAGATAATGTTGACAAGTATGGCAGATGAATGTTGCGATATGCTGTTAATGTGTCAATCTTCTTTATTTATTCTTTGGTTTGTGTTAATATAATTGATTTTAAATCCTCAGTAAAAACTAATTACACTTAAGTACAGTCTGTTTAGCTGCTATTGTCAAAAGAGTTTTCTGCTCTGTATATAGTGACCTATCAGTTTAGATCTGGACTTCCTTTGCTCCCCTTTGTTTCATTATAGTTGAAGGCTGAATGAGCCATGGGCTCTGTAGTTTGAGCATTACGTACATGCATTCACATATGATGCTACATTCAGGGGCGTAACTAAAGGCTCAGGGGCTCTGATGCAAAACGTGAGCTGGGGCCTCCCCTCTATCTGTATCTGTACCCATACCTAAACCATGCTGCACAGAGACATAACTTGAAGCTTTTGGGCCCCAATGCAAAACCTGTAACAAGGCCCCCAACTATAATGCTTTATTCATAGTACTGGGCTCCCTATATGGAGAAGAGAGGCCTTATGGGCCCCCTAAGGCTCCTGGGCCTGGGTGCAACTGCATCCCATGCACCCTCTATAGTTACGTCCCTGGCTACATTGTTGACTGCTGCACCTTGCATCTTTCTTATAGTGAATAGTGAACATTATACGGCACAGATCAAAATGTTTATTTAACTTCAAAACGTGGATTTACTGTGGCCCATATACAATATTAGTTGTTGTCATCTGCTGGCTTTAGTTAATCCTATTCTTGTTGAACATTTCAAAAATATTTCTTGCAAAAGAATGAATTTGAGATTTCCATGAAAATAAAAGGACATGCACATTTATATCAGGCCATGACTTTGCAGTTGCTTTTAATGGCTGGCATTCCAGCAGTGAAGAGGTGACCGCAATCTAGTCACTGATAAGCTTTCGAGTAATTGCTCTTATTTTCTTGGTATCATTGTCTCCTCAGTGTTGCAGTGAATATTCAGTGCTCTCATTGGGCCACTACTGAAGATCCTTTCCCTGGTTTTAATCAGCCTAGAGCTGTCATTTCTCGACAGTCACCGCCACATTAGCAGCTAATCGGCACTTGCTGATTAGTAAAGTGGATGGAAATCACCGCTCTGTGTGCGTCCAAATAAGATGCTCATCAACTGCATCTGTGATGGACCCAGCTAGCTTGTATAAACTTTAATCAAGGATAGGCGATGTCACCTCAAGAGGATTTGTTCCAAACTTTGCAGTCTTTGTTTTATACATAGTGTAGGGAATCAAAACTATTCATCACTATTGCAGCCGGTTGGTAATAAATTATTCAGTTTGTCAGCCAGTAATGTTTCCATCATGTAACGCCTTAATTCTGTTGTGTAAAATGTTTTTTTCTTAAAGGATGAATGCAGTCTAAATCTCTGAATATCCCCCTAATATGGTGCCATCGGATAGGGGCACACAGTGCCTATGGTTTTGTGCTACTGAGCCTTCAGGACTTCGAATGCCTCCCTGCCATGTATATTAAGCCTTACAGGACTCGCACGAATGCGATCCTCTTCTTAAAAAGAATTGATCGACTTGTTTCTCGCTTCTCTAATCCCTGGTGATCAATATCAATTATCGCCAGTAATAATAATTTGTACGGAAATCTGTTCCTCCGTCTAGAAAATTTGCTAGTTCTAATTAAAGGGAACCTGTCGCTTGGATTTTACTCACAAACTTTCAATAGCTTCAATACCACTGTATGAAGGGGTAGGATATGCTGACAATGGAGTACTTTTTCATTGTGCAGAAATCACAATCAAAACTTTACAGTGGACTTGCTCCTTAGCAAGATAACATCACTTTGGAGGCTCTCCTTCTTTCCAAAACATGCCCCTGTGCTGTTCTCTATTTTGTCTGGTCCTACTTTTGACAGCTATCACTGTACATTCTGCGCCTGTACCTTCTGTGTGAGTTGTGGCACAGGAGTACCTGAGGATCCCGACGGACTTCTCTGTATCATTGAGTGTGCGCTGGTGGAGGTGGATGGCTTGGCAGTAGAGATAAGCATCAAGCTCAGAAGAGTACGCTCAACTCTACTTTGCAGAATCAAGTGACGTAGCATGGCCTCCCTGACGTCACTTAATGCTGCCAAGGTGACCGCTACCACTTGGCATACAGTAGTGGAAAAGTATTTAGTCAGATACCAATTGTACAAGTTCTCCCACTTAAAAAGATGAGAGAGGCCTGTAATTGACATAGGTAGACAGAGGAGCCTCTTAAAGAAGTTACAGGACTGTGAGACCCAGAAATCTTGCTTGTTTGTAGGTGACCAAATACTTATCTTCCACCATAATTTGCAAATAAATTTGTTAAAAATCAGACAATGTGATTTTCTGGATGTGTTTTCTCATGTGGTCTCTCATAGTTGAGGTCTACCTATGATGTCAATTACAGGCCTCTCTCATCTTTTTAAGTGGGAGAACTTGTACAATTGGTGTCTGACTAAATACTTTTTTTCCCCACTGTATGCCTGATGAACCAAGGAAGTGCGCCAGGATCTCTGGTAACATCTGTGCCACAACTCATACACAAGGCACAGGCCAGGATTTGCAGTATGGACAGGACCTGCTGCGGGCTATTGGTCAGGGAGAATGAGTGTTTAGAGAAGGGACTCGTGAATATGCTGAATTCAACTTGCCTGGGGTGGGCACAGAGGACTCAATTCTGTCTCTATGGTATAAATGGAGGGAAAAAGTTTCACTTTAATTTCTGCACAATGGAAAAGTACAGCAGTATGAGGTACACCTTGTCAGCATGTCCTACCCACACATAATACAGGAGTATTGGTGGTTAGGGCAGTAAAGTCCTGGTGACATGTTCCCCTTTTTAAATTTATTTTTTTCTTAACAATACATACAATTAACTGAGACATTTCCATGAGAGGAAAAGCAAGGTAACAATTTTAGCAACAATGGCAATCAGTACTATCATAGAAAAATATGGTTCTACAATTTTTTTTTCACCCTGTTAAGAGGTGGTTATGTTACAAAAAAAAAAGAAGACCTCAAACTGAATGGGAAGAAGCCTATGCTGTAGCATTTTGTTGCCATAGACTTGCTTTCTACAAATAAAAATATATCAATGGGGGAATCCTGTTGTCCAACAGAACAGTAAAATAAGACCGCCTCCATTTGTCTGTCCTGTTGAAAAAATGGATCATGGCTAAATGCGTTAGTTTGTCTCCATTTGACAAGTGTCAAAGAGGTTGTTTAAGTGTAAACTATTTAGGCCGCCTGCACACGAGCGTTCCAGATTCCGCTAGCGGATTTTCACGCGCGTATGGTACCTAAATGTGCTTGCGGATAGGTGTGGATGCGTGATAAATCACGAGCGGATATACGCGGATGTGTTGCGGAAAAAAACGCGCAGAAAAACCAGCAGCCGCCCCTTATTGTAAACCCAACCCCTAGAGAACTGCCCATTCCTTGGAAAACAGCTTAAAAACCAACACCCATACTCCGTTTTGTCCCTCTTGCTTATGCGAGCACCGTTAAATTATTCTGGCAACATGCTTTCACCCGGTGAGCAGATGTCTTTGTGGGCATGGTTGATCCATGTAACTTTTTTCGGGCGCTTCTCCAGCGTGACTTTATTTCAGTCACTGCAAAAAAATTCACAAGAGGAATTCATTACTACAGATTTTGCGTTCTTACATCCTGCATTGGCAAGAAATATCTCCCTCTACACATTGCGGGTGTCTGCTGAACAAGGCTATTAACCTAATAAATGCCGCTTCAGTGGCACCAGTGGAAAATACAACTGTTCCCGCAAAAAACAAACAGGGAGGGCTTAGTAACTTGGGCGCATCCTGGCGGCTGATGCACCCGTCTTCCTGCACAAGACGGCCGCAATGCAGGATGGACGTCTTTCCACAGAGCTGGAGGAAAGAACACAAGTCCGGCAATGGAGCCGGTCATGTGCTCTTTTCTGCCAGCGTTGCGGAGAGTCGTCCGTCCTGCAGTGTGACCGTTTTGGTATCGCTGCATCCGTAAAAGTCTGATCTATCAAAGTAATGTATGATTTACCCCGCACGGTGAATGTGGTAAAAAAAAAATAAAGAATATGCGCCCGAAATGCACTTTTTCGGTCACCCTATTTCCGAGAAAAAATGTAATAAAAGGCGATCAAAAAGTCAACTGTATGGTACCAACAGAAACGTCAGGACGTACCGCACAAAATGAGCCCTCACCTAACTATGTCGCCAAAGAAATAAAAAAGTTATCGCACACAGAAAATGGACACAGAAAATAATTTAAAAAAATTAAATATCTTAAAAAAAAAAATACAAGTACTACAGCAAAAAAAATACTATATAAGTTTGGTAACATAGTAATCGCACTGACCTATAGAATAAAAATATCAGGTCGGTTTTGTTGCACTTTGCGCGCTGCAGAAACAGGACGCACCGAAAGATGGTGGAAAGTCTTTTTTTTCCTCTCCGATTACAATTTTTAAAAGGGTTTTCAGTAAATTATATGGTACAATAAATAGTGCCATTGCAAAATACAACTCGTCCCGCAAAATAACAAGCTCTTATACAGCGACGTCGATGGATAAATAAAGGAACTACAATTTTTTAGGGAGTAGGGGAAAAAAAAGGAAAAAAGCAAAAAAGCTCCGTCACTAAGGGGTTAAAAGTGGGGATGGAAAAAAGCACAATAAAAACAAAAGTAAAACTGCTTGGCCACTAAGGGGTTAAAATGAAAAAAAGGACATTTGCCGCAATAGCGAATAATACTCGCGCAAGTTCTTCTTTTCCGCTTCTATTGCGTTCGTCCAGGCATCCCCATAAACCTGAGCGGAGAGTTGAAGCCAGGATTGTTCCTTTCGATTCTTGTCTAGGTACTCTGGGAAGTTACTGTCCCATATGCTAGGGAAGTCCTGCATCATTGCGACAAGTTTGCCCATGTCGATCATTATTCGTTACGCCTGGTGGCTGATGACTGGTGGCTGCAGGCTGGTGGCTTGTGGCAGGTTGGTGGCTTGTGGCTGCAGGCTGGTGGCTGCTGGCTGCTGTCTGGTGGATGAGGTGACTGGAAGGGCAGTGCTGCTGCTGAAATTTGCCTGTGAAGCTCTGTGCTGTGTGTTGGGACACCTCCTACCATGCCTACTTCCTGTAGTCATAGCAACCAGTGACTCCAATCGCAGCTGCACTGCGGATGTACTGCGTGAAAAAACGCATCCATTCACTTGTATTGGAGGCTTCACGCGCAGAATCCGACCCAAATTAGAACAGGTCGCAGATTTTTTTCAAGCGCGTGAAAACGTGCGATACAAATCTGTCCGTCTGGGGACAACTGCGGATCCTCATAGGAGTATATTGGCTGCGGTCTGGGGCGGACAATGTGCTTAAAATAACGCGCTAGAAATTCTGTTCGTGTGCAGGCACCCTTACCCTTGTGACAGGTCAATTAGTGAGGATTCATTACCCAGGACCCCCACTTATCAGATATTTGCTCACCCACTGCATTCCTACATTGGGATGATTTCTACAGGAAGCAGGCAGGTCTGTTTCCATTGCAGTGGTCTGGATTAGTACTGCAGGCTAATTTTCCATTCATTTCCATAGGAATTTTGCTTGTAATAACAAGTTGGGCCACTGTATTAAGAGCAGAGCTGTCTGCTTCCTGCAGAAATTACCACAGTGTATGAATACTCTGGCCCAGAGAACAGCTTAGCTGTGGGGATTCTGGGCTGTGCGATGGACCCCTGCCAATCTGCAATTGATATGATTTGAGGATTGTCCATCAATCATTTACAAATGAACTACCCCTTTAACTATGACAGAACACCCCCCCAAAACCTACGGATCTGTTAATTGATCTACTTGAGAAAAAAATCTGCGCTGGTCATGGATCAGATTACCCAGATAAAGGGGAAGTCCCAATTGGAGGACAATCCAGCCCCTCTGCATAAATAACTAGGCATCTAACAATGAGCTATGTATTGGTAATAAGCAGCTTATTTAAAGGCGTTAAAATGATACTCGTGGCTGTGTATTGGTGTAAAAACTTTGTAATACAATTTGTGTATGAAAATTAACTGATGGAAGTGTGCAGAGGATGTGAATTTACTTTTAGCTCATAGCTTTTTGTTTCTTCCCAGAAAAAATGAGTAACATTGAACAAAAATTTTTATTAAAAAAAAGAGACAAAGCCCCTAAAAGGAGTTGTCATCTTTCTGCAAAACCCTGCATGCAATTAAATCTCAGGCAGATATGCAAATCATTAGAGTTGTGTCATTATTAGATGAACGGTTTTGCCACCTGAGGCCCTAAAAGTGGTTTTAGGCTTATAAAAAGGCTCTTAGATGTTACCTGTGTGTAGTGGACATCAATTTTCCACATGTGTAGAGCTTGTTGACCACTAGACGTGTCTCTATGATGCAATCAGAGAGATTTCACCCAGTTTATGGGATTTGAGAGGGGGCACATTTTGGAATTTGAGAAACTGGATAGTCGTTTTTAAGAATTGCCCACCACTTGGGTCATTCTGACCAGACTGCTAGGAGGTGTTGGGACCTGTGAGGACATGCACGCAAGGCGACCGGGTGCATGATGCCCTCAACAGACCACCAGTAGTTTGATCATTCGACAAGCACAAGCAGCTCCAACTGTTTAGTTGTCCGCCACCCAGAGAAAACCAGCACCATCGTTACAGGTCCCGATGTCTGTCAAAACCATTTCGAGGAATTTGGCTGACGGAAATTTTGGTCTTATGGTGCCCACTGTGTGTATTGTCTTTGACAACCACCCATTGTCCCTTCTGTTTGCAGTGGTGTCATGAACCACAAAACTGGACTGCTATGGAGTGGAACTAGGTGGTCTTAGTGCCCAAAATTAACCTGGATTTGTGGCTTAACGATTGCTGTGTTCATGTCTGGAAACTTTGGGGGGTGTACCTCAATCCTGCCATTGCTGTGGAGTGGCACACTGCCCTCACTGCTGGTGTGATTGTCTGGTGGGCCATCTCATGCAACAGCCGGTCACCCCGTGGTACGCGGGACAATGACTGCTCAGTGATATGTTCAGGACATCCTGCAGCCACATGCGTTTCTCTCATGGCAGCTTCCAAGAGGCATTTCCCAGCAGGATAATGGTCAGCCGTACACACAAGGGGGGCACAGGAGCCTCCACAACATTGTCACACTTGTGGGGCCTGCCCGTTTTAATGGCAATAGAACATGCATAAGAACATCTGGGACGCCAACTTCGACAGCCTACGAGTTTGCACGATCTAGAGTCTCGGTTACACCAAATGTGGACTGATATGCCACAGGATACTATACAGAACCTGTATACCTCCAGGCCGGCCTCTATCACATCCAAGCTAAAGGTGGTACAACAAGGTACTAGAGCCTCCCTTCAAGTGTGCAGTTTTCTGGAATAAATGATCCTTTTTCTCTGATCTTGTAATCTATTTAGTCAGGTTATTTATGTCAATGCTACAATCACACTACTATTGTGTCGTTTCACTCGATTCCAGCAACGTCTAGGGGCTTGAATTTCTTTGTATGCTTTTCCTTATTTGTTAAGGAAGAGAATGTCTCTTAGAATAACCGCATTTTAATTTTTTTACACAGTTTGGTTGAAGTATTATAAATCTGACTTTTATTTAAGGTTACATGTAAAAAGTAAAATGTGAACTTGAAAAAGTTATCTTGCAGCCGGTATGATATTTTTTTTGTACATTGCTAGAACACGACTGTTTGATTTAAAAGGATACTTTAATAAATCTAACTTTCTGTCCTCTACCAACTCTAATTGCTGAGCCTGCAGCCTGGCAGCTTAATCATCATATTTTTAGAGCTGCATGGGCTCTTTCTTGTATGTGCTTGTGCGCCTTTAGAGTAGAAAGGGTGTTGATAATAAGAAAGTTTCACCCACATATGTAGGCTAATACACAAATCTTCTTAAAGGAAAAAGTTTTTACCTTTGAATCTCCATAAGGGCAACTGTAGCTAAAACTTAAAAATGTGTTTAACCCATTACAAAAACTATTGTGTGGTCTCCTATATATAGTTCAGCCATTGAATTATTTTTTTTTTTTACAATTTCTTTATGAAAAAGTGGTTGCTATGTAACAGTGATCAGGACAACCACATGTTCAATGTGCCCCATTTGTTCGGAATCATTCCTTCCCAGTATAACGTGGTAGTTATAGTTGCATGTTTTTTATTTATTTATTTATTTTTTTGTTGGTTGCATATTACCCTTTTTGAAGTCCTCTGTTGATTCATGCTGCGGATGAAATACACAAAAGGTTGTTTAGCCTGACGTAACTACAGTGGATGCAGGGGATGCGGTTGCACCCGGGCCCAGGAGCCTTATGGGGCCCATAAGGCCTCTCTTCTCCATATAGGGAGCCCAGTACTATGAGTAAAGCATTATAGTTGGGGGCCCTGTTACAGGTTTTGCATCGGGGCCCGGGAGCTTCAAGTTGCGCCTCTGACCGACATGTATGTACTGTGGTATGTAGCTTTGTTGGAAGCATTTAACAGGGCAGCGAGTTAGTGGATGATAGTGATCCGCAGAGGGCAGCTCGGTTAGTTGGATTTAATTTCAGTTGGATTATTAAAATGTCAAATGCTAGGGAACCATATAAATGCATCAATGCAGCACTTTTGTTTTTCTATTTATTCTATTTAGTTTGCTTACTTCTAGCGGGAGCCCCAGTTCTGTCTTAAAAAGGATAGCCATTATGTTCTATAAATTAAATCATGGTCTTAAGGTCTTGCTCACTAAAGTGTAAAATATTCAACCCTTCTGCGTAGATGAGATGTCAAATGGTTTTAAAGATTTTTAGTTTAAACCTAATTTTGTTTTTAAGCGTGTTATTCCATTTTATTCCCTTCCTTAAACCGAGCTTTTATTAGATTATGGAAGACACTTAAATCATTGTCAGGAAAAATGGCCCCATCAGATGCACTTATTTTTGCTCACTGAGCTATAACATATAACAGGACTTCAGCGCTATCTGTAAAGCAGGATTGTTTTATGCAGTTCGCTGTAAAATTTGACACTCTTGGCTTAAATAATGTTCAGCATAACAGTAAAAGCGGCTGTTCTGCGCTGTTACAGAGTCATCATTCATGCTCCTTGTATGTTTAATTTCGCTTGGCTCTTGAGACATGAGCAGCAACTTTAAGAAGTAGAGATGTTTCTTTAGAAGCAACTTTTTGTAATAGTCATGCTGTAATACAATTTAAATCTAGATGACAGAACTGTACAAAATGTAATTTAAATGAAAGAACATGTAACTTTTATTTATTTTTTTTTCTGTGCGAACACCAAATTTGAATATTTTTTTGTGAAACAAAAAATATTGGGTAACTGTAAGGAGGCCCAGGATCTTTAAAAGCTTTATTGAAGAGAGGCTACGTGTTTCTGTGCTGGACCGGCCACATTATGTGTCCATTTACAACACTCAGCAGAACAGAGGAAGCATTTAAAAGCCATAGGTAAATTCGGAGAGGTGACTCCATAAGATCATGTGACCACTGTCACATGTCATACACACAGTACTGTGTTAAAACCAATAAAGTTCAAATAAAAATAAGTGTCCGTTCTATAAAATAGCATACACACATAGAAGGAAACAAGCAAATGGGAAGATAAATAATTACATACTTGAATGCCCAGGTATAGCCACGCAGGATACAAAAGAAAGACTGTTAAGCTGTCAGGTAAAATCAATTAAAAAAAACATTCAAGACCAATCAACATGATTTAGACATGATTAAAAGCAATTACCAGTGATAAATGCTGGCAACTGTCCCTCAAACCCAATATGCATAACATAACAGTAAATAAATACATTAGTGATCATCATTGCAATTTCCACTAAAAAATTACTTGCAGGATCCTGAGCTCTGATGAAGTAATGGAGACAACAAATAATAAAAAAATCCCACTCTCAGAAAGCTCCAACGCAGGGTAGTCGTATAGAAAACTGGGACAATCTTCACTTACTTGAGTGGAGGAGCTATATATATAATAGAGTTCACCCCTTCAGCAAGATTCTTAATGGTAGATAAACATCAAAATGGAGCCGGCCCATCCAATGAAATATTTAATAATGCCCAAATAACACATACTAGAAAGGCATTTAGTGATCCATATGCAAAGCGTTTCAGGGTCCACCCCCTTTCTCAAGCATAGACCTATGCAGAACATAACTCTTAATAAATACATTACTGATCATCATTATAACTTCCACCCAAAAATTGAGTGCGGGATCCTGAGCTCTGATGTAGTAAGATACATACAACATGGTGCTACTAAACTGAGCCAAACTTGCACAGGTAATAAAACCATTATACATGAGAACTGTATTAAGAGAAAAGACCTGTATTATCAGGACTATAGTGTGAATTTGTCCATTAGCTGATATTATTGGATGCCGTAGAATTAATTACTTATGTGCCTATAACCAATATGGAGCTATGAAAAAGAATACTAGTGTAGGGTCGATGGCACAGTGAAGATCATGGCATTGAAACATAAAATGTTGTCAATTACTAAACATAAACCATGATTTGCTGATTGCACAATATAAAGCCTGTACAATTATCAAAATAAGGAAGGGCCACTAGGCTGGGTGTGAAGAAAGTTGTACTACTGTATGTGAAGGCATAGAACCATACGAAGATGGATCTACAGATTCAGATAGTGTATGAATCAAACCATCTACACACGTGTGTGTGTGTGTGTGTGTGTGTGTGTGTGTGTGTATGTATGTATGTGTGTGTGTGTGTGTGTATGTATGTATGTATGTATGTATGTATGTGTATATATATATATATATATATATATATATATATATATATATATATAATATGTGTGTGTATATGGATATATATATGCGCTCGCATAGTCCCACACGATGAGTCACGCAGACAACTTTATACCCGCCCACCCCTTGGACTGGATTTCTCGAAGGGAAAAAGGCTATACAGCCAACTACAGACTGTGGATGAAAAAAAGCGGGGTCTGGAGGAATGGATGAATTAAATGATGATGATGATGATGATGATAAATGATGGTATAAATACATCAGGATAAAACAGTCAATAAGATATTAATAACATGCCGCTAGACTTGTTACAAGGGGACTAGGTATAAATGCGTAAAAATAGATAAAAACATGAATGAATAAAAATTGAATTAAAAATAAAAAAGATTGATGTATAAATACATGAGGTGTATACAATTTAAAGGCGCATGCCTTCATATATACATGTGCGCACCTATCCCCACACAATCGCTCCAAACACTCATGCACCTGTCCACCCCGCGGTACTAATATGGGCCTATGAAGGTGGGAATTGTGTGGCCAAATAGAGACTGTTATTGGGGAAGAACTGGGAAGGAATGGAAAGAGGAGAGAATCAACTCTTAAAGATAACATTTAAAGAATGGTGACAAACGTAACCAAAGAAGAAGTGTACGCATGTACACACTGAGCGTAGCATGGGTATACATGTCCACGAGCAGATTATGGTCACATGGATTCAGTATATTCATAAAGACCATTAGGGGGAAGTGTGCATAATTTTAAAAATCCAATAAACTTCAGATTATATTAATTGGTGGAATCCAATTAAATCACATCAATGTGCTAACAGAAAACGACAGGACATGCTATGTAGTGTGAATTTATTAACAAAGTTGTACCTGTGCTTATTCAGTCAATTGTGTAGGGATTATATAGTCCGGATAACATATTGGAGTTTAAAGGGTCATTCAGTCAAATACATCACATAGTCTAAGCTACAATTCAAAAAGGAATCGATCCTAAAAGTTTTGGATGTGGTGAAGGATGAAAAGGACTTGCTTTTCAAAAAGAAAACGGGTAAACTGCCAGATGAAGGTGTCGGTCCGGCACAGAAACACGTTGCCTCACTTCAATAAAGCTTTCAAAGATTCTGGTCCTCTTTTCTAAGCCTGATGCTGTTTCTTTCCATTTTCTTTGAAACCCAAGTGCACCGAAGTAAGATGCAACAAATTTTCTGACTATTATGTGAAGCTCTAGTCTTAGTAATTTCTCCTTATTTTTCGCATTAAAGGCAAGCTCAAGCAGACGCACAAAATCATACCCTTTAACTCCTATCCTACTGTATATATGACACCAGAAACATGCACAGTACATAAAAACACCAGAACTACAACCAATAAAGGGATCAATTGCAAAATCCTCTCCTATATTATTTTATTAAATTTGTAGTCTGGCCATTCTTGACCACGGACACACGAAAGGCACTCGTTGTCGCCCTTATCCATTCTCGACTCGACTACTGCAGCTCGCTGCTCATTGGCCTTCTCCGCTCCACATTCTGCCCTCTCCAATCCATAATAAATGCGGCAGCTAGACTCCTCTTCCTAGCCGCTTCTCAGCTGCCTCTTCACTATGTCAGTCACTGCACTGGCTGCCCATACATTATAGAACTCAATTTAAACTTCTCACTTACAATGCTCTCCATGGCGCCGCACCATCATACATCGCCTCCGTCCTTGTCCATAAATCACCCAGCCTGCGCGCTCGGATGCGCTAGCAAATTCACACTAGATGCCCCTTTAACATGAACCTGACATGTTTGCCTTTAGGACTTCACGGGAGCAGCACCGATCCTATGGAATGCTCTACCCCAAGACATCTGGACAATCCCTGATACACAGCGTTTCAGATGCGCCCTAAAGACTCACCTCTTCAAAGAAGCATACCAAATCTCCTGATCCAGTCCCCCACTCATAATACGCCTATCATGTACATTTCTTGTCCCCGTACCTCCTGCACTACCCACACTGCGTCTGTTCAAAAAAAAACACAAGAAAACCATCGTGTGTTATTGTCTCATTGCTATGTTCCTCCTCGCTCCATGCCCAGCCCTGTACCTCATGTATCACCCCCACCATCCTTTTGTTTCCCAAATTTTTGAATCCCATTTGTAACCTTTATACTCTGCTTCAAAAGCACTGCGGAATAAGCTGGCCCTATACAAATAAAGATTATTATGTGAAATAACTCTCAATATGATCTGAACAATGGTAAATAAAGGTTGGAAGTTGTAGTTTCACAAACAAGAACGTTACCACCCATCATCACTCTGCAGACTATACAGTGACTACAGTACTGATCAGACACAGACATTAACTGTTTTACAGTGCATGTATAGGCTAACCGACACAGGCGAAATGTTACTAAAGTTTACTTAAAGTGATAAAAAGTGCATATACATATGAGATCAAGGGTTATAGACGGGATATACAAAGTCATAATCTGTATCCATGGTAAGCAGTCTACAATCTGGGGGAAGTCATGAGAGTACACTACACCTCCAGCATTCCATGGAAGTCTCCGCCCTTTCTGTTGTGGAAAAAAAGTGATGTCTCTTCTTAACGCAGATCTGCAACAGAAATTGACAAGGGCTAAATCCACAGCAGAAATGTATGGCATAGCTGCAAATTTCTGCCGCAGTTTCAGTGGTGAAATCCATGTGAAAAATCCACCGCGGTTTCCACTGAATGAACATACCTTTTAAAAGGGGTCGTCCCACTACCAGCTATTTTGCTGCAGGAGGCAGACAGCCTCATATATTGTGCAGTGGCTCGGGATAGTACTGCAAGCTGAGTCTCATTCAATTTAGTAGGACTCAGACTGCAGTACCAACCTATGCCACTGTGCAGTGTATGGAGCTGTCTGCTTCCTGCAGCAAAACAGCTAGGATTGGGATCCTCCTTTAATTTTTAATGAAATGAGTTGAGACCACACTGGACCATGGAAATGCTTGTCAGTCCAGTTACATTTGTCTGCATCAAAATACTCTCCTCTACAAAAATTTAATTTCCATCTGCATTTTGGGTTGTTGAATAAGAATCGGGGCTCCAAATTCCTCCAACACACAGTTTTTAAGAAATAACATTTTTCAGCAATATCAAAATACAGAAAACTGTGCTTCCGCATAAGATCTAAGCATTTCTAAAGCTTTCTTTTAATATAGTTGTTTGGCAGTTTTAAGGGAATATTAAGAAGGTTCTTACTTTTTATATAAACATATAATTGTCATATTTTCATAAGTTAAGTGCAATATCCACATAGATGAAAAAAGAAGTTTTGAACTTTAATATATGTTGATATAATTTTTTCCCCTTTTTTCCCTATAAGATATTAGAATATAGTAGGTTCTGAGCTTTTAATTTGGTGTATATTAAGATTGTGCTGTAGAGAGCAAAAGTGTCTTTTTGTATAAATAAAGTTTATTGAAATGTGCAGGTATTAATTCCATATTTGTAGTGACTACCTGTATCGCTTAAGATTGGATGCCTGTTGCCATGAAGGCAACAATTTTCTCTAAATTGCCCTCGGCACTCTGATAGCCGCAGCACTCTCCTAATTGGACCTACAACTTTCAACCAAAGCACATGCAGTAAGCTGCATGGAAAGTGCTGACGACACTACAGCAAGTAGTTCTGTTCTTATTGCAGTAGCAGAGGCAGTGGTATAATTGTTGAAGGGAAACTAAGTTATGGAGCTGTTTGCCGAGGATACGTGAAGCCGGGGGATGCCTTTATTTTTTTATAGTCCCCTGTTCCCTTGTTCCCACGGTGTTTGTTGGTGAAGTCGGCTTGCGGTCCGATTCTCTTCTGACCACTGTGTACATTCTCCTATAAAAGTCTGACATTCAGAGTATTCCTGTGTTATGGTACATATTTGTAATTTTTTTTCTCTCCTTCAGCTTTGACTGAGTGTTAAGGGGCTCATACAGTTAGTCAAAGTTCTGGACGCACCTTTTACATTAGATGCTTTTTCTTTTCTTTCTACATAGTAGATTCATATTGAAGACTTGAAAACCACGAAGGTATTAAGTAATACACAAAGTGTTAAACCAGAATATATTTTATGTTAAGTATGCCTCCTTGGCCAAGAAGAACATGACTTTATATGAGGCAGTTGGGAAAAATAAGCTATAGGCAGACTAGTTATTTGATGTCTGGATTTAGCTTTTTTTGTATTGATACATTTTTCGCTCTTGCAATGAATGTGCTGCTTGGAACCAAATCTATTTATTACCTCCTTACTTAGACAACGCATGCACTTGAGAGTCCCTGCATAGTCCAGGAAAATGGTCTCTTGGATTACATAATTAATGAATAAGCCATATATCCATTTGTTCATTTTGCTGATGAGGAGGAGATGTCAGTATACAGTGAAATCATCTGTATTCTAAAATTATTTAACAATGACACTTGGTTTTGCATGCTCGGTAATTGAATGTAAAATATTAATTTACCTCCTTTTTCAGGGGGTGTGGTGGGTCTCCAAACACTCATTAGCAGCAGTTCTAGACCTGTCAGGAAGGAAAGTGATTGGGCTCAAATGAAAAATTGATTATGTATGTCTTGGATATGTACAGAAGAAGAGCAGAAGTCAAGAAGAAAGTTGGCTCTTAACGCATGTTCAATCACCTTTTAATTGTGCCTCATACCCAATGGGTGCAATTAAAAGTATTAAAGCATAATTACTTGTCAGTGTCAAAGGTTTGTCTTGACACTTACCTGCTCACTTCCCTACATCTGTTCCCTTGTGGCTTTGCTATTACGTCTTTAATAACAGTTCAAGTGAATGCCTGTTAATAAGATGCATTTTTTTTGTTTTTCAGTCTTATTCGCTTACTTAACTCTAATTTGTAAAGGAACATCTGGGCGAAATGTTATGCACACATTCTTCTGGAGCATCTTGATTGATCTTAGGATGCTGTTTAATTTGAAATCACATACAGTGCAAACATACAAGGGTTGTATTGATCAAACTAGTCAATGATCATCTGTAATATCAGAAATGTATGTGAGATGATCACATGGATGAAATCTGTAATTTCATCAAATTTTTAGAACAATTGGGCTATATTAGTTGCTTTGGCCTGTTTGATGCTGTTCAAGATGTGTATCATCAGTTTACTAGCATCACAATGATCTATCAAGGAACTTACAAGTACTTCTGGATGAGCTTGTTGAACACTCCATTCCAGGACTGTAGATGTTAAAGAGGACCTGTTGCCTCTTCTGACATATATTTCTGCAATTCTGGAGCATCTTTCCTTAGAACTCTTGAGTTTATACCATTCCGCTATTATTCCTAGTAGAAATTTCTAAATAAAGTGACAACTGCCAAAAGATGATGGAGGAGACAGGACACCCATGTAAGAATGACACTCTATTTCATCCTTTGTAACATTTCAGTACCTTTTTAGAACCTTTGTCAAGCAAATCCATTGAGAAAGGTACTAAGGAATTAAAACATTGCAAAGGGTGAAATAAAGAGGCTGTTTTATATGGATGGTCTGTCTCCTACATCATCTTTTGGCATTTTGGAGCCTTTGCATCAGTCCCATTGGGAGACCTGCACCAACATTGGGACAATTTCAGTGATGATTTACTCCTAACCTAGTATCTTAAAGTGACAACTGGGTGTTACCAGTTGAGAGGTGTGTCTGCACAATGACACTGTCCAATCAGAGCTGACAGCGCCAGCCTCTGTTGAGACATGCTAATTTTTTTCAAGGGGAATGGTAACGCCCAAATGTGAAGTTATTCATACATTTCTGATGGGAATAACAAAGAAAAGCACAATGCATTTTGAGAAAAGATGCTGCAAAATTGTTACATTTATGGAATGCACATATAAAAACAGGCATATCTGGACAGTAGAAGGATACTCTTTAATATTGAGTTTGGCCCCATTTGTGGCTTTAACAGCCTCTTTTCTTCTGGTATGGCTTTACAGTAGCTTGTGGAGTTTAGCTGTTGGGAATTTGGACATATTCATCCAAAAGAGCAATTATTAGTTCAGGCACTGTTGTTGGAAGAGAAGGTCTGACTTACAATCAATGTTCCAATTCATCAAGTTTCTCCACACCAAACTTTTCAGCCCATGTTTTTACAGATTTCACTTTGCTCTGTATCAATAACTTGTGGTTTTCAAGATCGCTACTAGCCCTAATTAAGTAGGAATCTTTGTTTACTTTCCGTAGATACAGATTTGTTCTAGTTAATTGATAGAAACATGCATGGCTTGGTATAGGTGCTATACACTGAACGGACACTTTTTTTTAGAGACACCTGCCCTTGGACAGTTGAAGCTTCCTTGTATGGAAATTAGACTTATGGCCCCGGAGTGCAGCCTAAAATCAAGTGACCATGTTATCTGTGGATCAGTTTTGATATGAATCTATATTAGAATGGAACAATTTAAGTGTTCTGAGTGACTTTGAATGAGGCATGATCATTGGTGACTAGATTTCCCGAGACAACATTTCTAAAGATGCCAGCCTTGTTGGGTTTTCTCGTGCAACGGTGTCCAGAGTATATCAACAATGGTGGGATTGAGGAATACTATCCAGATAAAGGCGATCCTGTGGACTTCTACAGCTCATCAAAGAAAGGAGTCCAAGCAGGATGTCAAGAAGCTTTCTGATGAAGAAGCAGTGCACAGGCATGCAAATTACAGCTGAATGTAATGCTGGGGCTCCAACTAATGTGTCTAGACAACTTGTTGTTCCTTGGCACCGATAGGTTATGACAGAGGATGACCTGTTGGGCTGTTCATGTGCCATTTCAAAGAGAAAGGCGAGACTTGAATCATCTTGCAGTGGAAAAACTTGATGAAGATTAATTCAGATTTATGTTGCACCATGCTAATGGGAGGGAATGAATAAATCCTTCCTGTCAGCTGTTTAGAGCTTGTTGGTACTTCCATCTAATTTGTGGCAACTGTAAGAACTTGTCTTGTCCACATGTGCCATTCTGCTTGAATAATAATTTCAACTCTTAATGGAATCAATGACACGATGAATGTCTGCAGTTTTGAATGCCAAAGGAGGGCCAACACACTATTAACCCTTTCCAATCCACTGTTTTACTTCTAAAGACATTCTGATTGAAGGCTGTACAGCTCTGACATCGGTGGACATCTGGCAGGGTATTCTTACTGTATATTACTGGACAATCTGTCGTCGGGGGCCTCTCTGGCATGTCACATACTGCGGTATTGGCTCTAGCCAGCAGATGGCGCCATTGTATAATGGCAGAAAGAAAAAGCCCCCTAGGAAACTCTGAATCCCAAATTTACAGTGATAAATCTGCCCCATTTTACAGCATGGAAGAAGACCTCATTTTTGACTCTTGTGGTCAAAAAGAAAGGTGTGCATGAAATGCCTCGGATACAATACCAATAAATGGTACATGTAAAAGACTAGCCCATTAGATTAGGGCTACATGGCACCACATGTTCATAGCAGCAAGTTTCAGACAAGTCATTTGCGTTGCCTGTTGTCACATAACTATTTTATATTTACAATGTTTTTGGTGGTTAAAGGAAAAACCCCAAAATAGGCAAATCGAAAACCGATTGTAAGCCAAGCAAGTCACATTTGCACGGAACTTGCATTCCAGTCTATGATGACAAAGCCACTTGTGACTGCAGATCGAACCATATTGGATTTTTTTTGAGACCACCATGTTAGTCACAGGTAGTAGTGAAACCCCCATTGCAATCATTATACTGTGTGCAGTGTCATGCAACCCAGATCACCATGTTTAGCCTTTTATAGTCCATAGAACAATCTGATGTCTTCCAGGTGAAGCTTTGTTCAGGTGATGTCATACCGCAGATGATTATTATAAAAACAAGTTTTTCTCTCCTATCACCTGAGCTTTGCTTCATTTATTTTGGAACCATAGCATGTGAACAAATAGATTCAATTAAATATGCTAAGATTTTATAAGAAAACTGGGTCTTACTGTTTTTTCTTAATTAACCTAATCATTCAAAAATTGAAGGGAAAAGAAGGTGACCTTTTTGCCATATTTCTAGAAGCATGAAGAAAATTTAGCAGTCTGGCAAATAAGTGTTTTCTTTCAACTATTTTCAGGATGCATTTATAGGTTTCCTTTTCTATAAGTGGTAAATTAGATTTTTATCTGATGGCTGTAAGAATGTGTTGTGACTTTACATGGAACACCCGTCTACCAATTGCGTTTCCTTCTTTATCAATGAGGCACGAGGCTGACCTTGCTGTGCTTGCAACCTTACAGTTTGCAGGTTATGTTGATCTCAGCATAGGGTAATTTCTCTCTCAATTTCCATATACACTAACAAGACCTCCAGTATTCAGCTGATGCCAGCGTTTTCAGACTCTGGATAGCAATGAAATAGATTTCAAGTGATTAGCCGGTATAATGGGAAATCCCTGATCAAATGAAAGCATAAAACACCTGTTTACTGTAGAGAATTTCCCAGTGTTATTCTGTTATTGTCCATAGATGCAAAGTATTCTTTCCTTTTTTTGTGTATTTTTTTTCCTCTCCCCACAGAGGTATTTTTTTAATCAGGTTCAGCATGATTTTGACATAGTGACTTTTGTGAAATTGGTTTTTATTAAAGCCTGCAGGATGCTCTCTCGCTGGCAACGACTTTGATTAAGCACTGTATTAGGGTCATCTCCTGGAATAACAGCAATTCCAAATCCCTAGCTGTGTTTGAAAAGAAATGTGATTAAAGTCTTGGCTGTTTTCCTGAAACTACTAATGTCTGTCGAGGGTTGACTTACCATTCCAGATGCTGGCACTTGTGTATCTATCCTTCTCTTCTCCTCCATGCTGTCTTCTTGGTAATATGATCAACTTCTTTTTTTTTCCATTTCTGAGTAATTGTGTCTCAATTATGTAAACTACAGTAAATTAGAGCGTTAGCTCTTGTGGAACTATGGAGGTACCTTATTTTCCATTTCTATGATATTAGGTGCGTTTCTCAACTGTTAGCTATAATGTTCAAGCCACTAAAATGACAAGTTTAAAATAAAATGTTTAGTTTTATGGCCTAATGGGGGTTCTGTATGGCGGTCTAAGTAAAGAGTGCACCAAGTTTATTAAGAGGATGCATGTCTGACCAGTCTCATCCACTAGGGTGAAATCTATAGCCGCTACGGCTATAGCACCAACTTATTCCGCAGCACTTTCGGGTAATTTATTTATTACTGCACAGCAAGGATGGAAGGCTGAGTCAACCTTTAATCATGCGGGGATTAAACCTGCAACCTTCAGGTTGTGAGTGAGTGCTTAGCACTGCATACTGCTGCCTTAACACTCTGTGCCACACGAGAGTTGATTTCAGCTGTCATTTACGTCAGTTTTTGGTGCACCACCATAGTTCTCGTTAGTTTTCCCCCACCCATCTAAGTGTTCTACAAAGTTCCATCTCTGTATCTCATTTTGTTCAAAAGATATTCTGGGTGGCCCTGATATTGAATCACCCTGTAGATAAGGGGGCTATTCCTGTGATGAAATTATACTGGTAGATTGTTACCCATCTTTGCATGTCAATCTGCCACTTTCCTGGTCCCCCTTCCCCAAACTCCCCTATGTTAGAACCAGAAGTTGCATCTAAATTCTGGTCTGTTCACCTTTCCGCATTCTCCTCACCAAAGGACTATTTGAAACAACGTCATAGACCGATACTGTGTTTGCCTGAAAATAAGACCTTGTAATATTAGTTTTTGGCCCAAAAGAGGCACTAGGTCTTATTTTGAGGGGATATCTTATTATACTTACCTGTCCGCCCACTGGTCTCTGGAGCATCGGCACGCTTGCCTGCAGTCCTCGACCGCCGAGAGAAGATCGCTTCCTGGTTCCGGGATTCATAAATCTCGCATCCAGGACGCGATGCCTCTGATTGGTTCTCGAGCGCTGCCAGCAAATCAGTGCAGTGCTCCATAAAACAATGCGATGGATGTGATTGGTTCATCAAGCGCCGAATTGATTGTCTGAGCAGCTCTCTATGAACCACTCAACAGCCATGGGGTTTTTTAATTGGCTGAGCAGCATTCATCTCGCCAAAGTATCTGCATTTCCGGCGGACGCTTCTCACTCCACAGCAGACCTCCATCACCACCAAAGATGCAGAAACGAATGCCACCTCCACAACGCAACTGCTATGATTGGCTTTTTGTGCGCTGCTCAGCCAAACAATGCAGTGCATGAAGAACCAATCAAAGCCATCCCCAAAAAGTCATGGTAGGGCTTATTTTCGGGGAAACACAGTATTTTTTGTTTTTTTTCTTTACAATTTTTATTTTAATACTTGTTTTGTGTGTATTTCTTTGCTCCTTACTCTTTTGTAATAATCTCCTTTTTGTATATATTTTTTTTTACTTAAGCACTAGTAACCCTTTTTAGAATAAAGCATTAAACTTAATTCAGTCGTCCTTGAATGCTTTAAGCAATCCATAACCCCGAAGTGTGTTAATTGTGTGCCGGCTGGTGGAAACTGAGGAGACTGACCTAGCTGTCAGAAACGGTCAGTAGTGGCAACAAAATGTGTTCGGACATGGTGCGATTTGGACTCCATTTTGCTGGATCCGAGGAGCTGGAAATAAGTCGATCCTGCGGTCTACTTATGGGTGTCATACGTACAAGTTGGTAACTGTTGACTCGTAAACCAAGTTACTGTGACAATGATGCCTTTTAAAGGCGTACTGTATTTTGTCCTGAACCGCTTAACACCTCTCCACTGGATGGTGATAAATGTTATATTGCTGGAGGTAAGACTGCTGGGACCCCCACTGAGTGCTTGAATGCTCATTGTTTCTTTTAGTACCATATATGTTAGGGTGCATGCAGATGGGCAGAAATTCAGCGGCGCAATTTCCCGCAAAATTTCCGCCCATGCACATTGCCATAGGATTGCATGCATGCACGCAATCCTATGCAGTCAGCCACGATTTGACCGCGTGAAAACTTGGGCGGTAAACAAATCGCGGCATGTCCGATTTCTGTGAGAGCCTCACAGAGGCCCACACAGAAACGTCACCACTGACGCATCGGCTCTGCTCCGCGCATGTGCGGTTGTGCGCCAGCCGCACATCGCAGAGCAGAAACTGGAGGTTGGGAGGAGGTGAGCCGCAGGTCACTGCGAGGGCACGGGTCGCATCCCGCTGCCAGAATTCTCGCAGCAGGATCCGACCCGGTGGTCTGCATTCACCCTTAATTTGAGCCCCAGCATGCATTCCGATTTGCTGCTGCGGGGTGGTTGGGGCAACTGGGGACCGTCGTTCGTAGGGATTCGCAGGACATCTATTTGTCCAAATAGATGAACTAATTTAACATTTATACCCTAATAATCATATTTTCAGGATCTCTGATTTTACAAATTGTTGCATTAAGTGATCACTGCAATGTTAACCCTTAAGCACCATTTTTTAATCAGCATATTAAGAAAATCGAGGTATTTTCCTAATGATAGCTCATCAGAATCTTGCCCAGCTCCGCAGAGCTCTTCTTTGGCCTACTTAAGCAAAGTTTCTCAATGCTTGTATACGAAGTATCCCTTGATCTACCCTAAAGCTCTGATCATGCACAGTGCTGTACCTTTTAGAATTAAAGCGTAAGAACAGCAGTACTACTCCCTAGAGACACAATGTGTCGGACTGGGAAGGTAAATAATACTAGATATACTGTTTTTCTTGTGTGGATAAGCTGAAGCATTTCTGCTGCTATTCTTTTAAGTTTATCACAGTTTTTTTCTATTTCTGCCATCAGTTTAAAAGAGTGGGAAAGCAGAATAACAAATATATCACAAATGTGTCTGAAAAATGGTGTAACGTGTTAATTTGTTACATACCAGTAAATCGGATTCCGCAAAATCACGCATGCTTGTATTATCGGAAAGCACAAGAAGACAAGTCATGTTCAGGAAAGCTTCTACACGCCGCCTGCATTATTGTGCAGATAAATGTGTCTTAGATGACTAGGGGACGGCGATATTTATCTCCTAAATCAGTAATGTTTTCCGGATGAAGGACTGATCTACCCTTTACCTACTGCGGAATATTAAGCAGTAAGATGGTGCTGTGACAAAACTTTGTTTGGAGACAGTTGGTTGTTAAATGTCAGTACGAGGTAAAATAAGGTTAGCCTGTTCTGTTCTGTCCAGTCTCTTAGTTTTGATCTTTTGCTCCTGTCTGAGCGAACGCAGACTACTTTTTAAGTTGGAGAGCACACCGTTGTTCTCAGAAGCGATGTGCAGACACTCTAAAGAGCACCGCGCTTCAATTCTCTGATCCTGAATTGTAATCAAAGCAGTAGCCATTATAAGCTGTAGATTGCTTTGAGATGAAGATTGTCTTCATGGAGGGTCATAGTACCAACCATGGTTGCATGTTCGGAGACCGCTTCAAAGTAAAGCGTCTTTGATGCTCCCGTGATAGCTTGTTGAGCTTGTACAAGTTTATCAGAGTTGTGTTTCATACAGAGAGCGCTTTTAATGAGGACATTTGTGTATGCCTTTGTAATTTCCCCTTGATGTCTCCAGTAGTGCCAGGTTTTTTGGCAGACCTCATAATTACCTGTAAGGTGTATGTATGTGTATATAGAGAGGGCAGTAGAAGCCTATATCTGCTTAGTCATACCTGTAAATCATGCCGCAGTGTCATTTGTTCATCATTGAATGAATCACTATTCATGACTGCCTCCTTTTAAGATAGTGGAATTATTCATTCACGCAGCTTTGGTCATGGTAATGTGAGATCATTTTATTCGCAGAGCTTTCATCTAAACTACATGGCATTCAATCTTTTTTATAAAGGCTTGATTTTTTTTTTTTTTTTATAATATGCACATAATTTCTGTTCTGTACATTTCATGAGGGAAACGAAGAAATCATCTGGCTTTGAAAAAGAGACTACAGGTTATTCCAAAAGTAAGGAAACGCCCATATAAAAGGAAAACTGGCATATGGTGATCCAAGCTGGGCAGGCAGGGGGAAACGCGTTAGTCTATGTCACCAATATGCTGGTGATTTTGATTACCATCATCTTAGATTTAGCTTAAAGTTTTCGACAGGAAAGTTGTGTGTCACAGAAAACGGTAGACCCCATATTGGACCACTGCATCTCGACAACTGTAAATATATTTTTTTTTTTCTTCTCACCATATGCTCTAAACACTGGCACACCACTAGGGGTTTCGGGAGTTGCAATTGCGACGTGGCCCCTTAGCTACAAAGGCCGCGGGGTCCCCGCCATATACTGTTTCACAGTTTTGGTTGGAGCTCAGGGAGAGGAGAGACTAACTGGGACAGCCAGTTCAACGCTGCAAATCCTGTGCGTGTAACACGCTGTCACCACATGCTTGTGTGAAGCAGCCCTTAGAGTATAATAACATAGAATAGAATTTTTCCCCAATTTAGTTATTTGTTCCATCATGTTGTTCCATCATTTCCCTGTATATATTTTACAAACCCTATGGCATGATGTATGTGCTTTGACAGCTGAAATGAAGGGGAGTTAGGTAACCTCATCGTAGACTTTTACATCCTCCAGGATTTGATGGAGTGTAGTATTTTTTTTCTAGAAAAGACAAATGAATGGAGAGGAGATGCATGCATAGCCTTATCTGTGTGCCTAGTTCTAATATCTTTTCTTATTTAGAACCCTCGGTCCCCGTTATTGGGAGTGGGCACAGCACCATGTAATATCCAATCGTCCATCTGGGAGAGAAGCGAAACCTTTACCACCGCCCCCATGTAACATTAAAGGCATCCATTGTAGTATTATCCTCCACCTGCATTTTCTCCATATGCATGATAATGAGAGCCTCGGTCCACATCAACCGCGATTGCGGAGTATCAGCCCTCCAAAGTCCAGATATAATTGAATGCATGGTCAAAATAAATTTATCGGAACAAGCCTTTTTTGGCTTTTGAAATTGAGCCTAGATGCGTGGATAATAAAGCCATCTCAGGGAGGATAAGAATAGTGGCCCTGCTGATGTGATTTCCTGCCAAAGAGGTGAAATAAAGGAGCACGACCACTGACTATGGAGGGTTGTATCGGGAGCTGTTTGAGAAGAGATTTCTGCCAAGCCTCAGCGCGGAAAGACTGTTCCAGTATCCACCTGAGCTAGCAGTGATGAACCATCCACCATAGATCGTAGATGTAGGTTGCCTACCACCGGGGTCAAAGGGCCTGGGGCTGAGATCAGACATGAGTGGAAAGCAGTAGTTTAGAATAAAGAGCAAGAATAAATCCTATGAATCAGGTGATTAACATAATGGAGTCAAAATCTCACCCCTCAAACGAGGGATAAAAAGAGAAAGCAGGTGATCCAAGGATTGCTCCTAATTCACACTATGCAGAAAACGCAGCAGAATTGCATCCATGAGGTTGCTAGTATATAATCCAGCAGATGGTTCCCATCTTCACAGGATATAGATCTTCAACCGGCATGGAATAGTAAATGAAATGATTATACACAGTGCAGTATATTCCAAAGTTGCTTTCAAATGAATTCATTACTCATACAAACATGTGAATTAAAAGGCACTTAGAAAAACAGGCTTCATTCCACAGTTACCACCGATGGCTTTCTCATGTAGCTCCTAAGGCCAATTTTTGCAATTTTTTTGCCTCCAGAAACCCCCAATAAACCCTGTCAAATGTTTTTTTGGCATCAACAGATAGAGGGCAAAGGGGGTCACAGAAAGAGATGATTCAAATTTTGTTTCAGATTTGGCCATGGTGGAGTTTCCCCCTCCACGTGTGACAGCACCTGTAAAGCTCTCCAACTTTTTTCCCATATGTTTGGCCACTTTGCAATTGTAAATTATTTGTTAATTAATCATTTACACATAATATACATATAATATTTACCTGCCATGTGTTATTTGTGTAATCTAACTGGTTTGGAGTTTTTAAAATAGAATTTCTGCTTGTAACTTATTAAAGTGTTCAATATACCTTAATATGCAGAATTATCCCTTTTCCTGACGTTGGAAGAAATGTACATATAGCGTGCTCAGAAGTTGAGTTGACTTTATACACAGGTGCTGGTTGTGTTATACAACTAACCTCATACTGCAGCAGCCGTTCAATCCACGTAGGGTTCCCATTCATATTAGACTTAAGGCCCTTTTAGACACAACAATTTTCGCTCAAAGCAGTCTTTTGAGCAATAATCGTTGTGTCTAACTGCACTAACATCGTGCAGTTTTCATTAAGCCGTCGCTGATTGTAGTTATCAGGAATGCACAGCAGGATACAGCTGATATTATTGCTCCCCGATGACAGGCTGTCCAGCTCTGTTCTTCATACTCCACTCGGAGCGCTCGACTATATGGCAGCCGGGCGCTGAGAGCTGTGAACGGCTGGATGCAGAAGACAAGCGGGGACACACTGCTGCTCCGCTGGCAGCACAAGGTGATCGCTGAATGTTGGAGCAATCATCTTGCGCTGTTAAAGAACACAACAGTTAACGCTCGAAAATCGCTCAAAAAATCTAATTGTTGTGTCTAAACAAGCCTTTAAGGAGCCTGAACCCAACTCTGGATGACTGTCTAATGGTATGCTGAATGTGGGGGTCAGCTCAACTTTCCCATAACAGAAGAGACCTGGGGAAAGGAAGATCGAGGACATTGAATTTTAACACCTGATACTACTGTTTCCTGGGAGTTAAGTAGTTAACATTGTATTCTGCTGACACCCGTGACAAGAACAATGCAGCTGTGCACACATGGTGGGTTCTGCAAACAGCTCATGGAGGCCCTTTTACATGCACATGAATATGATAAAGGTTTAATAGCATTCAGTGACCATTAATACTTTATGCAAAAAGATTGTTAAAACTTTAAATCTTTCAATTCTTTGAAAGATTGTCTTTGCATGTAAATGGGCCTTTAGACATAGGATGGATGGATGCCCCTCTGTCACCCCACAGCTATTTGTATTTTGATGGAAAAATAAAGTTATAGCTTTTGTAAGGCAAGAAGGAAAAAAAGATGAAAACAAAAAATGGGTGTGACTGGAAGAGGTTATAAAAGGAAATAAGAATAAGGGCTCCTTCCCACGGATGGATTTCCGCCGCGTAATTCGCGGTGAAAATCCGCTGCGTTGCCCGCAGCTATTAGGTTCTATGGAACGTAATAGCACAATGCTCAGGGTGCGGAGTTCCACCACCGAATTCCGCACCGTGAAATCACCTGACCTCACCCGCGGCATGCTCTATTTGCCGCGGGTGTACGCGCGGACGGCTTCCATTGCAGTCAATGGAAGCCGTCCGTTACGCTATCTTCCGCTGTAGCACAGCGGAAGATAGCGTGAAACCGCTTCCCCGCCTGCCACCGCGTCATATGACACGGCCAGCCGCGTCATGTGACGCGGTGGGCGTGTCATGTGACGCTGCGGCACGTCACGCCGAAGCGTCATGCAGGATCGAGAACGCCGGATCCGCAGGTAAGTTTGGGGGTCTCTGGGGGGCGCCGTGACGGGCTCCGTCGTGGAATTCCGTGGCGGAGCCTGTCACGGTTGTGTGCAGCCGGCCTAAGGCTTTAAATATTTAAGGCCGGAGAAGGGTCTTTTCTACATTGTAATTGAAGAAATCATAGTTTTGGTTATTTCTTTTATTATTATTAGAATTATTCAAAAGCCTGCTCTGTAATCAATAGATGAGAAATTCTTACTATAATAGGGATTTAGAATGAAAATTTAGAATATTGTATTTGAATACGATGCAATAAAAATATGTTCTTGCTTTAAATGTGCACTTTATCTTTTTTTAAGAACACAACACTTCAAATATGTGTGTTTCCAAAATATTAATTTTCCTTGATGCAGGGAAAAAAAAATTGAAAATTGCCTTCACCTTGGGAGTAAAGTACTGATTTTGTTTGAGCATTTCACTCCTCATTTACATTTAAATTATCCAGTTGGAATGTGCGCAAAGTTTGAAGATGCCTAATAACTATATGAGCCTCAGCAGCTATAATTGCTTAAGGGCAATGGATTCCAGCCGACAAGCAGTCAATATACTAATATTTGGGCTGGATTCATTTTTAGCTGTCTGTTGTAGGCAATCAATTCTGTAAATTGTGTCTCATAAGTTATCTCTTTTCACTTCACTTGGGATTAGATTAAGTATGTCCCTAGCAGTCTTGATTTTATGGAGTATTGGGGCTCACTTACACGGGCGTATGTGGCCTGTGTATTTTTCATTCACCCAAAATACGCAGTATGCATCAAATAGGCATCTAACTTGCGTATTTGCTGCATACAGTGGGTATAAAAAGTCTACACACCCCTCTTAAAATGCCATGTTTTTGTCACGTGTAAAAATTGACAGATGAATCATTTCAGATTTGTTTCCACCTTACAATGTGACCCGTTATCTCTACAATTCCATTGAAAATGCAGCAAATCATTTTGGGGTGGGAAAATAAAAATCGAAAATAATATGGTTACACAAGTCAGAACATATTTGGGGATGTGGCTCAGAATTAGCCAATCACATGTAAACTCCTGATAAATAGTAGTCAGTACACAGTTGCCATTATTTACAGGGATTCTGATTTACCCTATATAAAGTTCAGCTCTTCTAGGAGCATTTTCCTGACATTTTCGTAGTTGCATTTTTCAACAAAAGTCATGGTCTATGAAGCGCTAACAACACATCAGCGGGATCTGATTGTTGAAAGGTAGTCAGGAGACGGGTCCAAAAAATTTCCAAGCCGTTACGTACATACACCAAGGGACACAGTGAAGACTGTCCTCAGGAAGTGGATTCAATTTCACACAACAGTGGGCTGTTTTTCTGCTGCTAGAACTGGGGTTTTAGTCAAGGTGGAGGGAGTTTGGCACAAAACCTTTTAAGCCTCTGCTAAAAGAGCTGAAGATGAAGAATTTCACCTATTTAGCATGATGTCGACCTAAACCATACCTTCAAATCAAGAAAAGAATAGCTTCGCAAGTGGATGATCAAAGTATTGGAATCGCCCAGCCAGAGCCCAGACCTGAATCCTATTGAAAATCTTTTGGTTGACCTGAAGAGGGCGCTACACACGAGATCCCCTTGCAATCTAACAGATTCCTTTGCTAGAAAGAGTGGCCAAAGATTACCAAGTCAAGGTGTGCCATGCTGATAGACACCTACCCAGAAAGCCTGAATGCTGTCATAAAGACAAAGGATACATCAACGAAGTATTAGTTATAGGGTGTGCATAATTATTTAACCACATTATTTTATTTAAAAGTTTCCTCTCTAAAAGATTTATTTGCTTTCAATGTAATTTACAGATAACGGGTCACATTGAAGGTGGAAATAAATCTAAATGATCTTTGTAGGATTTTCTAACCTAGCAAAAACAAGTCATTTTAACAGGGGTGCGTAGATTTATTATATCCACTGTATGTTAAATCCGCATAGCCTACATTTGTGCGTATTATACGCCAAGATAGGGCATACTGCTTTTATTTCATGCATGTAATAAAAATGATGTGTGAATGGCCCAATTTAAGTATTACGCTCATAATATGCGGACCACATACGCCTGTGTGAGTGAGCTCTTAGGCTAGGTTCACAGAGGGCGGATTTGCCACGGAAATTCCACCTGGATTTTCGCCGCGGCGAATCCGCCTGTGGCCGCTAATCCTGTGGTTAGCCAGCCATGTGGACGAGATTTCTCAGAATCAATCGGTCGCAGCAAAGCCGGCGTTGCGACACGGATTCGCTGGCCGTAGCATGTCCATTCTTTTTTTTACTGTTGCCTCTGCACTCTCCTCAATAGTAGCGCCGGCTGCAAGGGTAAAGTGTGCGGCCAAGCCGCTACAAAACCCTCTACTTCAGGGGTCCCCAACCACCGGGCCGCGGACCGGGGCCGGGCCGTTGGGTGTTTAGCGCCGGTCCGCGGCACCGCCGGGAACTTTTGCTCTAAACACAAGGCCCGCGGGCCGAGTCAGGCCCGCTGCCTTGTGCTATGTGGCCCGCGGCGTGCCGACGCCGCTGACCACTGAAGCGATTACCAACGGGGGCGCCGCAGCTCCCCGCTGGTAATCGCGCTGATCCTGGCGCACACACTGACGTCTGTGCAGCCAGGATTCTCTTCCCCGAGTCCCCTGCTCATTAGTTCCGCAGGAGAGGACTCGAGGAGGAAGCGTTCCGGGCTGACGTCAGGGCAAGCAGACAGAGCGACAGCAGGGAGGAGGTAAGTATATGGGTTGGGGGGGCTGCCTATTACTGGGGGGGCTACTTATTACAGGGTAAGGGGCTGCCTATTACTGGGGGGGGGGGGGGGGGCTAGTTACTACTGGGTGGGGACTGGTTACTACTGGGGCCTGCCTATTACAGGGGAAGGGGCTGCCTATTACTAGGGGGAGGGGCTGCCTATTACTAGGGGGAGGGGCTGCCTATTACTGGGGGGGAGGGGCTGCCTATTACTGGGGGGGGGGGCTGCCTATTACGGGGGGGGCTGCCTATTACGGGGGGGGGGCTGCCTATTACGGGGGGGGGGCTGCCTATTACGGGGGGGGGGCTGCCTATTACTGGGGGGGGGGCTGCCTATTACTGGGGGGGGGGGCTGCCTATTACTGGGGGGGGGGCTGCCTATTACTGGGGGGGCTGGTTATTATTACAGGGGAAGGGGCTGCCTATTACGGGGGGGCTGCTGCCTATTACGGGGGGGCTGCTGCCTATTACGGGGGGGCTGCTGCCTATTACGGGGGGGCTGCTGCCTATTACGGGGGGGGCTGCCTATTACTGGTGGGGGGGGGGCTGCCTATTACTGGTGGGGGGGGGTGCTTATTACTGGTGGGAGGGGGGGGGCTGCTTATTACTGGTGGGAGGGGGGGGCTGCCTATTACTGGTGGGAGGGGGGGGCTGCCTATTACTGGTGGGGGGGGGGGCTGCCTATTACTGGTGGGGGGGGGGGCTGCCTATTACTGGTGGGGGGGGGGCTGCCTATTACTGGTGGGGGGGGGGGGCTGCCTATTACTGGTGGGGGGGGGGGGGCTGCCTATTACTGGTGGGGGGGGGCTGCCTATTACACCTATTACTGGGGGAAGGGGCTGGTTATTACTGGGGGGGATAGATTATATACTGCCCTATGTGTGTACTGCCAGAACATTCTAAATGTCATAATTAAATAATAATGCACTAAACTCCAACTCCCTTCATAACCCCGCCCCATATAACCAAAGCCCCGCTCATGTCCCGCCCCACCCTGCCGGGCCTTGTAAAATAGGTCTTGCTTGAAGCCGGTCCCTGGTGCCAAAAAGGTTGGGGACCACTGCTCTACTTCATACGGTATATACTGGAAACCTAAGGGTAGGTTTGCTCAGTGTTTTTGTTTCCCCTGTGGCTCTCCGACCTGCGCGTCTGTCTGAATTGCCAAAAATGGGGAGCATACTGAATAGCATTATCAACTACTCTATTCTGTCCTGTAAAAATGAAGGAAAGGAGCAGATCCCACATCAAACACAGATCACAGTGGTTTCTGTTTGACTCGTACAATAAAACCCTATAGTTTTGTCTGAATGTTGTTTTCAACCATTTTGATGGAACTCCAGAACAGAAAGCTATAGTGGAAGCAAAAGCGCTATGTGATTTTACCTTTATGGAGCTTGGCTATCACTATAGACAGTGAGAGCTGTTAATCCATAATTGCTGCTCCATTGACTAGAGGTCAGGCTCCCAGCAATCGTATGTTTTTTTACTTCTCCTATGTATAGGTGATCAATGTTTTTGGTCTGAAAACTCCTAAGTTTTTCTCCGAAGACGTACAGATTGTTCACTAGACTTGTGAATTGTGTGTATGTTGTGCATTTGAGAATGGAATATTTAGGTTTGAGACAAGTTCTCATGAGTGGTTACAGTCAAGTTACAATATTGAGGACTAGGTTTGTGATTGGTTAATATTGGATATGCATTTTATATCGCACAAGTGAAGCTCGTTTACTGAATTAAAAAAACCCATTGGTGTCTCGCATAGTGAAGAAGGAAGTCGCCTACTGTAACTTCTGACGTGACTTACTGGATCTTTTCTGTCATTATTTCCTTCTACCGAAGCATAATTTTGTGTTCAGAACCTGACACCTTTTTGTAGTCGCTGACTATCCAACACTCATTTTTAAGTCACTTAACATCCACCTATGCGCAGTTGATTTACCATGTACAGAATGTCTACTATGATGAGATGTGTCTACTATATCTGTCTGTAGGGATTTCTTTGTGTTTTCTACTGGCAGATTATAACCCAGATTAAACATTTACTCGCTAATTAAACTAGATGGAAGAACTCTATTTCCCTAGCAGCTGTCATGCAGATCTTTCAAGGTGGGAGTGTGATGATTTTCTTTATACGTTTCTTGACAAGTATGTTTTGCTGACCAAACGATAAATTGGTTTTTGAAGTGCAGCCAATTATTTAAAATAAAGGTCTACTGTAGAATTCTTGGAGTGTCCCAGAGGTTTTACACATATGATGTAATATAATGAAACTGAAGGGCACATTTTTGTGGCATAGTCACAAAGGTATTATATCTGTGTATTCATACTGTATGGGGTGGGGGGGTGGGGACAATGTTTTTAATTGACCTGAAACCGAGTATAGTAAACTATTGTCAGTCTATTTTTCCTAACTTTCTTGGTATGAAAATTACTATTTAGTACAATAACAGATCACAAGTGACACTGTTGTCCGATTTGTACTACGGTACCTTATGTGCTAAATGTATTCAATACTAAAACTACAATATAGGCCGCCTGCAGACGAGCGGGTCGGATCCGGCAGCGAGAATTCTCACCGCGCGATCCGACCCGAGCGCCTGCAGGGACGAGCGCGTACTCACCCGCGCCTGGCGGCCCCGGCTCTTTCATGTGCCGGCTGCCGCGCAGCCGGCGCATGCGCAGACCGGAGCCGGCGGCCGGGTGAGTGCGTGCCCCGCAGAAAATTAGGACATGCCGCGGTTTGTTTGCCACGCGAAATTTCGCGCGGCCAAACCGCGGCCGTCTGCATAGGCGTGCGTATTTTAATGCACTCCTATGCAAACTTTCAGCGGCGGAAATCCCGCGGCGGGATTTCCGCTCGTGTGCAGGCGGCCATACTCTTTAGGCTAAATGTTAATATTTCTGTATGAATATATCCAATGCCAGTAATGTCATATAGTTTGGGCAGTATGGTCTTCTGTCATCTTCCACGGCATGGAAAGGATCAGTTGCATCTTTACTGTCTGAGCTGATGTTTTCTGAACACGTCTGCACACTATGCATGCTCTGTGGAGGCATCTGAATGGGGAGATCAGAGCAACGTGATACGGGGCCATAGACAAGGGAATGTTTGGATACGTCACAGCAACTGCATTTTTCCCACTTTGATGTTTGGAGGGTCTAGCATGCAGAAATAGCATTTGGTGGATTGATCAGTTGTCTACCGCCAAATTCTTGGTATCGCAAACTTCATGGCTCTATTTTCACCTCTGAACCAACTTTCAAGAGTTTTCTTGGAATTATCGCAGCTGACGTGAGGTGCCCATGACTTATCCTGATGACCCACAGCCATCCCAAAATATGCTTTGTAGGCTGCATTGATATTTACCGTTGTTGCCAAAGAGCGCTTTTTTTGCTGGTGTTTTGATGAACTCTCCGCATACATAACAGAAAGCACCTGCAGGATATTTACAACCTCTTGATGCCCTACTTGATTCAAATAATGACCAATTTATATACAGATGTAAAAAAATAACAGCATAGTATTAGCATACAAAATAATTACTGTACATTTATAATCATAAACCTGCACTGTACAAAAAATCTTAGTCAGCAATGTGATAGTCAAAGTTTTGGCTCAATAATTGTTAAAAACCATTTGTTTGTTATTAGAGATGAGCGAACGTGCTCGTCTGAGCTTGATACTCGTTCGAGTATTAGCGTGTTCGAGATGCTCGTTACTCGTAACGAGTACCACTCGATGTTTGAGTTACTTTCACTTTCATCTCTGAGACGTTAGCGCGCTTTTCTGGCCAATAGAAAGACAGGGAAGGCATTACAACTTCCCCCTGCGACGTTCAAGCCCTATACCACCCCCCTGCAGTGAGTGGCTGGCGAGATCAGGTGTCACCTGAGTATAAAAATCGGCCCCTCCCGCGGCTCGCCACAGATGCATTCTGACATAGCTCAGGGAAAGTGCTGCTGATGCTGGAGCTGCTATAGGGAGAGTGTTAGGAGTAATTTTAGGCTTCAAGAACCCCAACGGTCCTTCTTAGGGCCACATCTGACCGTGTGCAGTACTGTTAAGGCTGCTTTTTGCAGTGTTGCACATTTTTTTTTTTTGTATATCGGCCGTGCAGAGCATTGCGTCCTCAGTCTGCAGTAATTTTACATAGTATAGGGCCAGTAGTGCTGAGGCAGGGACAGTGAAAAAGGTGAAAGACATATACTGTCTATATACTGTCTATATAGGCAGTGGGCTTTTCCCAAAAAATTTGGGACAAAAAAATCTATTTGGGCTGCCTGTGACCGTCCTGAGTGTACTGCGTCTCTGCTCGGGGTAGTAGTCCTAATTAATACGCAGCCAGCTATGTGTTACAGCAGGCTTGCGCAAAATTCTTTCCTGGCTCTGCATTGCCCGTTACATCACCGCTGTCATCCTGTCCAGAGGGAAACCGTTTGCAGTAATTTTACATAGTATAGGGCCAGTAGTGCTGAGGCAGGGACAGTGAAAAAGGTGAAAGACATATACTGTCTATATACTGTCTATATAGGCAGTGGGCTTTTCCCAAAAAATTTGGGACAAAAAAATCTATTTGGGCTGCCTGTGACAGTCCTGAGTGTACTGCGTCTCTGCTGGGGGTAGTAGTCCTAATTAATACGCAGCCAGCTAAGTGTTACAGCAGGCTTGCGCAAAATTCTTTCCTGGCTCTGCGTTGCCCGTTACATCACCGCTGTCATCCTGTCCAGAGGGAAACAGTTTGCAGTAATTTTACATAGTATAGGGCCAGTAGTGCTGAGGCAGGGACAGTGAAAAAGGTAAAAGACATATACTGTCTATATAGGCAGTGGGCTTTTCCAAAAAAATTTGGGACAAAAAAATCTATTTGGGCTGCCTGTGACCGCCCTGAGTGTACTGCGTCTCTGCTGGGGGTAATAGTCCTAATTCATACGCAGCCAGCTAAGTGTTACAGCAGGCTTGCGCAAAATTCTTTCCTGGTTCTGCTGTGCGTTCCGTAAGCATAGTCAGCCTCCAACCACAGGCCAATAAGCGGCACATTTAATTACAGCGTTCTATTTCTGCGCTACTGGTAATACACCATGCTGAGGGGTAGGGGTAGGCCTAGAGGACGTGGATGCAGGCGAGGACGTGGAGGCCCAAGTCAGGGTGTGGGCACAGGCCGAGCTCCTGATCCAGGGGTATCGCAGCCGACTGCTGCGGGATTAGGAGAGAGGCACGTTTCTGGCGTCCCAAGATTAATCTCACAATTAATGGGTCCAGGCGGTAGACCTTTATTAGAAAATGAGCAGTGTGAGCAGGTCCTGTCGTGGATGGCAGAAAGTGCATCCAGCAATCTATCGACCACCCAGAGTTCTGCGCCGTCCACTGCTGCAACTCTGAATCCTCTGGCTGCTGCTCCTCCTTCCTCCCAGCCTCCTCACTCCATTACAATGACACATTCTGAGGAGCAGGCAGACTCCCAGGAACTGTTCCCGGGCCCCTGCCCAGAATGGGCAGCAATGGTTCCTCTCCCACTGGAGGATTTTGTCGTGACCGATGCCCAACCTTTAGAAAGTTCCCGGGGTCCGGGGGATGAGGCTGGGGACTTCCGGCAACTGTCTCAAGAGCTTTCAGTGGGTGAGGAGGACGATGACGATATGAGACAGTTGTATATCACTCAGGTAGTAGTAATTGGAGTAAGTCCGAGGGAGGAGCGCACAGAGGATTCGGAGGAAGAGCAGCAGGACGATGAGGTGACTGACCCCACCTGGTTTGCTAAGCCTACTGAGGACAGGTCTTCAGAGGGGGAGGCAAGTGCAGCAGCAGGGCAGGTTGGAAGAGCCAGTGCGGTGGCCAGGGGTAGAGGCAGGGCCAGACTGAATAATCCACCAACTGTTTCCCAAAGCACCCCCTCACGCCATGCCACCCTGCAGAGGCCGAGGTGCTCAAAGGTCTGGCAGTTTTTCACTGAGAGTGCAGACGACCGACGAACAGTGGTGTGCAACCTTTGTCGCGCCAAGATCAGCCGGGGAGCCACCACCACCAGCCTCACCACCACCAGCATGCGCAGACATATGATGGCCAAGCACCCCACAAGGTGGGACGAAGGCCGTTCACCGCCTCCGGTTTGCACCACTACCTCTCCCCCTGTGCCCCAACCTGCCACTGAGATCCAACCCCCCTCTCAGGACACTGGCACTACCGTCTCCTGGCCTGCACCCACACCCTCACCTCCGCTGTCCTCGGCCCCATCCACCAATGTCTGTCAGCGCACCGTCCAGCCGTTGCTAGCGCAAGTGTTTGAGCGCAAGCGCAAGTACGCCGCCACGCACGCTCATGCGTTAAACGTGCACATAGCCAAATTGATCAGCCTGGAGCTGCTGCCGTATAGGCTTGTGGAAACGGAGGCTTTCAAAAGCATGATGGCGGCAGCGGCCCCGCGCTACTCGGTTCCCAGTCGCCACTACTTTTACCGATGTGCCGTCCCAGCCCTGCACGACCACGTCTCCCGCAACATTGTACGTGCCCTCACCAACGCGGTTACTGCCAAGGTCCACTTAACAACGGACATGTGGACAAGCGCAGGCGGGCAGGGCCACTATATCTCCCTGACGGCACATTGGGTGAATTTAGTGGATGCTGGGACAGAGTCAGAGCCTGGGACCGCTCACGTCCTACCCACCCCCAGAATTGCGGGTCCCAGCTGGTGGTGGTATCTGTGGCGGTGTATGCTTCCTCCACTAAACCACTTCCCTCCTCCTACGCAACCTCTGTCTCACAATCAAGATGTGTCAGCAGCAGCACGTCGCCAGCAGTCGGTGTCGCGCGGCGTGGCGCAACAGCGGTGGGCAAGCGTCAGCAGGCCGTGCTGAAACTACTCAGCTTAGGAGAGAAGAGGCACACGGCCCACGAACTGCTGCAGGGTCTGACAGAGCAGACCGACCGCTGGCTTGCGCCGCTGAGCCTCCAACCGGGCATGGTCGTGTGTGACAACGGCCGTAACCTGGTGGCGGCACTGCAGCTCGGCAGCCTCACGCACGGGCAATGCCTGGCCCACGTCTTTAATTTGGTGGTTCAGCGCTTTCTGAAAAGCTACCCATGCTTGTCAGACCTGCTCGGAAAGGTGCGCCGGCTCTGCGCACATTTCCGCAAGTCCCACATGGACGCTGCCACCCTGCGGACCCTGCAACATCGGTTTCATCTGCCAGTGCACCGATTGCTGTGCGACGTGCCCACACAGTGGAACTCTACGCTCCACATGTTGGCCAGGCTCTATGAGCAGCGTAGAGCTATTGCGGAATACCAACTCCAACATGGGCGGCGTAGTGAGAGTCAGCCTCCTCAATTATTTACAGAAGAGTGGGCCTGGTTGGCAGACATCTGCCAGGTCCTTGGAAACTTTGAGGAGTCTACCCAGATGGTGAGCGGCGATGCTGCAATCATTAGCATCACCATTCCTCTGCTATGCCTCTTGAGAAGTTCCCTGCAAAGCATAAAGGCAGACGCTTTGCGCTCGGAAACGGAGGCGGAGGAAGACAGTATGTCGCTGGATAGTCAGAGCACCCTCCTGTCTCTATCTCAGCGCGTTGAGGAGGAGGTGGAGGAGCATGAGGAGGAGGGGGAAGAGACAGCTTGGCCCACTGCTGAGGGTACCCATGCTGCTTGCCTGTCATCCTTTCAGCGTGTATGGCCTGAGGAGGAGGAGAATCCTGAAAGTGATCTTCCTAGTGAGGACAGCCATGTGTTGCGTACTGGTACCCTGACACACATGGCTGACTTCATGTTAGGAAGTCTTTCTCGTGACCCTCGCGTTACACGCATTCTGGCCACTACGGATTACTGGGTGTACACACTGCTCGACCCACGGTATAAGGAGAACCTTTCCACTCTCATTCCCGAAGAGGAAAGGGGTTCGAGAATGATGCTATACCACAGGACCCTGGCGGACAAGCTGATGGTAAAATTCCCATCCGACAGCGCTAGTGGCAGAAGGCGCAGTTCCGAGGGCCAGGTAGCAGGGGAGGCGCGGAGATCAGGCAGCATGTACAGCACAGGCAGGGGAACACTCTCTAGAGCCTTTGACAGCTTTATGGCTCCCCAGCAAAACTGTGTCACCGCTCCCCAGTCAAGGCTGAGTCAGCGGGAGCACTGTAAAAGGATGGTGAGGGAGTACGTAGCCGATCGCACGACTGTCCTCCGTGACGCCTCTGCCCCCTACAACTACTGGGTGTCAAAGCTGGACACGTGGCCTGAACTCGCGCTGTATGGCCTGGAGGTGCTTGCTTGTCCTGCGGCTAGCGTCTTGTCAGAGAGGGTGTTTAGTGCGGCTGGGGGAATCATCACGGATAAGCGTACCCGCCTGTCAACCGACAGTGCCGACAGGCTTACACTCATCAAGATGAACAAAGCCTGGATTTCCCCAGACTTTACTTCTCCACCAGCGGACAGCAGTGATACCTAAACAATGCGTAGGCTGCACCCGCGGATGGAAGCATCGTTCTCTATCACCATCAAAAACGGGGACCTTTTAGCTTCATCAATCTGTGGATTATATTCATCCTCCTCCTCCTGCTCCTCCTCCTGAAACCTCACGTAATCACGCTGATCGGGCAATTTTTCTTAGGCCCAAAAGGCTCAGTCATATAATTTTTGTAAACAATTTTTATACGTTTCAATGCTCATTAAAGCGTTGAAACTTGCACCTGAACCAATTTTTATTTTAACTGGGCTGCCTCCAGGCCTAGTTACAAATTAAGCCACATTTAACCAAAGCGGTTAATGGGTTTCACCTGCCCTCTCGGTTGGGCATGGGCAATTTTTCTGAGGTACATTAGTACTGTTGGTACACCAATTTTTTGGGGCCCTTGCCTACAGTGTAATCCAATTAATTTTTTGCCCACCTGCATTAAAGCTGACGTTACATCAGCTGTGCTGGGCACTGCAATGGGATATATTTATGTACCGCCGGTGGGTTCCAGGGAGCCACCCATGCTGTCGGTCCACACGGAGTTGTAACTGCATGTGTCCACTTCTAAAGAACCCCAGTCTGACTGGGGCATGCAGTGTGGGCCGAAGCCCACCTGCATTTAACATGACATTACCTCAGCTGTGATGGGCAATGCAATGGGATATATTTATGTACCGCCGGTGGGTTCCAGGGAGCCACCCATGCTGTCGGTCCACACGGAGTTGTAACTGCATGTGTCCACTTCTAAAGAACCCCAGTCTGACTGGGGCATGCAGTGTGGGCCGAAGCCCACCTGCATTTAACATGACATTACCTCAGCTGTGATGGGCAATGCAATGGGATATATTTATGTACCGCCGGTGGGTTCCAGGGAGCCACCCATGCTGTAGGTCTACAGGGACTTCACAATAGGGAGTTGTACCTGCCTGTGTCTATGAATTAAAAACCCTGGTCAGGTTGGGGCATGCAGTGTGGGCCGAAGCCCACCTGCATTTAATCTGACGTTAGCGATGCTGTCCAGGGCACTGCAATGGGATACATTTATGTACAGCCGTTGGGTTCCAGGGAGCCACCCATGCTGTGGGTGCACACGGAATTCCCATTGTGGAGTTGTACCTGCCTGTGACTATTTATAAAAAAACCGCGATCTGACTGGGGCATGCAGACACCTTGACAGAATAAATAGTGTGTGGCACATAGGTTCCCCATTGCTATGCCCACGTGTGCAGCTCCAGATGGAGGTGGCACAGGATTGGATTTCTCATTGCTTCTGCACAGCATTGTGGGCTATCGCCCCGCCCCTTTTAAAGAGGGTCGCTGCCTAGCCGTGCCAACCCTCTGCAGTGTGTGCCTGCTTTTCCTCCTCATGGCAGATGCACTTATAAATAGACATGAGGGTGGTGTGGCATGAGGGCAGCTGAAGGCTGCGCAGGGACAATTTGGTGTGCGCTGTGGACACTGGGTCGTGCAGGGGGGGGGGGGGGGGTTGGGCAGCATGTAACCCAGGAGAAGTGGCAGCGGAGTGTCATGCAGGCAGTGATTGTGCTTTGTTGGAGGTAGTGTGGTGCTTAGCTAAGGTATGCATTGCTATTGAGGGCTTTTCAGAAGTAAAAATTGTTGGGAGGGGGGGCCCACTCTTGCCGCTATTGTGGCTTAATAGTGGGACCTGGGAACTTGAGATGCAGCCCAACATGTAGCCCCTCGCCTGCCCTATCCGTTTCTGTGTCGTTCCCATCACTTTCTTGAATTGCCCAGATTTTCACAAATGGAAACCTTAGCGAGCATCGGCGATATAGAAAAATGCTCGGGTCGCCCATTGACTTCAATGGGGTTGATTATTCGAAACGAACCCTCGAGCATCGCGAAAATTTCGTCCCGAGTAATGAGCACCCGAGCATTTTGGTGCTCGTTCATCTCTATTTGTTATCCAAATAATGTGAAAATGCCACTGATTTCCCGGACGCAAAAAAAAACACAAATTTTTTTTGTTGCCTGGTGAATTTTTAATAAATTTAAAATAACCCTATAATGCTTTTCTACAGACATTTTGGTAAAGAGGGGTTTTTAGAAAGGAGCATTTGGGAGTTAAATAACAAACTACAAAAGACAGGGACACCATCCAAATATCAGTGAAAAGTGGATGGTACAGAGTTTTCCATGACATACCAGTAAGTTCTATGTTTGCCACAACGCAGCACTGTTTTCTTGTTGTCGACAGTTTATAGGAGAAATTATTTTGTGTTCTTGACTTTTCTAAGTGTGAATCCATTGTTCAACGTGAATTCCAAAAACAGCTGCTTCATCACAAGCTAATTTTACGAGTGGCACAGAAAATTTGCCAAACTTTGTTGCATATGCAAATAGAAAAGCACTTGTTACTCAGGAATCCTAAAACTGTAAACTAGTCACCCAGTGCTGCAATGTGGCAGAAAATAGAACTTACTGGAATATAACAAAAAATGTTTAACATTCTCTTTTTTTGGCGTTGTGCGGGTTGGGTACCTGTCTTTTGTAGTTTGTTTGAATTAAATCCCCAAATATGCTTTTTTTTTTAAACTCTGTATTCAATATTGAACTAGTACAATTCCGACTTATAGCCTCATGATGCACAATGTACATTTGCCATAGGATTCTGCTTTTCTTAAAAAAATAATTGTTAAAAATTTTTTTTTTATGTTCCATAGGTGGCCATGATAATTTAATTGGCGGAGGATCAAGATTTGTCTGCAAACCAGGAGCCAGGAACATTACCATCATTTTCCACCCTTTGCTCAAGTAAGATTTAGCTGAAATTAATTATTATATTGTAATTTTTTTATTTCTCAGAAAAGGGATATGTGTATATTACATGTTACAAGTCAGAGGACATCCATTTACATGTCCATGATACCATGCAAATGAAAAAATTATCAGTTTTATGTGTAATGGATTATCATTGTGTCCTTTTTGTCTTTTGGTTACTTATCCTAATGACACCTGGAGATTGTTCTTATGTTTGGTTTCTTGATGTTTTAGTCGGTTGATTATTTGCATCAATGATCACATATCAATATAGATTTGGGGCTTGTGCACGCATCCATTTTTAGGGACTATGTCACATGCCCAATCTTACAAGAAGAAAGTTTCTGCTAGAATTAATGAAAACGAATTGCAGCAAGCATGTGGTTGTCAGACTGAATACGTAAACGGCCGCCACACTGCTTTAAACAACTTAACGGGGTTGACTTGTCGTAACAAAATGATATACGCTTAATGCATAGGATTTTTTTAACTAGATGGTACAAGATTTAATTGATTCTGTATGCTGAGAAATGTAAAAAATAATTACCAACAACAACTCTATGAAGAATAAGCTTTCCATTCCTGCTGGCCTTCAGGGAAATGTGTGTTTCATTAGTATTAAAAAACCAGCTTATATATAAAAACTTCGTCTTTAGCTGTGGCTTGCAGCTGCCATGTTGGTGACACATTTGTTACAGTGTGTACTGTGCTGTGAATTTACTACATTGATCTGAACAGCACATTTTCAGTGGAGAATTTAGCTGTAGAATTCGGCTGGTGCTTTTGAGGTCAACACCGAGAAGGATAGAGAGACCAAACAGGAGAGAGAAATGATTAAGCTTCTATTTTGATCTGATGGAGTTGCAGCACGGTCAGAGGTTGAGCTGGAAAGGTGAAATTAAATTTAATTTCTTCTGATTTTGAACAATGTGGCAGCCACCAGTTCCTTGCGAGTAGTAGAGAACTGCTGACAGTAGGTCACTCATTTCAAAGTTTCTCCAAAGTTCTTGAGTTTTTTCTGGTCAACATGTTCAGTTTAGACATTTTACTCAAAGCAGAACCAGTCTGTTCTAAGTATTGCTACTAGAAATGCTTAATTTAATAAAGTAAACCCACAGAGAGATGTGGGTGTTCAATAACAAAGGTGGAATTATCACCATTGCGGTGTTTGTTGAGTTTCTGTGTTTTGTGTTTCGGGTCAGTTTTTGAAACTTTAACACTAAAGTAATTGGTCTCCAGCCTCCGAATGAAATGTGTTTTAAGTATATTTATACATTGACAAACAGGATGTGTTCTGATAACCGTATCCATTTTAATATAAGATTATAGTAGGTTCCAGATTGATTTTGTTATGCACAACATGGAAGGAAAGAGTGGAGGGGTTTTTTGGGGTCATTCCCTCGTACTATACATCGTCAAAGGTAAACTACCTGGTTTCAGAATTCAAAGCTGAAGAAATTAAAACTAACTTTTATTCTCCTACAATAAAATGTCAGCAAAATAAAACTATTGTATACTGCATGTAAGCGGAATCCTATCATGTATAAGGTAATTACATGGGCTTAAGCACTTTATCACCCGGGCCAGCAGAGTATTCCTAGACTGTCTTGAGCTGCAAATGGAAGAACAAAAATGAACAACCTTACCATATCTTCCAGTGATCATTCTTCTTATGTTCTGAATGATGACTAACTGGCCATCCAATATGGTTTTAGGACAGAGACTATCATTGTTTTGTCCTGTTGGAGGACTAATAAATCCTAAAGAATCCTAAATACACGGCTTCTATCTTTAAAAGGGTGACTCCATCAGGAACCTTTCCCAGTCAGTGCTGGCATGGGTTAGCCCCTATAGCACATGTGTCAAACACAAGGCCCGCAGCCTCATGTTACGTGGCCTGCGGCGTGCCGACGCCGCTCATCACTGCAGCGATTACCAGCTGGGGTGCCGCAGCTCCCCCCTGGTAATCGCACTGTTACTGCTGATCCTGGCGCACACTGACGTCAGTGTGTAGCCGGGATCTTCCTCCCCTTCAGTTCCGCAGGAGAGGATTCGGGGAGGAAGTGTGCCGGGCTACACACTGATGTCAGTGTGCATCCGGGCTCAGCGTGAGCAGAGGGGGAGCGACGCTGACAGCAAGAAGGAGGTAAGTATATGGGTTGGGGGGGATCATTATTACTGAGGGGGGGCTTATTATTACTGAGCAGGGGCTTATTATTACTGAGCAGGGGCTTATTATTACTGAGCAGGGGCTTATTATTACTGGGGGGCTTATTATTACTGAGGGGGGCTTATTACTGAGGGGGGAGCTTATCACTGGGGGGGTTAATGTTGCTATGGGGGGTATTACTACTGAGGGGGTTAATATTACTAATTGGGCCACTGTGGGGGTCGTTAATTTTACTGGGGGCCACTATCAGGGTCACTAATGGGGCTCGTTCACACGGGTGTAATTGTATTTTGGTCGCACAAATACGCTGCGTATTTGCGCATTTGAAAATCGCTTATGCCTGTATATTTGGGCACGCAAAAAAGAACGCAGATGGGCCCATTGAAATAGTGCACAAATATGCAGGAAATACACAGGTTTCCTGCGCATTTACCACGTATTTGCGCGGCCCATTCACTTCAATGGCCTATTGGGTTGCGTAGTACGCAACAAAATAGATCATGCTGTGTAAAAATATACATCATGTGAATGAACTCATTGACATCAATGGCTTCTATTCACTGCATATTATGTACGCAAATACGCTTGTGTGAACAAGCCCTTACTATACATTTTTAGGCCCCCTGTCCACAGGCGGAAATTCCGCGGCAGGATTTCCCGCAGAACTTACGCCCGTGGAAGCTGCTATAGGATTGCGTTAGAAAATGTAATCCTATGCAAACTGCTGCAGTTTGTCCACGCAAAATCTCGCGCGGAAAACAAAGCGCGGCATGCTCTATTACTGTGCACGTCTCGCAGAGGGCCGCACAGAAATTTCACCTCCCGGCCACTGGCTCCTCTCTGCACATGCGCCGGCACATAACCGAGCCAGAGCCGCGGGAGCAGGTGAGTACCGGCGCTGGTCCCTGCAGGGGCTCGGGTCAGGATCCGACCCGGCCGTCTGCAGGCGGCCTTCCCATCGGCCCTTTGAAGGTCATCATAAGCCTGATGTGGCCCTCGTGAGAAAATGAGTTTGACACCCCTGCCCTATATTAAATAAAACTACCCGGTAACCTTTTGTGGCAAGGCTGTGCACAGAATGGCCTGCAGGAGGCTGTAACCAGACCTTCTATGTACTGAAGGGTGTGCTAATCAGCAGGGACAGATGTGTGGGTGTATCTGGAGAAGCTAAAAATCTCCAGACACATTCAATTCCTTGCTGCAAGCTGCGGCACAGCTACAAGCCAGAGCAGCGCTGCTGCTTAAAACCAGAGCCAGGCTCCGAGAGCTGTGCTACTCCCTGAGCGGAGAAAGAAAGCCTGATGTCTGTGGGAGACCAACCAGATTGTGGTACGGCCACGAATCTGACTGGGTAGGACACACCCAACAGGCTATCAGTGTGTAGTGGTGCTAGGCCACTGTCTTAGTAGTGAATAAGAAAAACTACTGTTTTGTTAGCGCCTTGACAGGCAAGTATTTGTTATTTTCCTAGCACTAAGTGTATGTGCTGCCAGTGGCTGATGTGTTTACACTGGATTTCCATATTGTTGCTGAATACTAAAGAGAATAAGGGCGCCCACCCACTGCGGTTTTTTTACCTGCGTTTTGCGTTTTGCGTTTTTCCTGCACAGGCATAGAGATAACATGTGTTCCTGTCCACTGGCGTTTTTTTTGCGTTGCGTTTGCGTTTTTAACATAGGAACTGTCAGTTGCATATGTGTCCTTATTTTTCTCCTAATGCACCCATGAATGTCAATGGAAATTAACGGAAAAGCCGCGAAAACACCGCGAAAAACGCGCGGAAAAACCGCGAGAAACGCTGCGTTTTTTCCCCGCGGAAAACGCAAGCGCCAGTGGGTGGGCGCCCTAAAGCTATTCAGACTTTTACATGGACTGATTGAGCGACTACGCTGTTGCCGACCCCCACACAGACATTGCCACACGTTATATGCTCCCTGACTACATTATGTTCATATAAATGAATGCAAAGGCCAGTCTTAACTGCATTGTTGAACCTCCAGCTTGTAAATGTTTCATGTTTTCAACTTGCAATTGATTCTTGCATACGCACAGTCCTAGCATAATCACATGTAGCAAACGCATCATATTTAAATAATTGCAGCTCGTCACCTCCATGACACTTGGCCCAAAACCTTGGATGGACTTTATGCAAAAATCCTAAGAAGTATGTTACTGCAATCTGCTTCTCTCTTTGGGAATTAATGACTTTTGATGACATTTTTTTTACTCATGCAGCATATATTACATCTACCATTACGTCTAATATGTCTATATTCCGAATATAGTGATAGAGAAGTGTATTATTTCCACTTTGGAATTAAACCTGGTTGATGTTTTGAATCTGTAAATTGTGTGTCCTTTCTCTGATGCTTTTGGTATTAATGGACCAGGCTCCGAATCACCCTAGTAATTACTGGATAATATAACCTGGATATTATACTCTTGTAGTTCAGATATCCAACTGCTGATCTTTTTTTACTTGCAGAAAATGTTTTTTTTTTTATGTGCTAAAACATTTAAGTAACACCGAAATGAAGTAGAGTTCTGCTGTGCATTCTTACTGTTGGTAACCCAGAAGCACTTGGCTCTGGATGCCGGTAATGATCAAACATATGTTTTACAGATCATACAGTTACAGATGTCTACAGGATTGCGCCAGGGGAGCGTTATGTGCTGGGCATTGGTTAAGACTGGCAGTTAGGCTAACAGACTCTGAACATGCACAGTTTAGCAATGGGAAGATGCCTGTACAAATATCAGCCACATCTTATTAGTATCAATTAATAATTAACAGAAAGAAAATGTACACTGAAAGAACTAATTTCTCTCCGGTAATCTACAGTGATTATATTGTCATAAGAATATGAACTTGTGTAACCAGTAAATGCCATTGAAGGGGACAGGGCTGGGACTTCCCTATATGACCAGTCAATGTATGTGATTTAAAAGTCCACTCCAGAGAAAACCCTGTCACATTCTGGACGTCTCATGTATATTGCAGTCACTTCCATGAAGTCTAACCCCCTATCTGATATGTATCAAGCACCATCTTGATGTTGAGATTTCTCCCTGCTTTCTCTTTCTGATATGCTAGCTTTCCCATGATGAATCAGAATGACATCACAGGACAAGCTAGAGCTAGTACCATCTCTGTCTGCTGGGAGGACACAAATTATTATCTTCTATATTCACCTAATTAAGCTAAAGATCATAAATATACATTCAGAGAGGATGAGCAGCTATTTCTTTCATTATAACTGTGTCAAGAGTTGCTTATCTTCAATGGTAATTACAATAGGAGTTTATGCCCCCAACTGTAAAGATTGGCTGTGAAACAGTCCATGAAATTTCATACAGGAGGTTTTGGTGACTAAAATACTAACTCCCGGAGAATACACAGAGACAACTAATCGCAGATGATGATGGTCACAATGAGAAAACTTGACCCATCCGAAGAGAACTTCTTCAGCAATTTTCAGATGGAAAAGAATAACTAAAATAAAGTAACACTGAGGCTTACTTCACATGGGTGCGCAATATCGGGCTGTCAATCGCCCATACAGCTTTGCTACATGCACGCACACACAGCTCTACTGCATGCATAATCACACAGCTCATACAGCTCTGCTACATGCGCACACATATCTACAGCTCACAGGATAGTCAAAAATATCTACTGGGGTGAAAGTATAATACTCTCCTCATAAATTTACTGTATTATGTACCTACATATATAAAAAAAGTGCACATTACTGTAATTGTGATGACGAAATATGCAAAGTTTTAGCTTTCATAAGTTACAATAATTATTTTTGTCAATTAATGAAATGCAAAGTGAATGACCAAAAGAGAAATCTAAATCAAATCCATATTTGGTGTGACCACTTTATCTTCAAAACAGCATCTGTTCTTCTAGGTAGACTTTCTCAATCAGGGATTTTCTAGGATTTCGGTCTGGTGTATGATGAAGCAAATATACCAAGCAGGTGGTACTGATCATCATTCTCATGAAGGTTGAAACCTACGTTAACTGAAAAAGAAACTGCTGTGTAGGAGGCTTGAAACTTGGTGAAGAACAGCCAAACTCTGCTACAAAGATGAAAATGCCCTCCACAACCTCATGTCAAATGTTATGTAGAAATTGCGAAGACTGAGCACAGCAGCAAGACACGAAGTAGTTATACAACATCAGCAAGGTCTCTTCTAGGCAAAGATTACAAAGCAGACAAAGGTTTCAAAATGTGCTTTTCAAACTCTTTTGTAGAAGCGCAAAGAGACTGGCAACGCTAAGGACCGTAGACGCAGTGGTTGGCCAAGGAAACTTAGTGCAGCAGATGAAAGACGACACATGCTTATTTTCCTTCAAATTCGGAAGATGTCCAGCAGTGTTATCAGCTCATAAATGGCAGAAACTAGTGGGAAATGGGTACACCCATCTACTGTTTGGAGAGGTATGGCCAGAAATGGCCAGGTGATTCAACTATACACGAAAACATAGGAACTTGGGTGCAGAAAGATGTCAGCAGGTGCTTTGGACTGATGAGTCAAAGTTTGAAATATTTGGCTGTAACAGAAGGCAGTTTGTTCGCTGAAGGGCTGGAGAGCAGTACTATAAGGAAGCATGGCGGAGGTTCCTTGCAAGTTTGGGGCTGCATTTCAGTAAATTTCATTTGTGGATTTGGTCACGATTAATGGTGTCCTCAATGCTGAGAATTACAGGCAGATACTTCTCGATCATGCAGTACCATCAGGAGGCGTCTGATTGGCTCCAAACTCTGCTGAAAGACAATGACTCTAAACATACAGCCAAAAATCATTAAGAACTATCTTCAGCTTAAAGAAGAACAAGGAATCCTGGAAGTGGTGAGGTGGCCTCAGAACACTGATCTCAACATCGAGTCAGTAAAGGAGGTTTGGAACAACTTCCCTCCCGAGGTTCCTTCAAAAACTGTGTGCAATTGTGCCTAGGAGAATTGATACTGTTTACAAATCAATGGGTGATCATGTCAAATATTTGATTTAGATTTCTCTTTTGTTCATTCATATTACATTTTGTTAATTCACGATAATTTATTATTCTATTTTTCTTACTTTGCTACATTTTTCCACAGTTGTCTAAAACTTGTGCACACAGCACTATTTGTGTATTATTGAATGACGCATTTAAATTTTCATGGTGATTGAATGATAATTCCCCTTACAGTCACTTTCTCCCAGATCAATAAAGACATTTTATGTCCAATTATGGACAAAGCATATTTTTTTCATATAGGCTAGGGAACTCTTTGGGTGCAGTCACATTTTCATTAGGACTGACAGATATAATTCTGTGTCTCTTTCCATTTTTAGAGCAAAGAAACAATATTAGCCCATTACGACGCAGCCTTTTTTAAAATATTTTTTTTTAACTTCCCCCCACTTTTAAAAAAATCATAACTCTTCTATCTATCTTTCGACGTAGCTGTCGGGGGTCTTGTTTTTAGCGGGACAAGTTGTATTTTTGACTGGTACTATTAAATGTACCATATAATGTACTGAAAAACTTTTACAAAAATTCTAAGTGGAGTGAAATGGAAAAAAAATGCTGCAAAAATGGCATGATAACTTTATTCTATGGGTCAGTATGATTACTGCAATACAAAATTTATATACCGTAGTTTTTCTTTTTTTTGCTGTACTAGGCATACTGCTGCCATCTTCTGACGGCTAGAGCTTTTTAATTTTTTGTTGACATAGCTGTGTAAGGGCTCATTTTTTGCGGTACGTCCTGTAGTTTTGATAGATACTATTTTAGAGTACATATGACTTTTTGATCGCTTTGTAGTGAATTCTTTGGTGGAGACTGGGTGACCCTTAAAAGCCCCACAATCCCCCCTCCATACAAACCCCGAACCTTAATGACGTAAATGTACATCCTGGAGCATTAAGTGCTTTAAATGGAAATAAATGTTTCTGTTTTTTTTCCCCGTTGACTTCAATGAGGTTTCAAAAAAACAGCTTGTAGTTTGCTTTTCTTCTTTTTTTTTTTTTAAACAAATAGCACTGCAGGCTGCACTATTGGTAGCATTAAAAAAAATGGAAGCAAACTGAAAGTATTCCTTTTTTGTTTTCAGGTTTTTTTTAAAAAACGATTGAAATTTATAGGGAAAGAAAACACAAACGTTCATTTCCAAAAGCAGAACAGAAAGATGGAGTAAAGGCCCATTTAGACACAACGATTATCACTCAAAATTTTAAACTAAAGGATGGCTTTTGAGCGATAATCGTTGTGTCTAACTGCACTGACATTGTGCAGTTGTCTTTAGGCGGTCGCTGATCGTTGTCTCTCAGCATGCTGAAAGACAACGATCAGCCTTATCAGTAATTCACAGCGAGATACAGCTGATACTATTGTTTCAGCTGTATCCCGTTCCCTGAATACAGCCAGGGTATGACGAACACAGCGGTCCAGCTGTGTTCTTCATACTCCACGTGGAGCGCTTTGCGGTATACCAGCTGAGCGCTCCGTGAACAGCCGGGGTATGAAGAACACAGTGGTCCAGCTGTGTTCTTTATACTCCGCACAACTGTATACCAGCTGAGCGCTCTGTGAACAGCCGGGGTATGAAGAACACAGCGATCCAGCTGTGCTCTTCATACTCCGCACGGAATGCACAACTGTGTACCAGCTAAGCGCTCTGTGAACAGCCAGGGTATGAAGAACACAGTGTTCTAGCTGTGTTCTGCATCCCCTGCTCAGAGCACTCGGCTGTATAATAGCTGGGCACTCCGAGCAGAGAACAGCTGGATGCAGAAGAGAAGCGGCCCCACTTGGCCTCTGCATCCCCCACTCGAAGCGCAAGGTGATCACTTAACGTTTGACCGATCACCTTGCGCTTAGTGGGGCCATTAAAAAATACAACTCTCAAAAAATAAGCCCTTATGCGGCTATGTCAACAAGTTATGGCTCAATGCAATGGTGAAAATCACTTGGTCCTTAAGACACAAATAGGCTTGTCGCTTTTTTTGCATCAGAGAAACTTTAGTGTATAATACAAAACCCAGCTGCTGCGGGAACTTTCTGAAGTCACTGCTTCCTTTACCTTCACAGCTCTCCCATCTCTGTGTGATGTCAAATCTTGACAAACATTTGTTACTTATATGCACACTGCTGGAAACCAAACCGTAGGCCTTGTATTATACAGCTATGTGTAATAAATATTTGGGGATACAGAAGTGAGGAAGAGCTTTAATTTAAAGTTTGAGTTTAGGTATTCTCATCTTATACAGTCTGAAGATGGAGACTTTCTCAATCGTTTTCTCATACATATTAAAATATCTTACCATCACACATCAGTGGATATTTCCTTCAAGGGGTTCTGAAAATTAAAAGTGCTCAGCTAGCTGAACACTAAAATTGGTAACGCTTTGCAGTATATGGGGATTTAACACACACCGCGTATTATGCACATAAAAAATACACGGGCAACATACGCCCATGTGAGTGAGCCCGTAGGAACCACAGATGCAAAGACATGGAGGGGCATGATTTATCAATGCAATTGCTCAGGTTTTTCAGAGCAATCACATTGAAAATAATGGTGTTTAGACTGAGCATCCTACTCATCAAGCACTGCACCTTCCCCCCCCCCCCCAAACTATGAAGTGTTTAGGAGCTCAATGGGCAAAGGCATGTTGTGCGTACTTTTTAACTCTTTGTAGTCAAAATGTCGTACGTCTCTCTATGCTTGCTTGCGTGCATGTGTATAATATATATTATAGAAAGAGCAAAAGTATAAAAATTACAGAACCACGGTTACATAGTAAATCAATTGATGGAAACAATAGGGGTGAGGGTCCTGCTCCAACGAGCTTACATACTACAAATAATGGAGTGATCCAGAAGGTAAAGGGGCTGAAGATGTGCACGGTATGGCGAGGTGGAGAGCGTGGGATGCTATACACATAAGCAATGGTCAGACAGTTAGCCGTGTGACGGCAGAATCAGTATGACTGCAGGGGGCAGTTGATGGTGGCTGGCAGGGAATGCAGTCAATAGTTCAGGGAGCATGTTATCAGGCGGAGTACAAAGGGGTTTGTTTAGGTAATGCGGTATGCCTCCCTGAAGAGGTATGTTTTTATAGCACGCCTGAAGTTTTGCGAGTCCTGGATTGCCCGGATAGCCTTTGGTAATGCGTTCTAGAGGACCAGTGCTGCTCTGGAGAAGTCTTGGAGGCGGGAATGAGAACTTCGAATTAAACGAGGTCATTGCCTGCAGCTGAGGTTCCTGAGAACCAGGTTGAAGCTGTGGACTGGATCTCCACCCTGTCCAGACTAAGAGCCTGGGAGGGAGATATACTCCAGCCATAACTTCACCCTTTAACTGCTTACAATATTAATATTGCATGTGTGTAGGTATAAAAATGTATGCACTGTACTGTCATAGGATAGGAGCTTAGCAGCAAGCCAGTTTGTGACGTATCTGCTCTACTAAATCTGCCCGTCAACTGGAAGTGATATTACAGTGAGTTGGAAGAGCTCTTTCAATCTCCTTCATTGTCTTGTTCTGTGCTCCGTGGTGTATAGCACTTGTTAACACACTGCTGATGTGCCTATACCAGTATTATGAAGTGCTGGTAATTTCATAGAACACAAATTACCAAAGCATGTGGAGAAATTGTAGAAAAACTGTAGCTGTAGAATGCCCAGCACGAAAATACACATTTGTGTTGGTTTCCTCCAGGTACTCCTGTTTCCTCCCACACTCCAAAAACATAGGTGAATATAGATTGTGGCCCCCGATGGGGACAGAACCCACCAAGTGATGTAAAGCGATGCGTAATATGTATGTGTTATATAATGATTACTGTTATTGGAATTCGCTCACATAAGTGTTGTCTTGGTTGGATTTTATCCCCAGAGCCCTCTGCTCCCAACTCCTACAATATGATAACTTTGCTAACCATATTGGAGATACACTACTGAAAGCGCTTTCTTGCTTTTTCGTATTTTCATAGTATTAATGGCTTGAAGACCTAAGGATGTTGAATGTATATATGTACCTTTGGTCCTGTTTATTGCACCCCATGCAGAGATGGTGTCTGTCACAGCTCATCAGTTATCGCTATTATGTAGCACAGATATGGCTTTCACCTTCTTTGATAGACCTGCTCACTCATTTCCTGGGGTCTGCTCTCACGTCCAAGGTGCCGCTTGCTTCTCGAATCCTTCTTTCAAGTTTTGAAGTTGCTCCCCCACCGCTGCAGTGCTGAGAGGAGAAGCAGGATGTCAGATCACACTTGCCATGTCACTGTCATTTGTAACATCATTCACAAGGATAGCTTTGCCTCTAACAGCCTTTAACAACCTTCCTAAAGCTTATCATCTCAGTAGCGCAGGGACAGAACACAATGTGACAGCTTGTTGGGGATCTCAGCGGAGTGGGAATGTGTTTGTAGGGGGTCTCGGGGCAGGTTTTTGCTGCAGCGGTTGGTCACCTTACTGGGTCATGTGAAGCCACCTGCAAAACTCATTCTGTCTTTATGTACCTGCAATACGGATTTAGCAAATCCTCTTTTGTAACACACTTACAAAGACTATTTTCAACTCAACGTATTTGCTATTTAGTTTGGTCAACCTTAATGAGAGATGCATTATCTCTACTCCAGGCTGTGTTGATTATCATGCAGGTCTATAGATATTGTAATCAGAGCGGCTGTCTGAACTTTGCCGGTTATACCACTAAGATTTAAATTGTTTGCCTTTTTTCTTTTTCTTTACTTCATTTCAGTATCCACATATTCATCCTAAGGGTGCATTTACAGGACCGTATATCGGCTGGGCGTGAAAGGCAGAGAGGGGGCGGGAGCTCAGAGCACTGCTCATGGCTCTTCCAGCCTCCTCCCCCTGCAGAGAGACACGCCGTATATCGGCTGGGCGTGAAAACCCAGCCGATATACGGTCGTCTGAATGCCCCCCTTAAACTGTATATTCAGGTATTTTATTATTTACAACTAGAAAAATAAATGGAGACTTTAGATCTTTAAAGTGGTCGGCTGTTATTTACTTCTAGTATAGATTTACTGTATTTTTAAAATTCTGTTTGCACACCATTCTTATATCTGTGCCACTGACCCCTGCCTGCACAGTATAAGGCCTCATGTCCACGGGCGGGTCAGATTCCATGAGCAGGAGCCCGCTGCGGAATCCCACCCTGCCCGTGACCGAGGGCATTATTTTACCTGTTCTGGGTCTGTGCGGGTCTTCTGCCTCCCGGCCAGATCTTCTTTCTTCTGCACGGCGGATGTGTGCCAACGCGCATGCGCAGTAGGAGTTTTTCCTTTTCAAGCTCCTGCTTTCCCACAAGATCCGTGGCATTTCTGCAGTGTCAGCTGCAGGTGTGCGCGGATCGGATGGCTTCCATTCACTTTGATCGAAGCCGTCAGTGCAGGACCCACAGAAAATGGAGCATGCTGTGATTTCTTTTCTGGACCAAAAGGTCCGCAAAACAAATCTGCATGCTTAAATTATTTTGTGGGCGCCCATGATTCCCTATGGGCGGCTTGATTTGCGGATCTCCGACGCAGGTTTCGCAAATCAAACCCGCCTGTGGACATGAGGACTAATTGTTTATCTGGACTGAACATGGCACCAATCCTTTGACTAGCATTCAGTTAGCAATGGGGTTGTATGACACACGTGCTGGGCCATCACGGTATGCACATCCACTAACAATAGTGCTAAAGAGTAAACTTCAGAAGTAGCCACTTGCCACACCAGGGATCCCTGTAAATAACCAGTGGAGCAGAGAGAAAAGCAAGACTGAGGGTATGACCACCTTGGAGCATTAACTGAGGTGGACACAGAATAGAAAGTGCAGATGGTGCTATTCTAACATTAGTCCTAGAATATCTGAGGATAGAAACTTTTTTTTTAATTAGTGCAAATGCAAAAGAATGTTTATTTAGGGTCTGGATATAGCTATAATTATTATTTTTCATGGAAAAGCCCCTTTAAACAGAATCTTTTGGCGTCTTTTTGCAGTTCTCTCCAATGGTAGCATAAGGTAGTGACAGGCCTGTTGATTGCAGTGATATATTCGCTGTATATATTTCGGGAGAAACTTGTATTTTGTTAGTAGCAGCTACACAGAGAACTAGTCCTTGATATTTGTGAGCTGCAGCTAGTGACACCCACCCTACCCTCCTATCATTGATTGACAGCTGTCTCCATATGCACACTGTTGGGTAAAGCTGCCCTTCATTGGCTGGAGGGCGGGGTGGGCAAACTACTGCACAGATACATAAAGTAAAAATATCACTTCAGCGTGTCTATCAGTATCTTATGCTGCACTCAGAGGGGATTGCAAAAAGATGGTGGCAGATTCCCTTTAACCGTTGGCTTTTGCCATTTTGCTGTGATGGCAAAGAGAGGGACAAAGAGAGCTCTCTCTTTTCATTTTGATCACTTAACTGTAGCGGATAGTATTGACCACAACATCTATGGGGTTTGAAAGTCAGAGTTTTGAGCATATCAAGTCCGGCTTTTGGGGTGTGAGTGAGGGGTTGCCACTGCTGAACTCCATGTGATGTGCTGGTTCTTTCAGTTTATAGGAAAGGGTTAAATGTTTGACCCAAACTTAGGCCTCACTCACACGGGCGTTTGCAGAAATGGAACATTTTTCACGAAAATTGTACGATTTTTCTCATTCGTGTGAATCCGGAAAAAAAATACCTGTTAAATCTTCTGCATCTCCATTGCCAATGGTCTGGTGGTCTTTGTTTACTGCAGGATGCAATGCTGGGTATTAGTATATCTTGACACAACCAGGAAGTCCTGGTGGAGTCAAGATTGACAGTGGGGTGACGCCCCCTGTACCTGATTGGCTGCGATAGGGCCAAGGCTGCCAGGTCCTACTAGGAGACTGTGCATGGATGTGTGCGTGATCTGCACAATTGTTACGCTTATATTAGTAGCTGTAAATGCTGCCATGTTACCGCTGTAACGTGGCAGTATTAACATAATGTAAACATTAACATAAAATAAAACTTACCCTCACTCTAAGGTCCCCCGCTCACAACTGCCGGCCTCCAGCTCCGTGTCGCCCGCTCACAGCTGCTGCGCTGATGGTGTGGCCTCCGCCGCCAGGACTCTCATCTCCGTGGATGACGCTGACCTGCTGACACATGGCGACGTGACTGCTTCTTGTCCACCGCCAGGACTGTGACATCCGTGCCCCCACTGCCCGACGTACAGGTTCCGTTCTCTGCCACGGGAAAGCCACATCAGCTTTGGTGGGTGGCGGGGGGCTCCTGCTGTTGCCGGTCGCCAACAGGAAAGCCACATCACCTTCGGTGGGTGCTGGGGGGATTCTGGCAGCGTGTGCTCCTGCTGCCAGCCGCCAGATAGCACTGCGTCTCCCCCGGGCCTGTAGGCACGCTGTTGCCGGCGGTATGTGGAAGGTGGGGAGAGGCTGTTGTGAAGCGCCGCTGGCGGCACAGCAACATCGCGTTCAGGATGGTTTTGCCTCAAGATGGCCAGGAACACCGTGGCAGCTCTGGCTCTGCGTTTCAACGAGGCCCCGCTGCATCCATTTCCCTAGGACTTTTAGTGCCCTTCCAGGAGTTATGTGCCAGGCTGGTGTTCAGCCAATCAGGTACAGGGGGCGTTACCCCACTGTCAATCTTGACAACACCAGGACTTCCTGGTGGCGTCAAGATACACTAATACCATAATGCTGTACATAAACGTGACCTCTACAGCTAATCGCTGTTTTTGGTGGTTGTGTCCCATACATGTTTGCCTCAAAATAAGCAAAGACCATCAGGGACCACTGAAGCATGGCGGATTTAAGAGGTAGTGGTGTTAATAATAATCATGTTGCTGCAGAAAGCAGTCATACTAACTCCATGTCACATTGTCCGGATGTTTCTAGACCTAGACACACACAGGTGTACTTTTTGCATTACTTTCGTCTTTCTGCCTTGACCGTTGTCCAGCTTGGCACTTGTATTAACCCAGTTAAACATTTTACACATAATTACATATTTTTTTAATAACATTTACTCCTTAGTAAATTCTTAGGCCACTCCTGTCCTGACATGTGACATTGAAATAATTCAGAATGTTCTGTCATTATGATAGAAGACCTGAAGCCTATGACTTTTGGAGGGGTTTGCATTTGTCAAAAGTTGCCCTGGATATACATGTTTGCGAACAGTGACTCAGATTTCTCAGCAGTCTTGCCTTGTATTTCAGAGTCCATTAGGCACATCTATTAAAAACAACAGGACAGCAGCCACAATAGTTTATTTTATTAGGCTGCCCACAGCGGGGCTCCTGCTCTGAGACAATAGGCGGTAGGATGCCTAATGTGCACAGTGAGCATAAAAGAGACAGGGGTGATTCGCAGGCAGAATAGATGTTCTTCCTAATGTCAGAGGAAGCTAATAGTGGGGAAAAAGGGAAAAGTGCATTTAAATTTGCAGTTTGATTGATTGTGCGTTCAGTTATAGTATGGTAATTAATAAAACAGAACAAGGTTTCAGTGTGTAATAGTATATATGGGGGATTATTCAATAGATTCTTGTTTTGACATGGGGTTTTTCAAGGTGACATTTGTAATGGTGGTATTTTTTTAATGTTTGTGTATTGTGTGTATTGTAAGCAAAACCCCGCTATTCTTTGAGATATTAGATCTTGACTTGAACTTACCCTAACACAGGTGTGAAACCCACCAGAGCTCCTAGACTCAATGTAAAATCTGCAACAGTTTGTCGATATGTATATATTGTGGAAGTGCAGTACACAGGGTGGCCTGCAGAGTGCTAGACACAGGCATTCTGACACTGCAGAAAGAGAGGGTTAACAATTTTTGGGTGTGGCGGAAACTAAAAGAATCAGTTTCTGACATACTCTGGAGGAAGAGACAGCTTAGCAGAGCTGGACAGGCTGCAAGCCTAGGGTCCAGTGTGCACCAGTTAGAAGCAGTGTGAAAGGTGCTGCGTCAGGTACTTAGAGCCTGAGATCCAGTTCAAACCAGCTTCGGATGGTCACCTGTCTGACAGAGGAGGATGGTCCCGTGCGGGGGTTGGTGATTGGGACCCTCTGGGTTGTAAACCCTGTACTGTGTACATGAACTGTGATATGCTGTATTGCTGTGACATGAAATAAATACAGGCTCCAGTTTTAAAGAAATCCTGACTCTGGAGCATCTTTCTACACATGTGGTGCCCATTTCCTGACGTTGAGGTCGGCGATCTGGAAGCAAGTTAACCCCCCTTGTCACAATATGCAACAGAATTGTAATGTGTTTCTAATCAATGCTCCTGTTAATTCTTATCTCCACCAATTCCCAACAAGGTGATGGATAGGGATTTTTGCAGTTTAGTGGCCTACAGAATGATTTTGTATATCGTGATTAGTGGCATCATTGGCTGCAGCATCCGAACTTGGTAGCTGTCACCAATCAGGATTTGGAATGATGGTATTCTTCTGTGGTCATTCTGAATTCTTATGGGATTCCTAATTTTTTATTTATTTTTTTTTACTCTGTTACCCTGCAAAATCTTCCATAACTTATTCCCTTCTTTATATGTATTGCCCGAAGCTTGGAAAAAATTAAGTGCTTTTACCATATTACATGCTATTTCTCCCTGTGTCTTTGTGCTGCCCCAGAGCGCGATGGTGGCTCTCGGTAAAACTCATTTTTTACCTGACCTTTTGCAGATTGTATTAACATTTACAAATTTGTTTTGGTCTGCTATGCTGATAGAGGCATTGCTAGGTGTGATACACTTCTGACAAGCCCTTCTTGCAAGTCCAAAATGAAGTGTTTTTTTTTTTTCCTTTTATGTTACACACTTTCCATTTATTTTAAATGACTGCATGAAAAGGTGATTTATAATGAAATGGTGATATGTTTCCTGAATATCTCAGAACCTGAATGTTCTAAGTGATGGGGAATGTATGATAAATGGCATATGTTCTATTTCCGCCATTGTAGAGAGAGCGTTGTTTGATAGATATGTCCATTTGTCTACTTTGTACATGATTCCAAAGTTGGGATTCTCAGCCGTACCCGATGCAAACTAAAATATGCTGAGATGAAAATATGCTGAGGTTTGATGAGCGAAATTAGTAACTTAGTTAAAGCCACCGAACGTGGCAACAGCAATCTCTATTGATCGTGTTCGCCTATAATATCACTTTCACTGAGGCAGAAGCAGCCTAAATATTTCTGAACCCCCTTTTCACTGACTAGACTCTTAAAAAGTAAATTTTATTAAATTCTTGCTAAAAACATAGATAGGATATTGTATCAAAAACACCCAGACATGGAAAAACACAAAAACAGACACTCATGTCAGTATAAAACTGAGTATTATAGGGGTCAAACCAATTAAATCCAATATCTTGAGAGGAATTGATAACTGATAGCTTGCTTCTAGGTTCTCTGTCTATTGTAATGAGGTCTGAGAAATACGTGAGCAAGGAGACCCAACTCCACTGCTAACACGAATGGGCGACGCGTTTCACTTGAGGTGAGATCTTCAGGAACCATGATAACCTCATAAAGTGTTAGAGTAGTATATCCTGGTTATGGTGGTGGTCCGGTATAATAGGATATAAACCCCCTAAACCAGGCTAGTTGTTTTTTTTTTCTCAGAACCTAATCGCTAAGGAAGGGGAGGCTACATATAGAAGCCTAATTCCTAGGACAGAGGGAGCCGGATAAGCAATGAATATGAGGGAAGATAGGGATGAACCAATAGATGCCACCTATAATATCCCATCATATATGTGGGCTGTGTGATGAATGCTCTGAAGGTACGGCATTTAATAGGGGAACTCACTCGGGTGTATGCAGTTTTCACTGCATATGTGTGTGCATGTATTTAGATCATTTTGTGGCATATGTCGTTTTATACACTCGTGTTGCATCCATATTCACAGCATTTTTTGCTTGCGCAAAAAAAATGCAAGACGACTCAAATGATGTCTCTATACTTTGTAGAAATGACATCTGGCAAGGTAACTCCTGATTTATCTGTTCAATCTACTTGTCGCTGGACTTTACACATGACTGTAATGTTGTAATTCTTCATTTGATATATTTTGGAACATCATTTTGTGCGCACACAAAAGACGCACCTTTGAGTACCCAATGCAAATAAGTGGGGTTTTTGCTGTTCATATTTTGACCATAAAAAAATATGGAGAGAAAATCCACTCTTCTGAATGTGCCCTAAATCTAAAAGATTAAAATGAAAATGCAGTGTACTGTCTACAACATAAAACATATCTGCTGTCTGCCATATGGTTCCATTGCCAACAGTTAATCATACCGCTATGTCACTTGAAAAACACAACAAAAGTGCATCGAAATGCACATGGGTTAGGCTAAGTTCACCTGCTGAGGTAAATGAAAGCTGCACTGTGATTGGTTGCTATTCTTATATTGCTGAGGTAAAAAGAAAGCTGCACTGTGATTGGTTGCTATTTCTTACACAGCTGAGGTAAATAAAAGCTGCGCTTATGCTTGGTTGCTATTTCTTATACTGCTAATGTAAAATGAAAGCTGCGCTGTGATTGGTTGCTATTTCTTATACAGTTGAGGTAAAATAAAAGCTGCACTGTGATTGGTTGCTATTCTTATATTGCTGAGGTAAAATGAAAGCTGCACTGTGATTGGTTGCTATTTCTTACACAGCTGAGGTAAATAAAAGCTGCGCTTATGATTGGTTGCTATTTCTTATACTGCTAATGTAAAATGAAAGCTGCGCTGTGATTGGTTGCTATTTCTTATACAGTTGAGGTAAAATAAAAGCTGCGGTGTGATTGGTTGCTATTTCTTATACTGCTGAGATAAATGAAAGCTGCGCTGTAATTGGTTGCTAAGGGCAACACAGATTTTCTGTTGGCCAGCTTCCATCAGAGTGCGATGCTGGGCTCATTTTTGTGGCGACTTTGTATATTCCAGGACTGCTATTCATAATATACAACGCAGGGTATATCACCTGGTGAAGCCATAGAGAGGAGTTCAGTCCTAGTCTAATAGCCATGTTTGTCTGCAGCCATGTGACGTGGTAACTGTTTTGTGCCGACTTTGTGTTGGTCATACCCTGTTATATGTCCTTCCATCTTGATGATGCCTGCGTTTTCACGTATCCTACACCCGCCACAAGATCGTCAAATATACTCCCTGAATGCTTCTATAAGAATCCTATTCATTGCAATCATCCTAGGAGCCAAAGTGGTTAATTTCAGGCGTGTGTGAGAGAGAGGGTTATATGTGTAGTTTATCCAGCCTCATAAAACGCAATTTAATGAGTCATGGTTCCTGCAAAGCGCAGAAGGAGAAGTCTGGTGATTATCATCTCTGCAGGAAGACTAGCACAACTTAAACTAAGAAATAATGATGAAAATTCTCATGGCTCCCTTGGTCACCATTTAGATAGCTGAAGCTAATAAAGGAAGAATTACAATTCCTAATGTAGGTCTGAGCAGAGTGGTGCGTGTGGTCTGCGTACAGAAGGGAAATCTCAGGCTTGCTATTACATCCCATTAAACCTGTTCACAAGTTGCCATATGTATTCTTACAGACAAGCCTTCCACTGGAAATTGTTCAATCAGGCCTGTTGTGTTATTGTGTGCTGTTGGAGCTATGTAGATGAGGTTTTTATGATGATCGAAAGGTAGCCTTACCGGGACTTATAGTTGCCCAAGCGATTATGGGCGACTGTCAGCCCATGTACACACGGCCCCCACATAGGGCACTCAGCTAGAAAGTGTTCAGTAATCACTAGTCATTCTGTAACGAAGTCAGGTAAAGGTACCTAAATTTTGCTCAGAAGACTTGTATGGGTGGCCTGGGTCTCTTCACCATAACATGGCAGCACCCTCTACTGACATTTCTCCTTCTGTCCTGCTAGATAAATTACATTTCCACATTAAAGACTATGGACATACTGGACATGGAAAGAAAATTCTAAGGGCTCGTTCACATCGGCACTCTGGGGTTGCCTCGTTCTGCTGTTTTAGGGAGCAGGAATACCGCACCCCCTGACTGAATGGATCCGTCTAGTGATGGAATGAAATGGCGTCGCATGAATCCCATTGACTATAATGTGGTCTATTCCGTTTCTGGCTGGACTTCAATCTTTTAACCGGATGAAATGGCACAGCATGTTGCACCATTTTGTCCTGTTTTTAAATGGAGTTCAGTGTTGTGCCTTTAGAGGTGATCATGAGTTAAAAAATTGCTCTAGTGCTCAGTTCGCATCTGCCTTAGGCCACTTTCACACAGTCGAGAAAATAGAACAACATTTCTGCATGGCAAGACGCACAAATTTGAACCCCATTCTTTTGAGTAGGGTCATATACGAGTGTTCCCCCCCCCCCCCCCCTTGAATGACATTGAAAACAATGGGCAACACTTGCCTATCCCCCGGAGCAGCTGATTGGTACTTCTCTAAAGTGATGCGAGGCATTTTTGACACAAAAACACCTCACATCCGCGGGGAAATCGCGCGTTGGTGAGCGCAATATCGGGCCGAGTTTTGCATCCCAATATCACACTCACCCGTGTGAAATTTGCCTCAGGGTTTCAGTCATAATTCCCTTTCTCTGCTTCAGTGAGGAAATCCAATGCCAACATATCAGCCGCTGCCAGCAGATACACCTGGCTTTAAAAAGATGAAAGCAGATGGAAAGCTTCCCGTTTGTTCCGAATTAAAAAAGGAAACGTAAAAGGACTGGAAGCAAATACCATTGAAGGCTGCAAAAATAAAACCGGGAAACAGAATTATGACTGAAGTCCTAACAAAGATGTGAATTGAGCCTAAGATTCAGGCTGTAGTCTCCATTCCTTCCTCTGAGATATTAGATCTAGGCTCCTATATGTGAGCACATGACCTCCCACTGAAATCTGGACATTTTTGTTAAGAACAGAGGCTTGCATGAGTCTGTAATCAGGCCTTTTGTGTACTGAAGGTGTGCTAATCAGCAGGGACAGCTGTGTGAGTGTATCTGGAGGAGCTAAAATTTCTAGACACCTTCAATTCCTTGCTGCACGCTGGGGCTAGAAGCTTGAGCTGATTCTGAGAGAGCAGAGATATGCAAGGGCTCTGAGAGGGAGCTGGAGCTACTCCCAGAGATGACGGATGTGGTACGTGTAGCAGCGCTAGTTCATGGTGTATTAGATAGCGAGGAACTACTGAGTTAGCACCTTGACGGGCAAGTGTTTATTCTTTTCCTAGCACCTGTGCATGTGCTGCCAGTGGCAGATGTGTTTACACTGGATTTCCTTGCTACTGCTGAAAACTCAAGCAAATAAAGTTATTTGGACTTTTACATGGACTTAGTGTGCCACTGTGTAGTCGCTGACCCACGCATGCATTGCCACACTGTACTTTCACCCATCATGCAGAGAGGCTTTTGGGCCGCCTCAAGCACAAGGATTTCTAGCTCTGTACTCTCTATACGTTCACCCCTGGTTGGGACTTTCATGTATATATGCATCAGAATTGTAACGTGTTTTTAAACAATGCTCAAATTAATTTTTGTCTCCTGCAATTAGCAGTCATGTGATGGATAGGGATTGCTGGGATTGTTTAGAATTGCTATAACTTGTTTAAATTGGTATATTTATAAGAAAGCGATCAATGCAATAGAAAGTGATGACCTATTACTAGGATATCTTTGTGTGTTTATTATCTGTACATTCGGATTCAGTGTTAAAAACAAAACAAAAAAAAAAACACATACAGTATATTCTTTGTAAATGCGTCCCACACGGGTACTATATTTAGCGGCACACCACTTTACTAATTGCTGACTGCAAAATTTTTTGCCTGTGATCCATTTGATTGTATTTTGTTGAGAAAGTAAGACCACTTGTTCTCAAGTATTGCATACAGAAAGCGGTAGACGGATCTCTTTACTGGTGAGTATGTTCCTGAAGTAGGAATAACATGCTACATTTATATTTACGGGTTGCCTGGAGTGAGCTTCCCTGCTACACTTGACTGCATGATGTATATATTTCTATACATAAAAATAGGAAAATTAAGACCTGATCCACACAGGTGTCAGAAAATAAAGCTGCTGTAGCTATTGTAGATCAGCTTGTGCTCAACACTCCCATTACCCAGTGGGATACCCAAACACAGCAGCAGGAGGTAAGACAGCAATCGCTGGGAGTCAGTTTCCACATTGTATTGTTCTATGCACATAAATAGTAAATGGGAAGATGGAACTATGCCTCTGCAGCGCCACCTATTACAAGCTACTATTCCTGCAGTTCAATTTCTGGTCTTTTAAACAAGCCTTGTAACAATGACTGGGAATAGGAGTCGAAGCCAGAGTCTTCTCCAGAAGGAAGAGATAACCATTTACAGACTGACTGTTTTGGGGTATTTGCTTCTCATCAGTGTAAACTAGGTTCGTGCATGCTCCTCTGGGAAATTTACATGTGTGCTTCTCTATCAGATGTGATTCTTTGGGGGATTCTTTAACCCTATCTGCAGTGATGTTTGTATACTGATGGGAAATCAGCTCAGTGATCTTTATTTGGGTGCTTATAAACTCATTAGGGTACATTCACATGGATTGAAAATGATGTGGATTTTCTACAGTATGTATTAGCATTGTGGGGGTTTTGAAGGAATTCCCCACACTATGGATTAAAATCTGTATTACAAATTGACCTGTGCTGCAGATGTTAAATCTGTAGTACGCTGGTTTATACTGCGGACTTTAGTTCCTTCAAATGAAGAGGTGAAATCTACAGCAAATTCACTCCCAAATCTGCTGCAAAATTTAGTAATTTTTGGTGTGGAAAATCTGCAGCAAATCCACATTGTGTGGCGGTACCCTCAGGGGGCTTGTATGCTTGTAGTGTTAGGAAAACAAAATCTTTGGAAGTCTATAATTATGCATTACCCCAGGAGTGAGCCCAGACGGGGCAGGTTTCAGATTCCCTGTTGTTCCAAGTTCCTTCCAGCAGAATGCAGACTGCCAATTTTGCAAATTGTTTGCAAATGGTGTGACGTTTCTAGCCTGCTGACTGATAGTTGGTACATGGAGAGAGCCCTGACAATTATGGGGCCCAGAAATGACTGTGGCCAGCCCCAGCATGTTCTGCACAAACATATTAGGCTCAAGTGGATGTCTAGTTGTCTGACTGTGAATTGTGGAGATCAGCATATATAAGCCCAGTTTGATATACACAGGATATACAGTATATACTCTTAGAGACCCACCTAATAAGAGGTTCAGTACTGCTCTTCCCTATCTTGACCAGTTTTTGCCTCTCAAATCAAGTGGTATAATCTGAGGTACCTCTAGTGGTAACCACTTTTATCAAGTGTGAGCACATTACACGGTGAGAATCTGGAAGACGTTCGTAAACTACTGTTTTAGTGACTTCAACTCTCGTATTAGTATCAGAAATGTAGTCCTAAGCTCTTGCTCACGACCTGAAGGTTGTAAGTTCAATCCCCCATGGTTCAGGTAGCCTGCTCAAGGTTGACTCAGCCTTCCATCCTTCTGAGGTCGGTAAAATGAGTAAAATTACCTGAAAGCGCTGCGGAATAAGTTGGAGCTATACAAATAAAGAGATTAAGTTATTTATGTTATATGCTGCGTCTGGAGCATAATGGGTTGCTGTGGATGATCTCTGTTTTGCTCCCATGGGGTTGCTGATGGTCTTGTACAGATTTAGCAAACATTAATGATTGATGTGTTCAATTGATTTCATTGTACAAGTGCACTGTATTTTACTTGCTTAATTATTTCTGGAGCTGTAGACGTCAATCATCAGACACGGGTAGAGGCTGTGACGGATGGTAGACAGGACTAGTACAAGCTGTAAGACTGCCCATTGAACTGATTGCAGCTCATTTACATACAGAGCAAACCACATGAAGATGCTGATATCTACCCTATGCCTGCACTTTCATAGGAAAATCAGGTAGGTCTCTGCACATCTGCATAGCACCTGCTTGCTGTTAGCAAGGTTTTAGGCTTCCTTCACACGGGCCACACTGCATCACCGCAAGAAAAACGCAGCAATAACGCATCGCTGAAATATAAGCCCTAACTGTAGAGTTGTTTTTTTTTTAAAGTATACTTCACCTAGAAGCACTGTCTGGGGCTCCGCTGCACCTTCTTCCTGGTCCCCGTCACTGGTGGTCTTCACCTCTACTGGCCAGAGATTGAAAAATCCTCGCCTCCTGGAAGCAGTGGCTGTGAGTGGCTGACGTTAGCCAATCAGAGCCAGCGCTCAATTAAAGGGGTTGTCTCGCGAAATCAAGTGGGGTTATACACTTCTGTATGGCCATATTAATGCACTTTGTAATATACATCGTGCATTAAATATGAGCCATACAGAAGTTATTCACTTACCTGCTCCGTTGCTAGCGTCCTCGTCTCCATGGTTCCGTCTAAATTCGCTGGCAGCTTGCTTTTTTAGACGCGCTTGCGCAGTCCGGTCTTCTCCTTTCAGCACGAGCCGCTTCAGTGTGCTCCCCGCTACAGCTCTTCTGCGCATGCGCAGATGAGCTGTCACTGCTCGGGAGCGCGCTGGAGCGGCCATTCTGTACCATCCTCTGTTAGAGGAAGGTGCAGAGCCGCCCAGCTGTCCGGAGAAGCCGCCCAGCTGTCCTGCCGCCCAGCTGTCCTGCCGTCCTGGTAAGTGATGGGCCGGGGGGGCTGCCGCTGCGCCGGGGGGGGGCTGTCGTCGCTGCGGCGGGGGGGGGGGGGCTGTCGTTGCTGTGCCGGGGGGGCTGTTGCTGCGATGGGGGGGCTGTCGCTGTGCCGGGGGGGCTGTCGCTGCGCCGGGGGGGGGGCTGCCGCTGCGATGGGGAGGCTGTCGCTAGGCCGGGGGAACTAGCGCTGGGCCGGGGGGGGGGGCTGTCGCTAGGCCGGGGAAACTAGCGCTGGGCCGGGGGGGGCTGTCGCTAGGCCGGGGCAACTAGCGCTGGGCCGGGGGGGGGCTGTCGCTAGGCCGGGGGGGCTGTCGCTAGGCCGGGGGAACTAGCGCTGGGCCGGGGGGGGGGTGTCACTAGGCCGGGGGGGGGCTGTCGCTAGGCCGGGGGAACTAGCGCTGGGCCGGGGGGGCTGCCGCTGTGATGGGGGGGGGGGCCTGCGCCGGTTACCTTCTGCCTGGCAGTGGGTGACTGGTCAGCCGTGTTCACTCCAGGGGTCCGGTCGGCGGCTGCGGGGCGTCTGGTTGCCATGGAGACACAGCTGGTAGCGTCTCGGGAGCGCGCACGTCGGGCTGCAGCGAGCGAAGGGAAAAGAGCCGGCGGCCATCTTGGCAAAATTTTTATAAGTTGCTGAAACGCTGGAACTGTAAGTAGAAACCAGCTAGAAAAGTCATTTACAGGGGTAATTAGTAATGTTTGCTTAATTAGGGGGACTGGGCAAAAAAAAAAATTCACTGCTTCCTCGAGACATCTTCTTTAATGACTGTGATTCCAGTAGGCAGGAATAGTTCAATCCCTGGCCAGAAGAGATCAGAATGCAGATGCAACTGGGCTGACAGTGCTTCTAGGGGGATGTATACTGTTTTTTTTTTATATTTTTCCCTGCAGTTATGGTGGTTTAGCAAGTTAGTATTTTTTTTTCTTTTATGTAGGTGAAAAGTTAAAGAAAAAAAGGAAAAATAAAATGGAAGTTCCTCCTTTGTTTTTTGGGTTTTGTTTTATTGGCGTTCACCTTGCAGTAAAAAGAAAATATGACTACGTTTTCTGGATCAGAATAATAGCAGCGTTATCAAGTTCATATACCTTTTTTAGGTGTGACTACTTTTGCACACTAAAAACTCAAAAAAAAATATAGTCTGCATTACAAGACTAAAAACATTTTTAATTTTTCATCAGCGGAGCTATATAAGGACTTATTTTTTTGTGGAACAACCTGCAGGTTTTATTGGTACCACTTTGAGCTGTGGATGACTTTATGATCACTTTTTATTTAGTTTTTTGGAAGTAGGAGTAGCAAAATAAAGCAATTCAGAATTTTTTTTTTAATATGATGTTCACTGTGTCGTATAAGGGATATTAGTTTCATTTTTTTGTCAATATAATTACAGCAATCCTAAATATATGCAGTTTTTTGCAGGGGTTTTACACCCTTTAAGTCTTTTTTTTTTTACATGCCAAACATTTTTTTTAAAGAAATAAACATTGAATTTGCATTGCCACATTTTAAGACCTATAACTTTTTTTTTAATTTCTCCACCTACTGGGTTATGTCAGTTTTTTTTTTTTTTTGCGGGAGTAGTTGTAGTTTTCATTCATACCATGTTGGGGTACACGTGATTTTTTAATCATTTTTTTATTTAATTTTTTTTATAAGGCGGATGTACGGAAAATAGAAATTCCGACTTTTTTTTTTTATTCTTTAAGTCCTTCACCATTTGCAATTTAATAACTAAGCATTTTAATTGTTTGGGTCAAGTGTGGCTATACCTATTATGTGCATTTTTATTTTCTAGTGATTTTTTTTTTATATAAAGTTTTTGTGGGGGATTTTAAAATTTACAGAGGATTTTTTTAAAATTGAACTTTAACCTTGAAGATGCAGGTGTTCTATTGCTAGCATAGTACACTGCATTACTTATCTATTGCAGTTTACCATGCATATGACACACTGGCGTAACTATGTAACTGTAGGGGATGCTGTTGCACCCAAACACAGGAGCATTAGGGGGCCCATGAGGCCTCTTTTCTCCATATAGGGAGCCCAGTGCTGTGAATAAATCTTTATATTTGAGGGCCCTGTTACAGGTTTTGCATTGGGGCCCAGGGGCTTCAAGTTACGCCTCTGATATGATGTCAGCTTACGAGACTCTGCTGGAGGCAGGGTTTGAGAGGCTGAGATACCAGACAGGAACAATGGCCTTTATCAGGACTCCGGCTGCCTTGACAACCCATTACAAATGGTGATCGCATCACAGAGTGCCAATGGATGACATGGGAGCCCCCTCTACCCACTTACATGCCATGATTGCGATTGATCATGGCATGGAAAGGGTTAAACGATCGGGATCGGAGGTTCCTCTGCCCCCAGCTATTACAGCAGGAGCTATCTTGTCAGACAGCCAATTACCTGACCTTTTTTTTTAATAGATTGCAGAAGTTTTAAATCTACACTGTTTATTTAAGATATATCTATATTTGTCTCTGGTTAGTGATCTATCACCACCAAGGATATCGTATAAAATACAAGTCACTGAAAATGAATGAAAATCCTTATTTAAAGCCTAACTTTTATTTATACCATTAGAACCAATTATAAATGTGCATACAGAAATGTCAGCAGGTACCATAACAAAGCCATATGTCTGTTATAACAAAATAACAATAGCAGACCCAATATATGGTACCAAATGAAATGTCACCTGCTACACTATAATATGGCAAATACAGTAAATGGATACCCCTCCCCGCATTACCACTTCCTGCTGTGGCAGTATGTGGCTGGCTGGCAGAGAGAGACAGAGAACAAAGGAAAATAAAACAAGCAAACTTGGCACCTGGTGGGTCCAATCCAAAAATACTTGAGTCTCCCATTCACTGGGGTTCGTTACTCGAATAGAGCCCTCGAATATTACGAAAAGCTCGAATCAAATAACGAGCACCAGAGCATTTTGGTACTCGCTCGTCTTTATACAACAGGTGATAACACTTGTGTCATTTATGTTAGTGAGTAGGCATGAGTTTAGCCACAAAGATGTGAGGTTGCCCTTGTCTGGGGGTGACTGTAACTAGCAAGTTATAGGCAAAAGATCAGGGAGAGAGCATGATTGTTTTTTTTGTTATCCCCATCAGCTGATTCTCACTCCATAAGAACTGATGCTGCAGTACCATGAATATGTATTTATGGTGCTAAAGGGTTAATGTATATGCAGTAATCACATTACTGCACCCCATCTGCTTTACATAACCGTTATCAACATTACATTTCATCTTGTACCTTCTCGCCTACGCTGCCAGCTTATCAAGGCCTTCCTGTAATATTTTACAATCACACTGAGTTTTGAGTATCTTCAAAAGTTGTGTCCTCAGCAAAAACTGACACATTACTTTCAGTCCCATCCACAAGGTCATTAATAATATAATAAAAATGGAGTCCAGTACAGATTCTTGTTGTGCCCCACTGCAGACTTTAGCCATTTTGAATGTGCATCGGTTTTACAACTGTTCTTTTTATTTTCTGTCCCAGTTCTCTACCCATGTACATACATTGTTCCCCAGTCACTAGATCTGTACTTCAGTACAAGTATCAAATGCCTTAGCAAAAAGCAGATATTTCACAAAAACAACATTATCTAAATTCCTTTGTAGTACAGACCCCTTCCCGGGAAGGGTTGAAGACTCGGAGTTGTACATTAGACAAAGTTAATCCGCTCCTTGAAAGAGTAACCATTTTTCGATCTTTTTGTATTTCTGTACATTGTTGCGCAGAGATTGTTTGTGCAACTGACTCTTTTTGTTAGTGTCATCAGGTAGATAAAAGGCAATAAAATCATTACACCACTCTGCCCTAATTCTTCCAGGTCACCCGCTTCATTTCTAATAACAACCAATGATGTGTGAACTGATGAGCACCAGACCTTGTAGTGGGGGCTCTGAAAAACAGCTCTTTCAGGTGAAGTTTCATGTTAAAGTGTTTACTGCCATTAATTTGGCTTAGCACACAGCTCTGGAGAAACATTTCACAACTATATAATATACTAGTTTTATTTTTCCTATGAAGCATCGTATATGTTAGTAATGGTATTTGATCTTTGTACAGAGCTGTAATCCGAATGCTGTAGTTTGTTGACCTCATACTAAAAATGATTGCCTTTTTACTTCAACGAAATCCAGAAGGCAAACTAAAAAGAACAGCACTTCATGGGGCAATAACATGAAGACCTAGTTGAGCAAAAGATGTAGGTGCCTTGTTAGCTTGACAAAGGAGTCCCTCATACCCAAAAACACATTACTGGATGTTTAGATTTTAAAGTATATTTATCCAGTTGTTTGTATTGGAGGAAATAGAAAAACGAAGCTGTGTCGGGGTTCACGGCCTCGAGTTTTTAGGGGGCGTAGACTACGAACCGCGTGATGGCTGTTGTTGAAATAAATTCTGTCTGGTAATGCTTTGAAACTTTATTTTTGAAATCTAAATAAATGGACACATGTTCCATCATTCCTTCTCACATCACAGACAATGGACCTGGAATATGAGAAGTAACATCAAGATTTCGGGCAAAAGTTCAATCTGTATTTGTACCATCCAGAGTCCTGGGAGATTCGATGGGCAGTTATTTTAGATTAAACGCGTTTTTATGAACATATTACTCCAACAATAACTGCACAATTGAAAACATTAAACATTGCACTCAGGAAACTCTTGGCAAACCTGTGGAATCACGTTGCCCCATGGCCTGCTTCACATCTTTCTCAAACTACAGATGGTGGCGAACGTTGTGAGGCTTTCCAAATTCTTTATTGTAGAACATTGCGTTAAAAGGTGTAGTTACTGATCGCCAAATCCTACTGTAATCTCCGCTTCTTTTGTCTATTCGTGATCACTGACACAGAGCCTCTTCATCGCCAGAGTGATAAGAATCCACATCCATCAGTACCAAATCCTTTTCCAACTCCAGCCACACCACTGGGGCACTAGATGTGCTCGTCTGGGGCTCTAGTAGCACAGACACTGTCATTTGTCTTGTTCTGAAGGCCATTTTTGACACATTATCCATTTTTACTTTAAAAGGATTGTCCAATGAAAAATGTATTGCTTATAGGTAAATCCAAACCATAATTTTACACGTTTTTGATATTTACACTTATTGAAAAAATGTTTCTCTTACCAGATATTCAAGGACTAATGTTATAGCACCACTTGTTTCTATTGTGTCCACCTTTTTAAATGTCCCAAAGTAGCTCTTCCTGTTCAGTTTTGATTTTCTTTCTCCTCCACTGGCTATGTAGAGGGATCCTTGGTGTGGTGAGCGGCTGCTTCTGAAGTTCCTGTGTCTTCTCTGATACTAGAAGAGATGCTGAGCAAATGATAAGAGACTGAGACAGCGTTCCTTTGGAACATTGAGGATGTGTTCACATACTGCTGATCTGATTTCACAATTTCAATTTTAATTTAACTGAAAGGGTGAAATCTGCTCAGATCTGCACAAAAAAAGTTTGAGACAAAATCCACAGCAAAATAGGCGACATTTGAACACACCCATTCACTGAGGTGGATGTAACACAAAAAGGCTCTTCAATAGAAACAGCAGGCAGCGCTATTTTAACATTAGTCCTGGAATATCTGTGGATAATTTTTTTAAAGAAGTGTTAATACAAAAATATTTAGAATTATGGGTAATATTTACCTATAAACATTATTTTTTATAGGGCAATAGTAACCAGTCAATAACCCTAAGAAATATTGTAAATTACAAGAGGCTTTAATATTTGCATATCTGTTCTCTTAAAGTTGTCCTTTCATTAAACAGCCTTAAAAGGGTTAAGTTTGAAACTATTGATTGCTTGTCGTCAGATTGGGCTGTCAATCTATAGAAAGAGGTCTGTGACTCAGGATCCTTGCTAATCTAGGGTTCTTTTGTTTTGTTTTTTTTTGTTTTGTTTTTTTTTTTACTCTTGTGCACTGAAGTGTTTTCTGCAGAAAGCAGACAGCAACATAATCACTGCAATGGTCAGGCTTGGCATTACAGGCAAAGTTTCTATTCACTTCAATGAGGACTTTGTAACACCAAACCCCTGGGCACTGCAGCTGTCTGCTTCTTGCAGAAATCGTCTCAGTGCCCAAGTGTATCAGCTGGTCGACAGGGGTTTTGGGCGACGGACCTCTCTTGATTTTATATTGATGTCCTATTTTGGGAATAGTCTAGAAATAGTTTATTGGACAACCCCTTTAATATTTCTTCAGGTCTTTCAGTGATAAGATGCCTGTTCCTTTTTTTTCCTTTTACAGATGGTTCACCATCAGTACCTATCATGACACCATCAGTACCTATCATGTATGCTCCCAGTATCTCACACTTTACTTGTAGAAAGCCTCTACAAACCTCCAATCTGTATTTATATCTGATCCTATTATATCACAAACTTGAAACCTGTTGAATTGTTTACAGAATTTTTAGTAAAGGAATTATTCTGGATTAATAAAAACATGTCTGCGTTCTTCCAGAAACGGCACCACAGTTGTCAATAGGTTGTATCTGGTGTTGCAACTCTGATCCATTGATATGAATGGAGTAAAGTTGTAATTCTGCATAGAAGCTATAGACAGGTGTGGTGCTGTTTTTTGGGAATGTACCATCAAAGGATGTTCTTTGAATCCTGGACAACCCATTTAATGTATTACTTATATAGCATCCATTGTCACTGTTGGTACAGTGATTCTGATGACACCTCAGTTCTCTCACTAATCTGTTACTCTTGGGAAGCAGTGGTTCCACCAACACTTTATAATTAATCTTTATCCTATTGAAAGCCCTATTGAAGGTTGGACAAAGTGTATAAATGTTAGTAAATATTGCCTCTTACTGTCACATTTGTCTAATGAGTGACGTGTGATTAATCACTAGGTCAAATGACAGAATTTCTCAGAATACTTAATGAATAAAAATGAATTTAAAATGAAAAGATATTGAACTTTCAGAAAGTGTCAATTTATACATTTATACATTGAGGAGAACATAAATTTTAAGTGATAGGAAAATGTAAGATCCATTTGCTTTTTCTGCTAATGCTTTTATGTTCTATATATCCTTGGCCGTGCCCTTGTCCACGCACGGTGGTAGGTCATTTGTGTTGCAGAAGAAGGTGTCTGATAGGTGTCGGCACAGCTTCGGCAATGTCAAACCTTGTCTTCTGTTTGTGAGCCGTGGTGTGAGTACAAGGATCTACACTTTCCGGTGAGAACTACAGTTATGGCTATTGTGATTTATTAATTCCCTATCATGTATGTGAAGTGTAATCCATGGAAGCTTGACACCCGCTTATCATCCAGCCTCATCTGTGCACCAAAAATGGCTCGTACATGTAGACCTCACTTGCCGTGCTGCTTATTGGGACACTCTACTGGCAGTACTGTTTACGGGTGGAAGTCTTCTGGAATTGTTTAATGGGAGACTGTATGCTGGCAGTGATTGTGGGACTTGGCACTTTGTTCTGTGTGTCTTCGTAAGGTCATCAATGTTGTTTTTTAGTAGAAACTTTAGTTATGTGGACTTGTTCTTGTAGATGTGGTTTATAGAAGAAAAACAGGGTTGTTCCGCATCTTACTTTCCCCTAAAGTTAACTTTTGGGGCCCAACTCACACGAGCGTACGTGTATTTGCGGTGCCTTTATTGTGTGTGGACATGCATATTTAACACATATATGCGATTTTGGTGTATTGCCTGTGTATGTACTGTGTATTTTTTTGCATGCGCAAAAAAAAAACTACAAGCAGGTGCAAAGGATGTCAGAACCGTCCCTCTCAGTTCTCCTAGCATCTGCGTAAAATAATAAGCAAATATGCATGTAATATACAGCTGCAGAATAAGTTGGCACTATACAAATAACAAGATTTATTTATTTATTTTAATTATTTATTCTCTGTTTATTTTATGCAGCCATAGATTAGAATGGGAGTATCATGTACCAAAATAGTCATGATGCAATTGTTTTTACATGCGCATAAAAAATGCATGTTTGAATACCTGGAGTATGAAAGGTAGAAATGCGCCACAAGGTTTTTCAGAAGATTACACTCCACTGGGGTTCCACGAGTACCCGATCCGCGTATTTAGCTGGAGAGCTGCAGGACATTAATAAGGGTTCCCTGGTCCAGGGAAACCCCCACAGAGAAATGTATAATACACTAATGTTAGAAAAATATGTCACCGCGCTGCAAGGTACTTAGTGTTATATAAAGAACACTTTTCCTTTAGCAGTGAGCATAAAGGAAAGCGATAACATAAGAAAGACACTTACTGGGGAGGAGGGGGGTGTGTAGGAACAGAAACCCCCTCCTTGAAGTGTAGACTCCAATCACAGAAGATGGTACACGCCGGTGTACTAGATAAATCCAAGGTTCTTTATTGGTAATAAGGCAACGCGTTTCGGTGTCACAATGACACCTTTCTCAAGCCATAAAATGCCTTTGAATACCTCAATGCAAATAGAATGGAGTTTCAGCACTGTGTATTAGACGTGTAAAAAAAAAAAATGTGCGTAATTCGCAGAGGAAGTACGCTTGTGCGGGTGAGCCTTTTAAAGCAGGCGAGTATGTTGTTGCTGCTGACCGATAGTGTGTTTGCTCCCACCTTTCAGCAAGCTTCTAGAGTGGGTTCACAGCCATACTCCCAGTCTGTTCTCTATCCATACACAAAGTACTGCAAAACTGTGTATGGGCCTCACATGGCATCAAGGAAAGCCTGCCACTAGAAGAAACTTCTCCTGAGATTTTCAACCGGACAGAGGTATAGTTTGGTAATAAATCATACTGCTAGCTTGCTTGATCGCTCGCTTAAGGCCCATTTACACTGAAAGATAATCACTCAAAAATCGCTCAAACGACAGTTTGAGTGACAGTTTTGAGCAATCGTCTTTGCATAATTCTAAGTAGCTATTTAGTTACTCAAGAGTTAATGCAGGCGGAGCGAGGCACCACTGCGATAGGTCCGAGAACAAAACAGCTTTTTTGTATATACAAACAGCTGCATTGTTCTCGGAGCTTTCAGCTGGTGTCCTGCCGAGAACTGCCAGCGGTATACCAGCTGAAAGAATACTATCAGCTCCGCCTGCTGAGAAAATCAGCGTGTGGCGCTGATAACAGTCATTGGTGATTTCTAGCTTGCTAGTAATCACCAATAAGCGACTAGGGCACGATGGCAGCGCGTTTAGATGCAGCAATCGTTCAAAAGCTGGCTTTTGAGTGACTTTTGAGTGATAATAGTTGCGTCTAAATGGGCCTTTACTTTTGATATATGGAAAAGACTTTTAAGTACGTGCTCATATCCATAGATGTTTTGTCTTGTACCGTATATGTCTCTTACAGTAGGCCGAAAGCATTCTGATGCAAGGCCTTATCTTATTTAGGCTACTGGATGTGGCCCTGCTTTATATGGTAATTGTCACATGGCTATCCTCTGCCACATTGTGCTAGAGTGCCGAACATGGCGATAAAATAGAAATGATAATGGGCGCAATCCTTAATGTCCAACATCTGTTTCTGAAATCCTTGCAATTAAGGGAAGTATGACTGTAAGAATTTGTATGCAGATTCTTTTAATCAGAGCGCTTTAATAGTAGCCAGCTGAAGATTTTGTCACACACACACAAAGGATAGAGCACACAATTGCAAGGTGCTCAGATAATGAACGCCTGGCTTTCATCACTTCCTCATTTTACTTGTCAGCTTTTGACAAAGCCTTTTGTCATTTCTTTGTGGTAATCATTCATTGCTAAGTTTTCATACTTTGACAAGGGACCCGTCTTTATCTTCCAATCCACTCAAAGGATTTGATAATAAATTACACACTGAAAGAGTCCCCAAGCTGTCCACCTTTTTTTTTTCCCTTCAGTTTTATTGAAAGACGTCTTCCAAAGAGGTCAGCACTTTAAATAGCGCCATAAAGAAGTTTTTCATTAGGATTCACTGCTGGGAATAGATTAAATTGTTCTTTAGCCCAGAAAGCTTTTATGACACGAGCAGTTTGTAAAATGCACATACATCCAGTGATGTTAGTGATGAGCTAATTCTATGGAAAATACAAGACATTCTTGTCAATCATGGAAATGTGCCAAGTACTCAATTGTTGGGTCCCTGCTGCTCTCCGAGGACTGACCTGAATTAGATGACGAAGAACTATGGAGGGTAGAATCTCTTAACCTTGAGAAGACGAGGCATGGGGGATTATCTTGTAATAAGTTGGGTAGGTTCTGTAGTGTTAAATAAAAATCTGTTCTGAAATGAAACCTTTTCCATGCCAGATGGCTAATGTGCAAGCTAAGGTCTATTGATTCAAAAGGTCTGACGTTTGACGATTGACTCAGACGTCCTGCAGAGTCTTGGTCTATGATCCATGTACCTGAAGGTTCAGTGCAAGGACCATTACTGTCCAACTTTTTTCTATAAATATAGCACAATGAAATACAGTCCGTGGAAGGTGTTTACAGGCTCACCTAGACACTTTGTCATCGTTATGCTTCGGATGGCAAATAGGGCAGTTAGAGATCCTACAGAATAGTCCTGTATTCAAGAAACCCCTCCCCCCCCCCCCCCCCATACCCCTACACTTCCCATCTTTTAGCCGGAAAAGAAAGCCACTACAAATAGTGGTGGTCTCTCTTCTAGAGGATATTTTGTGACCATTTATTACATGAATTACTGTTATATGCAGTGGGCATGGTGCTGAAGCCAGATTTGGTAATGAGCCCAGTGTAGCAGGAGCTGCCACATAAAAAAGGTACATACTTCACATGATTCTTCATTGCTGTCCATACCAGTTTGGATGACAGAAACTTTGAGGTAGCAGCACTTGACATACCTCCATTGATTACCTGTTTATACAGTCATTCAGGTTGACAGGCATATTCACCTTTGAGTTCTTAAAGTTGACCAAGGAAGAGTTCCACCTCATTATTTTTTTTAGCACATGGCCATAGGAAAGAGGCTGTCCCAATGGAGTACATGTAAAGCAAGCAGCCAGCTCACCTGATACTCCCTTCAAAAACCGGATCACAGACAGTCTGTTGAAAAACTCTAGATGCAACAGAACAAAGGAATCCAGGAGCGATTCTGGATAAATCAGTGACGCTATTGATGATCCATAAACCTGAATTAAGCTTCACAGGAACATCCAACTAACATACCAATGTATTTCAAGTGCACATGTCACCCTTAATGATGCACTATGTGCACCTGAATCACATTGATGGGTCAGTTGGATGTGCCTGTGAAGTTTTATTCAGGTTTACGGAATATGAGCGTCATTGTTTTTACTTCACTCATGGAAGCAGGATTCCATTCTTCTGTTGTCCTAATCGGGTACCCTGTACACATCCTAATGCCCACATATCTGATAGCCATTCACATGTATGTCTGTATATATATTTATAAATAATATAATAGAAACCATTTACAGTGAATGGCTAGTTTATTAGACACCCATCTAGTACTGCATTAGACCTCCTCTGGCCTTCAGAGCTGCACTTATGCTCCACTAGTTGTTGAAACTGTTCTACAGGAATATTGGCCCGTGTGGGCAGGACAGCTTTTTGCAGTTGCTGCAGATAATTAGATGGAGCTACTGAGATGCTGTGTACAGCCCACAGAAAGGGTTCCTTGTTTCATGAACTTTTTGAACCTCCAATCAGCATGGTGCAACAGAGATCTTGATTCACCTGGCCAGGCAATGTTTTTCACTGTGATCTTTTGCCCACTGAGGTCTTGCATTTCTATTTCTCTTAGACAGTGGCACTCAAACTGTTTGTCTGTTTAAAGTTTATCCATGCTAAGGAATAATGAGTTGTGCATTCGGACACGTTGGGTAGAGAACCAGTGAGTATTAGTGTATCTTGACACCACCAGAAATTCTTGGTGGAGTCAAGATTGACAGGGAGGTGACGCCCCCTGTACCTGATTAGCTGGAGTGCTTCTTCGCCATCAGGTCCTGCAAGGCCACTAAACTGATTTAGACAAGGCATACAGCGGGTGCCGCCCCTGCATTCCCACAGGCCGAGGTGTGCAAGTGTGTTCCCCGCCGATGCAAGGTGCAAGAGCGTTTCCCCACAGCACTTTCCTTTTCAGCTGTAAGCAGGGGATCGGCCGTCAGGGATGACACACAGGCGCCCGCCGCCACAGAACACACAGAGGCAGGCGGGGCGACGGAGCACAGAGGGCAGTGCTGGCACGGAGCACGCAGCCGACGGGCCGCCCGGGCAGGACTGAGGTCTTCGGTGGCTGACGGCAAGGAGGCAGGAGGCGGCCAGTGGGTGGCAAGCAAAGCTTAAATCCTGGGGCGGACAGAGCACACACACGCTGCAGCTGCTGAATTGAATTGCGGCTGCCCTGGAAGGTTAGGCAGACGGTTCCTTGGCTTCTTACCCTTCATTAAATGTAAATGCTACCATGTTACAGCCGTAAAATGGCAGCATTTACAGGTATTCATGTAACACTAAGAAGAAAAGGAACCTTCAGCCTAAGTCTGCAGCGCTGCCACTAATCAATCCACAGTGTGTAGCTAGGACCTTCCACGCTTGACCCTATCGGGAGCTGGGGGTGTGAGAGGGGCGTTCCACCTGTCAAACCCCTAGCTTCCGGTGGCGTCAGGATACACGAATACCGAACCAGTGTTGCATTTGGCTGCAATTTGCTAGACTCTGCACTACCTGTTCGTAAGAAGGATTCTTCACACCCGACTCCTGACCCCTTCTATTGATGAGTTGTTTACATCAACAATATCCCCTTTCCCTGGGTGTTTTTCCATGATCACACTATTCTCAGTATACTCTGCAACACCATTGCAGGAGAAAACCTTCTGGCAGTTAGTCTAGAACTGATGACCACGCCTTGTTTGCAATTGCTCAGATAGCTTGATTTTTTCCCCCCCCGTTGTAATATGGATTTAGACTGAAACTAATCCACAGAAAACTTGCTCACTTGATTTCTATATTTCTATATTATAATCTCCTCTCTCTCTTCAGGATGAATACTGCAATAACCTCCCGTTTCTTAAGTAGTCAAATGAGTCTATTGTGTTGACAGTATTATATATACAGTATATATGTGGTGTCTTTCTTCTAGTATTATGTTGCTGTCTTAATCTCTTAACATTTGTAGAGTCCCCTCTGAAAATGACTAAAATAAAGTTTAGGGCATAAGATGTGCAGTCCTGGAAGTAAACTTAAGCGTTCTGCTCTGTATTTTCTGGACTTTTTTTTCCAATAAATTGTGACAAATGATATGGCTTGCCTAAATTGCTTAGTAATTTTAGTGCCATGGTAACAGTCTTTGATATCATTGCAAGTTACTCCCGGATCTACTGTCATGATATTGACAGCTTAAAAGAAAAGACTTGACGATGGAAACAGGCATAGAACATTTAATAACAATATGTTAAATTACCCAACACTGTAATAATTTAAAAGGTAGCACAATTGGCGTGCTTAAAGGAGTGTTGCTTAAGAAGTACAATAATTACCTTGCAGCATCCCACCGGGGGGAAACTGAACATGTACAAGTAAATGAGAGGGAGCGACGGGGAGGAGTGAAACATACGGCTTGTCTAAACTGCGCAAAAAAACGTCAGAAAATGAACTGCATTATTGCTCACTGACTTGTTCTGGTGGTGATTGAGGCGTTTGGGAGAACAAGCAGAAAAATGATAGGTTGCTCTCACACTGCTCGAAGTTTAACAAATGCTCACCCATTCTCCCTCCATCATCCCTGTCATTGCTGAGAGGTTCACTGTATTATATGGATGCCTCGGTTCACACTTATTGCCATATTCTTTTCAGATTCAATCTATCTGCAATGGGCCACTAAACATTTCAATTTGCAACCTGTGGAGCTGGATTGAGGCTTACCAGCAGCAATGAGAGTGATACACTACGTTCAGTTCTTGTGCATTAATGCATATACGTTCTATGGAATAGGAATTTATGTAAATCTTCAGCTCATAGGAAAAAATACTTTTAATATGATTAAAGAAGGGACTAGGGGATGTTTAATTTAGATAACTCGCTTTGAAATATTGCATTGGGAAATTCTGAGTTAATATAGGGGGGGTCCCTGATCAGAACCCCCATCTTAACCAGAGCTGAAGACAGCTACAAAGAGCATCTCTCCCTCTGGAGGACTATGACCGCCCTTGTATTACACAAACTGCTCATTCATTTCAGTGGACACTGTGTAATGCTTTATTTCCCCTACTATGCTGCTGCATGTCGTATGATTCTCTGGGGGTCCCAGCAGTCTGACTCTGCCATTGGTTAATCATTGAGGGACCATTATAACAAAAATGGATTGCTCAAAGAATACAATTATTTTAATTATTGAGGTTTTCTTCTACGTTGTGTGTTCCATACACTCTGCCCACTGAAATGTAACCCCTTGCAATCCAATTTTGAATTCAGGGTTTCCTAGGGGTCTTTTTCTTTATCCATTTTTACTATGGCGCTATCTGCTGGCTAGAGCCAGTACTGCAGTATGTGACATGCCGGAGAGGACCCCGACAACAGAGCGGCCAGTAATATACAGTAAGAATACCCTGCCGGATGTTTTCCGACATCGGAGCTATGCAGGCGTCAATCAGAATGTTGGAAGAAGTCAGATAGTGGATTGGAAAGGGTTAAAGTGGTCCCAGAATTTTGCTCCAAAACCAGAGGGCGTATATTACCTGCACTCAATCTTCTGCTCCCCCCCCCTTCCCCCCCTCCAGTCCTGTTTTTGAGCAGCTGCATGCCATCTATAGACTACCTAATTAACCCATGGCGCTTTGGTAGTGTTAAACTACCAGTAAACTATACCAGCTCTGTGATCAGTGCTGGCCAATTGGAGAACAGTGCATAGTCTAGTTAGAAAATAGTAGCGCCATCTTGCCTGCATGAAAATGGAACTGGAATTGATGGGATGGACTAGACTATCAAGTGCAAGAAAAATACACCCTCCAGACCCAGGACAGAGTTTTATCCCCAAACCCAAGAGGATTGCTTTAAAAGAAGTCTGTCAAGTAATTTTTGTCATATAAAAACAATATACTGTCCGATATGGGATGAAATTAGGAAAACTGTTTCTTATTTTATTCAAATCAGGTGCTCATCAGTAGATATAGCCTTAGCAAAGCTTTCTGCACCATATGCTAATTTACTTCCCTCTTTGGCGTTCTCCCTCCCTCTTCCACAAATAAACGCCCCTTGTTTGCTGATTGACCTCCCCGTGTACACCATGAGTTTAATGTATGGTACAACTGTGCCGTACTGATGGATCGGATGCATGCACTGTGACTTCCAATTGCTTCATGCACATGCACCATCTTCAGTGCAGTGCAAGCGTGCTGTTTATGGAAAGCATGACGTCTATAGCAACCCGCAGCTGGAGACCTCAATCTACCAACAGGGAGTTGGGTGGTGATATTACCCATTTGACGGTCCATTGTTAATTGACAGGGCGCAGGCAGCTACATCCCTTGATGCGTTGAATATAATAAAGGCACGGTTTTATTCCTCCTCTAGTCCCACATTCGACAGTATAAGGCATTTATATGCCAACATTTACCTGACAGACTTTCTTTTAACAAACTGTTCTTGACTAAAAAAAGGAAAAGATGAATCTTGCACTAAGCCTCAGATTTACATCTTAGCTATGGAATCTCTACTGATTTCGCATCAAATCTACAACGAAATCCACTTCCAAAAGGGGTGAATACATTGTAATGCACATCCACACCATGGCCCATACAGCATGGATTATTTCTGCATGTGGATTTGAAATCCACGTGCAGGAAAAAAAAGTGAAAAGTCACTTCTTGACGTGAAATCTCTGGAAATCTGCATGTGGATTTACCCCATTAAAAGGGCTAAATCTGCTTTCAGATCCCTGGTAACTACAAATGTTTGGCTGTAGCAAGATTTTGAAGCAGAATCCACGTGGAAAAATGTGCTACCTAATGATCTGTCACTAGCAAAGAAACCAAACAACTAGCTCTAGGCTTGTCTTGGCAGTCAGACACCCAGGTAGCCTTCAAACTTCTTACCATTTGATCCTTTCACATCAGTAATCAAGCAGCAGGAGGGTTCATGACAGCAAAACACATCACTACTAGCAGTAATCGACAAGTAGTACAGCATAGTCTTAGCACCCATGCAGATGTTGAAGGCCAGTAGCAATGTAATACTTGCCACTGCGCATTACATCACTGGTGTCTTGAAGGAAGAAAACTACATCAGTGATGCTTAGTAGACCTATCATTTATATATTTTGCTGTGTATAGATTTTCTCCTGTAGTATTCTCTGTCTGCTGTATATTGTATGTTATCATCTGAATAAGCTGTGAGAGGTCTACCTCTTATATGAGGTTCGGGTTTGTAGAAAATGTGTAATGTGTCCCCGGAGCCCTTGCAATTTAGGTGTGACCAGACTTTGGAAGACAAACCAAGCCCAAGCCTTATTTTAAATTGGACTGCTAACATGAGCCCTTTGCAATTTGTGCATGGTATACAAACTGAGCTCAAGCCTTGCGCTCTTCACCGAAGCCTACTACCAGGAAGTATTACAGCAGGGGAACTAGCGGTTAGATAGAAACTGATACAATTTCCCATTCTGGATGACCATGGTATGGTGCCCTTATTTTGAACCTTCAGTTTCAAATTGTATGCACTTTACCTGATGAAGAGTTCAATCTGAAATCGAAACGTGCTGTATGGCATCACTTTTACAATGAAGTCTCAGTCTGTTCAATTATTTGAATGAGTGGACTCCTACCTGATTCCTGAGCAGCTCTACAAAGATAGCTGCTTTTCTGTCGTGTTTAGTTCATCTACCTCTTATTTGAAATTTTGGGTTTGGAGGTAGTGTGTAATGTGACCCATTTTAGAAAACCCAATTCCTACCTGATTTTTTGGGGCCATAGCATTGGTATGTTGATGTCTAGCAAACTGTCTTGGTGCTGGGCAGCAATGATTGCTCCAGTTTCATTGCCTGATAAAAAGGTTGGCCAACAACTGAGCTGGATGTGAAGGCTATATATGTCAGTGAAAGTAATCCCTAAATTTGTGACCGAATTACTACCTTACACAAATTGCTCTGCTTCACATCTGCATAATATAAAAAATCATGTACAGGGATGAAAGAATTAGCATAGTTCTTGGTATCTGTGGCATGCATGTTTGGCACTGCTTCATGCCCTTGTATGCTCCACCACCCGAGATTCTGACTTACTGGTGAAAACCATCTCAATTAACTTGATGAAACTGAGCAGCTTCTTGGTAATGTGTCACAAAATCTCCTGACAGCTATAATGAATTAGGTTAGTTATAGGAAATAGAATACAAGGGGAGAAACCAGATAATGAAACATGATGCTATTATCGTAGTATAACAGAGTGCATCCAGACTTCATTCTTCTCATTGCTGATATTATACTATTAACTCACGGCTGCATTCTGCCTCTCATCCACGTGGGTTATTTACAAGTGTGCACTGCAGAGATTTGAAAATGCTACCATCTACAGCCTGATGCTAGCAGAGACGTGATGGGAGACTCGGTCAGAGCATATTAAGCTGCTTGGCAATTTAATTAGCTTCTTTTTCTCCTATAGTTTCTCACTGGTTCTGCGCCCATTTGTGGGCATACATTACTCTTCTGTTTCTTCATTCTGTGTAAACATAAAAATCGTTTCACTAAGTAACACCTGTAATTAACCAATTTTTATACAGGGGCCAATGCCACTCCACACTAGCTTTTAGGAATTCAGTGTTTAAAAGCAATACACATTAGATGTAGGCTGATGAAACCTGCCAATTTTGGAATGACCAACTGACTAGTATCTTTGGCGCCACTCTACTTTCCCTCAACAACAAATATTAGAGGAATCTGTTATAATGGAGTTTAACATGCCACCTCATTTGGCAGTGATAATAGTAATCTTTATATAGCGCCAAACATTTTCCGCAGTGCTTACAAAAACGGGGATACAGAAAGACAAACGTGCAAAAATACAAAAAAACCATGGTTACATAGTAATCAGTGGATGGAAACTGTAGCAGTGAGGGTCCTGCTCCAATGAGCTTACATACTACAAATAATGGGGTGATACAGAAGGTAAAAGGGCTGGGGATGTGCACGGTATGGCGGGGTGGATAGTGTGGGATACTATACACATAGACAATTGTCAGATATTAAGCCGTGTGGTGGCTGAATAAGTGTGACTGTCGGGGGCGGTTGATGGCGGCTAGCAGGGTTGCAGTCACTAGGACAGGGAACACGTTATCAGGCGGCGTACAGAGGGGTTTGGGTTAGGGGATGTGGTATGCCTCCCTGAAGAGGTGCATTTTTAGAGCACGCCTGAGGTTTTGTGAATCGGGGATTGCGCGGATAGTTTTGGGTAGCGCATTCCAGAGAACCAGTGCTGCTCTGAGGCGGGAAGTCTTGGAGGCGGGAATGAGAGGTTCAAATCAATGTGGCACTCAGTCTGATTTCGTTAGCAGAGCATAGGGCCCGTGCTGGATGGTGGATTGAGATGAGGGAGGCAATGTAGGGTGGGGCTGCGCTGTGGAGGGCTTTGTGAATGAAGGTAATGAGTTTAAATTGAATTCTGTATTTCACGGGCAGCCAGTGCAGTGACTGGCACAGGGCAGAGGCGTCTGAGTAGCGGCTGGACAGGAAGATGAGCCTGGCTGCCGCATTCAGGATGGATTGGAAGGGGTAGAGTCTGGAGCAGGGGAGGCTGATCAGCGAGTTGCAATAATCGAGGCGAGAGTGAGTAAGGGCAACAGTGAGCGTTTTTAGCATGTCCATGGTGAGAAAAGGGCAGATTCTTGCGATGTTCTTGCAGCTGACATGTTCGAGCCGCATATTGGATATGGGTGGTAAAGGAGAGATCAGAGTTGAATATGACCCCAAGGCAGCGGGCGTGCTATCAGGGAGTTATGGTGGTGCCACACACTGAGATGGAGATGCCAGGATGAGGTTGGTTAGTGGAGGGCGGAAACAGGAGAAGGTCTTTTTTGAGAGGTTTAGTTTTAGGTAGAGAGAGGACATAGTGTCATAGTGACATAGTGACACAGCAGTCAGACAGTCGGTGATGTTTTAGAGGAAAGGTTTAGAGATGTCACGGGAAGAGGTGTATAACTGGGTGTTGTCAGCGTAGAGATGGTATTGGAGGCTAAAACTTCTGATGGCTTGTCCAATAGGGGCTGTGAAATGGAGAAAAGGAGAGTTTTCTGATAGATGGCTTATAAGGCAGGTGTAAACCAGGTGTTCTAGTAGTTTGGAGATGGGTCGGTAGTTAGCAGCATTAGTCGAGTCCAGAGTCTGTTTCTTTAGCAGTAGGGATATGATGGCATGTTTGAAAGAGGTGGGAAAAATGCCAGAGGTCAGACAGAGGTTGAAAATAGTGGTGAGATGGGAGATAACCACCAGGGAGAGGGTCAATGGCACTGGAGGAAAGCAATCTGGAGACTTCTTCCTCTATCATTAGTCTGAGTACAGACCGTGAGCAGGGGCTGTTACTGACGAGACTAGGGTCGGGGCTAATCTGAGATTGGGAAGTTATTTCCTGCGGGGTGTCGTCTATTTTCTTTTTGAATTCAGCAGTCAGCTCTTCGGCACTGAGATCTGTCACAGGGGGCTGCGGTTTAGGGCTGATAAGGGCTTATTCTCCTTACCCCAACAAAACACATACCGTACATGCTTAGACAAGCCAAGTATGTATGTGTATGGGAGGGCTTAACAGCTGTCTTAGGTGTATGGTCACTTTTACAGCCTTGAATATCCGGTCAGACAACATATTCTTAGCAAAAGTCTTTCAGATTTCTCTAGTCTTCAGCTCAAAGCAGAGTTTTCACCAAGTTATGAGCAGAGAATGGGTAAACTAGCATGACAGATCACACTTCTTCAGAATAAGATTTTTTTTTTTGCAGTCCACAGTCTTTAGATTTCTGTATTCCAGGCTTAATAAAATAAAAATCCAACCCATTGTACAATTTCCCAAAATGTTCACACTTTTTTAGCACTTCCATTTTCACATTGCTCTGACTGATGTGCAAAATTGCTTACAATTACTGTATCCTTCAAAATCTGATATTTCATCACTTAAGTCACTAAATGGCATGACCTGTGCTGCCAGTGCCGACCCCTCGACTTGGATTTTCTCATTTTCCATTTCTTTTGTTGGAAATTAGAATAGTTATTTAGCTCACCAATACCCTAATAACCTTTTTTGTTTATGCTGTGTTTTTTTTCTTTACACAACATGTGGTTCTATTGATTAAGGGCTATTTATAGTTTTGAAACACAATAGAACATTAACCTTCCCTAATGCCATTTGTGAATTAGGTTAAATTTTCCCCATTTCCTCTATGTACCATCTGGAAGCTGCAGTAAAGACCGACACTTCACAGAGACTAGTCAATGCATGCCATTTCTTTATACTTCTACTTTCTTTAAAGGGCCACTCCGGTGATTCATTTTTATTTATTATGTAGCTATCCTCTCATTATCATAAGTGAGCTAGTCTTACCTTGGTTAGTTATTTCTTTCTATCTGAAACTCTGGACTTCCTTTTCCTCAGATGGGCATGTGATCTCAATTCTGACCAGCTCACATCTGCTTGGGTTATGTGCTCAGTTTCTAGTCAATTTCTCAGTCTGTGCGATGATGTGTTATGGACTCTGCCCAAAGGGGACATAGGCCCTCCTATCACAGTTATTGGTGTTGATCACACAGCTTCTGTCATACAGTTATAATAGATTGTATACTTCCAACTGTATAATTATGGTCAGTAGCTTATTTAAATGAATATAGAAGGTAATGATAATTAAACTGTTCCCACAGCAGACAGAAATGGTATAGCTTCTAGCTAGTGCTAAGATGATGCATCATGGGACTGCGTGAAAGGGAAATTAAAAAAATTTCACCACCAAATTAGTGCCTGATAAGCAACAAACTGGAAGTCGCTGGGGACATCTTCAGAGTGTGACAGGCAATTGGGTGAGGGGGCTGGGATGGAAAAATGTGTTCACTAGAGTGTCCCTCTAAAATCCACTTCTGATTTTAGCTTCAAAGCATCCTTTTACATGGTGGTTGTTTTGTGACGGTGTTGCTGCCAATATAGGAGCTAGCAAAGATAACCCTTCCAAAAAGGTTCCCTGCAGTTTATTTTAATAAGCCACGATTATCCTACTTACATTTCAGATCCATCATTCTGAAATGTGTTGCTTTCAGGAGCTATTGAGCGGTAATAAAGTGACCATTGTGACAGTCTGCTAATGAACAAGATCATCTGCATGCACATGGTTTGATTCTCCCATGAGGATCCCAGAGGTTTTGTTGGTACAAGTATAGTGGCCAGGCAGATTGCCTGAAATGCATGTTCTAGTCAATATCAGAGGGGTCAGTAGTTATATTTCCCAGGTACTACTCTGAGATAAAAAGCTATTTCTCTAACAAAGCCAGAGTTTGGAAGGCAGAGTAGCTGTAGGCTATTGAAAAAACCTTCTTTGTTCTCTGACGTAATGTGTTTTTGGCCTTTTTACTAAACGATTGAACAAATACATTCATAATGTAAGCTACATTAAAGCATCACTCTCACGGAATGCTTATTTAGACATTGTGAAAAGACTTCTGCATTTTTCTTCTGTGCTGCTAGAAGTTGTGGGCTGCTTCCTAATGGGCCATAGCTTTTATGTGTTACAGTGAAAACTGTCATATGGATTCGTGAGATTCAGATGAAATGATGCAGAAGTTTGTATCGTATCTATCTAATGCAAAATATAATTATCTCCAACTCCATTAATCCTGCTATAAGAGGAGGGCAAACAGGACCCTAACCAGTGGCAATAAGTAACAGAGATAGGCGCACAAATGCATGCTTACTATTAGAGATGAGCGAGCATACTCGCTAAGGGCAATTACTCGATCGAGCATTGTCCTTAGCGAGTATCTGCCCGCTTGGAAGAAAAGGTTCGGCTGCTGGCGCGGGTGAGAGGTTAGTTGCGGCAGTGAGCAGGGGGAGAGAGGGAGAGAGAGATCTCCCCTCCGTTCCTCCCCGCTCACCCCCGCCACTCCCCGCCCGCCGCCAGCAGCAGAGCCTTTTCTACCGAGCGGGCAGGTACTCTCTAAGGGCAATGCTCAATCGAGTAATTGCCCTTAGCGAGTATGTTCGCTCATCTCTACTTACTATTTATATGCATGCAACTCCCTCGCTTCTTTTTCAAGTGACCTGTATTTACAGTACATATAGGCCTCGTGTGGCGCAGTATGCAGGCCTAAGCTCTCACTCACGACCTTAAGGTTGCGTTCAATCCCTACATGATTCAGGTATCCGGCTCAAGGTTGACTCAGCCTTCCATCCTTCCGACGTCGGTAAAATGAGTACCCAGGTCGCTGGGGGGGTAATAAATAAAAATTACCTAAAAGTGCTGCGGAATAAGTTGGCACTATACAAATAACAAATCCACTCCCCCCGAACTTATAATGTCATTTAACTATTAAAAGGGGTTCTCTGAAGGTTCACAACTCTACAATGACATTAAAATGTCAAAAGGAAGTTTGAGTTTTGGGCATTTGCTCTTAGTAATGATACTGAAAAACTAAATCCTATTGACTGTATTAATACAGGCCTACATAACCTACAACCTAAGGGGCACAAGCTGTCCAGCAAAGAATTTCTGGTGGCACTTGAAATGTCACATGGACATGACTGTGATTCCAACTGGCTATTGGCTGCACTGAGGTGGAGAGGATAGCTGGAATAAGCTGCATGACGAACCTGGCATTGAACACACAGCTGACACTCGCTATTCCTTCCCTTACTGCGCAGCCAGTCACATGGCTGATGTCTGGAAAGGTCCTTTAAGTGCCAGAAATCCAACAGCGGTGCAGGAGCAGTATCTCACCGAGCTCTTTTACAACATGAAAAATAAAAGTCTTAACAATATTATTGTAACATGTTGCTTAATGCAATTCTCTGATGTGTTACTGGGTCATTTTTAGCTAAATTCTATTAGAAGACTGCAATATAATTTAATGTCTTCCTGTAAAATCCATTATAGATAGCATGTTAGTTTAGATCTGGGGATTGCATTACCATTAATGCCATTTCTTCACATAGTGCGCCAACTTTTCTTAAATGTTCATTAACTTTTGAAACAATGTGATAGTCCATGTGATAACTGGCAAAAATGCAATTCATTGTATCTAGCTAATGTGACATTTTTAGTGCTGAAAAATTCACTTTAAAGTCCTAGCCAACATGGGTTTCCCTTCCTTCTAATTTGCTATCCTCTACCTGTTGTCAAATGATGCCCATCTCTAGAAACAGAGATAATAAAATAGAGAAGTAGTAGTGAAGGAGAGTGCTGACTCGTGCTGCCCATAGAAGTCTAAATAGGGAAGAGGGAGGAAGAAGACAGAAGCTGAGACACTGCAGCTAATGATTGTTTATGGTGTTAAAGCTACTGAAATCACATCTACACTACTTAGTACTTTTCTAGCTTCCTACATCATGATATGCTTTTGTGTCTGTCACAGATAGTTAGAGGGCAGAATCTAAAGTTCCCTGTGCACAATGTATAGCACACATTATAGCAGCAGTCTCGTCCTACCAGTTTAGGGAGAATAACAAATCACAAATACAGCCTCCAAAGAGTAATGAATGCCAGAAACAAGTTCTATAATAGCCAGACATAGCGTTATTCCTCATTGTACACACATGACAGCTTATTCTGAAAAGTCACCTGAAAATTTAGGTATGCACCTGTGTAATTAATATGCATTATCTGTTTGGGGCTTCATATGTGAAATGTATGGATACTGTGGCAAGAGGATTTAGTCACCTGCGGACCACCAACCTCATTGTCAGGGAAATGGGCACCTCAGGTGCAAATAGGCTCCAGGAGACTTAAAATTTTTTAAAACTGGTGCCTGGGAGCATACATTGTACATCACAGCATACAGTACAGCATAAATGTGCAACATCCAGGGTAAACAACCCACTGGGACACCGTTACTACTCCCACCCTTGGCGTCAGACATGTGATGGTCCCACACTGGTCCACGATGGACCTCAGGCTTCAAGTCCCTGAAGCTACTCTTTTATACTAAGTCTCACTGGTCTGCATGGCACCTCAGGCTAGCAGCCCTTCAGAATGCCTGTCTGTAGCCCTCTGCAGGTCCTTCTGTGTACTGCATGTCTACATATCCTCCCCCCATTCCCCCTGATAAATCATAGCTTGGGAGTCTCCATGTGTGGGGCTATCACTGCACCTTTCTGTAACTGGCACTGTCCTAGCTGCCACCTAATTTTTCTCAAGCTCAGCTGCCTTCACAACTTCTTCTCCAGTCTGTGATTTAACTGGCCCTTTTTCACTGACTGGCCTCCCTTTAAGGCCTTGTGTTGAGTCTGCAGATAGTAGCAGAACCGAGTCAGTGGCAGAAATTTCTTTTACATAGCTTTCTTCCTCTGCAGCCTCTTTTACTTGAGAGGATTGCTCAGCCTGCAACTGTTGCTCAGTGCCTTTATTCTCATTAACAGAAGCGATTTCTTTCCTCAATACTTTGCCAGTCTTCACAACCTGTTCACCTGTAATGCCCCAGTCACCTGCTAAGCATACTTTGGCACCCTTCACTGCTTTAATCTAATTTTTAATCTTCTCCAACAAGGTCTTTATTCCTGCTAGCAGTTTTTGGAACATGCTTTTGAGCTTTTCTTGTGTCAGAGTTCTCTTTTCAGCATCCGTCTTGGTGCTAATCCAATTTTTTATTTCCGTGCGCACCCGCTTGTTAAGCTGTTCTTTTGCATCTTTAGCAGACATGGTTTTCTCCTCAGTAAGCCACTGTTCACACATCTTCTGTTTCTTCTCCCAGTTGGACACAATCTGACATGGGTAATCAAGCTCCACACTAATATCTTCCACTTCCTGCTGAAAACTAGTTTTAAACGTCTCTAATTCCTCATAGACCTCAGTATGAGGAAAAAGCTGATTCATAGCTTCCAATTCTTCTGGGATTTTGCTCTCTTGCTCTTCAACAGAGACCCAGCATGCAGGGTTCTCATCCATTTTCTTTTCCATATCTGACACCTTAGCTTGAAGTGCTGAAATCTGTTTCTGCATTTTCCTCTAATTGCTTGATGAACACATTTCTTTCCGCTTCCATTCTCCTTAGGTATGCACTAAGGCCAAGCCTCTGCTGTGTCTCTTCTTGCACCAGCTTCTGACACTCCTCACTCTGAGCTTCCAGCTCCACCTGCAGTCTGTTAGTCTTCTTAGACAGCTTTGTCTGCACTCTGTCACGTTCAGTGATTTTTACTTGTAGCTTTTGAAGCTTCAACTCAACTGCATTTCTCTTGTATTCAGACTCGCACTTGCCTTTCAGTAGCGCCTTTACCTGATAGGGCAGATCAATACACTTAATTTCCAAGGCCCACTTGGCCTTTTCCGAGGTTTCTTTCTCTCTTTCAGTGTGCTCAAACCGTTTGGACAGTTCCCCCATAACTATAGCATGATTCAGTTTAAGCTCCTAAGTTTGAGCTTCCTCATTCCCCCCCCCCACCCCCCTCTCTCCCTCTCTATAGCCATATTGGGACTCAGGCCTCTTTCACACGGACACAGCGATATCGCCACAAGAAAGTCGCAGTGATATTGCAGCTGTGTTCCTGCGATTTCTGTGCGATATCACTGCATTTTTCCAAGGCAATCCCATGGCCTTGTCGTGATTTTGGGATAGGTCTTATTTTCCCCGTAAATGAGACCTACCCCGAACATAAGGCCTACTCTAATTTTTCAGTATTTTCGTGGGGCCTTGAATTATAAGCTCTACCCTGAAGATAACCCCTAGCTGCATTACCTTAAAAAAACACAATACGTTACCTAACATGCATAGTCCGGGTCTTCCCGCTGGTCTCCTTCACTCCAGCACACTTGCTTGCAGTCCTCAGCACATCGTTCTCTGGTTACAGGGTTCATAAACCCCGCCTCCATAAAGCAATGGCTCTGATTGGTCCTCGAGTGCTACGGCTCATCCAATCAATGCAAGACTCGATGAACCAATCACAGCCATTGGATTCACCACACTGATCTACTCCTGGCTCCTCCAGTTCCCCGGGTCACATCACTTCCTTTCAGCCAAATCCTCTTCTTCCTGTGATGAAGTGTACATTGCCGGCATTCTGTGACCTGCAGGACATTGGTGCACTTTGATATTAAAGGGGTTTTGTTATTAGTCAGAAAAATCAATACTTACCTATTCCTCTCAAGATGATCTTCTTATCACATCTTCTTCTCACCTATCTTCTCTAGTCCCCCGAGTCACGTCACCTCCAGCCGTCCGGATCCTCTTTTTCCTGTTTCGGAGTGTCCATTAGTTGCAGGTCACTTTCTGCAGGACAGTGTCACGCTGCTAGTGTTTCATATACATTAAAATCAATGGGAGCTGTGTCTGCAGTTACAAGCGCTTGCCACCACACGGAGGTCGGTACAGAGACGTCCGCTGCTTCAGCTCCGACCTCTGGGTATTTGCGGCGCTGACAGCATGTGCCCAATCAGCTGATTGGTTGGGGTCCTAAGGATAGGTCATCAATAGCATTCTCCCTGGAAAAGCCCCATAACAGTATTGCACACTGTGTGACCGTTTTGGTGTATCTTGCTGGACATGGTAGACACTTTTCTGTTCTGTACACTATCTCTTGATTTACTTTAGATAACTATTTTGCACAAATATTGTGGGGCTCATTATTAATTTGCAGTATTTTAATATTGTTGGGCTGCTTTCACCCTTGCAATAAAATCGTGCGATGCAAGAGTGAATGAAAACACAGAATTATAAAACCAATGATTTTCAATGCTTTCATTCCTATTTGCAATGTTTTCACTCATGCGATGCGGTGTTAAAAAAAAATGTGTTTAACATTAGAAACTATTGTCTATCGCGAGAAAATCGCAAGCGGTAGCAATGTTTTTGCAAGAAAAAGCATTGCTGATGCTCAGACATCTCATGAGCAAACTTTCGATTTTGCTGCAATTTTCTCACGGTGATATTACGATCGCCGGTGTGAGAGAGCCCTTAGCCAACTTCCCCTATTTTAGGCACTTTAGAGGAAAAAAAAACATAATTTAAAAAAAAAAGTTTCTAACGCGCATAAATTTTGGCCAATTTTTTTTACACATCTCCATCCCAAATTCTGACAGATTTTGATTAGTCACTCTTCCCCAAAATGTCTTACCAGCAAGTGTTCAGAACTTTGGTGAAGGATGTCTTTTCTGCATTGTAGGTACCAGACGGCCTGTATAAACACAAGTGCAGACTAGAGAGATTCCACAATAGTGGAAGGAGCAGGGTAGTGCATCAGTGCAATGTTGAAGATCATCTGTGATGTAAGTAAAGTGGTCCAGTTGTAATAACCAGTAACCCATATCCACTCATGGTGCGATCTGAACTTGGCTATTTCTGTAGTTTGTTTTCCTTATGTACTCTAAAAACAATATTTCACAAAATATTAGGAAGAGTAGAAACACTGCCACTTGTGATTTTTAAATCAGTAATTCATAAAGAAGACTTTTCCCTGTACTTTAACACCGTAACTTTAATAGAGATTACAGATAAAGCTTCCAAAACCTGCTATTCTGTGCTGGGAAACGGTTACATTTTTCTTGATATTGTTTTGATTGGAATTTCAACTGCCCCCCTCAGGATACATGTTAATATTATATATATATATTTTTCCTCTTTTTTTTTTTCCCTTCTAATAACACTGAGTTTTCGAGAACTTTAGAACAATTATTACCGCAGGCTGACAGAACCAGCAGCCATTCCTTTATTAACAAACTTGGGAAGTTTATGAGATATCTTTCAGTGCACATAGAATGGGGGGAGAAAAAATATATCACCAGTTTCTCAAGACTCAATTTCAGTCGATGTGCTTCTTGTCCACATCTGTGAAAAGTAATTAAACTAGCTAGAGCACTGGGCTAGATGAGAGGAGTTTTGGGAAATTTAGTACAGGAGTCAGTAAGCGTTGCTCTGTACTTGGCTACTGGCGGTTTAAAACAAGTTATTGAAACTTTCATCTAGCAAAATATTACAGTGAAATTACTTGCAGCAGAGCATGGTATTTTGGCTGTGTGTGTATGTGTATATATATATATATCTATTGCGGGAGTGCAGTATACATAATGGCCTATAAAGGGATAAAGACAGGCATTCTGGTACTACAGAGAGAGGGTTAACACTGTGGGTGTGGCAGGAATTACGATTGAAAAGACCAGTTCCTGCCGCACTCAGGGGAAAGTGATAGCTCAGTGGAGCAGAAGGGTTGCTAGCCAGAGGTCCAGTGTGGATCAGTGAGAAGTGGCCAGAGGAGCCGCAATCAGGGACTTGGAGCCTGGGGTCCGGTGCGGACCTGTTTGTGCCAGTCACTCTTCTGACGGAGGACACCCTCTAAACTCCCTGGGTGCGGGTTATAAATGGGACCCAGGATGTAATAAATGGATTGTGAGATGCTATATTGTTACTGTGAATAAATGCTGGCAGGTTCCAGTTTATAAGACATCAAGTTTCCTGGGGTTTCCTAATTGCACAAATATTCTACACTTGGACAATCTCTCTAACTATGGTAAAAAAACAGATTTATACTCCAAGGAGAATCAGTTTTATTTAGTTTTTTTTTACTTAGTGCCCCACCTCCTTCTCACTAGAATTAAGATTTTTTTTTTCAAGCTTTTGATTTATATAATTTCTAGAATGCCCTCTAGTTCAGGGCAGGAGTATATACTTCTGAACAAGCGCAACAGCTACAATATAACGTTTGAGACAGCAGAGACATGGCTAAGCCACAGAGGAAGAACTATTAAATTGTTACATGTGTGGATGTAGTCATGAAAATAAAGGATTTGGTTATTGTCACGGAACCCAGCAACACTTCCAAACACTGAGACGTTATAGAGGTAATTTAAGATTTCAGAGCACTCTCTAACTATAATTTCCAGCATATCTTAACTTCAAGCAGGCTTTCAGTGCATGCGGGCAGGTGTAACATTGAACACTGCAACTCCCAACTATCCTGAAGATCTACCTCTCTTTTGATATGCTTGAAATTTTAATTTCCCAACAAATTACACAACCCCTTTGATAACCACTGGAGCAGTAAAACAGTTTATCAACCAGTGATGCTGCTATAGGTAGGGTAGTCCTAAGGTATGTAAACACCATAGGGCACACATGTCAAACACTGGGCCAGTGGGCCGAATACCGGCCCACTGCCTCATTTTAGTGGTTTGCCAGCTGTGCATTAAGCCTTAAAGGGCATATCCAAGCACTGCCTGTCGGGCTTGGAGCGGAAGTGCTGTTTCGACCACTATGTAGTGGCTGGTACTTGTAATTGCAAGCGCAGCTCTCAGTGAAATCAATGGGACTCTAGCCTGCAGTTACAAATGCAACTGCTAATGAAAGCTACACCTATAATTCGAACTTTGGCCACTACACAGGTCGAAGCAGCGCTTGTACTCCGACCCTGGTGTATATAGGAAGGAATTCTACTCACTCTGCCAGTAGCTACTGTCCAGCGGCGCATATCAGAGTCTGTGATTGCTGACCATTCTTGACCGCTGAGGTCTGCGCTGTGGTAAGAGCTCAGTGGTCTCAGACTCGGCAGCCTCTGCCAGGCTGCAGATGCAGGCAGTATCAGTGTAAAGCATCTAGGGATGCTACCCAGCCAGAGAACATTAAGGGGGTTGCTATTGGCTTCTAGCCAGGCAGCATCCCTGGGACTACTATGGGAGTCACTGTTGTTACTGGGGTTAATATAGGGGTTACTATTACTACTGAGACCACTGTGGGGATTACTATCACTACTGCAGCCACTATATTGTTCACTATCTCTAAAGAAGCCAATATAAGGGACACTGTTGCTACTATGGGGGGCACTATTACTACTGGGACCACTATATGGGGGTCAATATTAAAAAAATGCTGTGTTTTTGTGTGACCAAAAATAACTGGTGAACTAGTGAAATGTAACAAGCCACTCCCAGCTGAAGTCCTGTAGCCAGAACTTTAGAGCCAGTTATATCCTCCATGCCTCGCTTGGGGCTGCCTCGCTTGACGTGTCCAGCACTAAGTGTCCAGAAATAAGTGTTTCATGCTGTCGAATGATGCAGTTATACAGCGCAGTTCGACAGAGCAGGAGACAGGTAACATTCACAACTGTCCTAAGTCTGGAGGAAAATACTCTCCTCTATGCACTGATCTCCATCACTATCCTCTTTTCAAGCCCTAACACTTTCTTCCTATGCCCAGGCCCAACACACTCCATCCACATCAGCCCCTCCCTCCTCTCCTCACCTATGTATGGCTTCCATGCACTTTTTAACTTCCTAAGACGCCTCCAACCCCCCCCCCCCATACTGCCAAGAAACACCTCAGCCACCCACACAAATCCCCTCCCCATGCGCTCACCCTTGCTACCCTGCTACTGCTAGCCGCAGGGGACATATCCCCCAACCCAGGCCCACCCTGTACTGCTCTCTACCAAAATGCCCCACCTGCCCCATTCAAATTCACCCTATGGAACTCTCAATCTGCATGTAACAAACTCCCAACTATCCATGACCTCTTCACCACTAAACACTTGAACCTGCTCGCCCTCACTGAAACCTGGATACAGCAGCCCGATTCTACCTCCCCCGCTGCATTGTCCTATGATGGCCTGCAGTTCTCCCACACCCCCAGATCAGATGACAGACGCGGCGAAGGAGTAGGCATCATCTTCTCGCCCACCTGCACCTTCCGGGTCATTCGCTCAACTCCCTCGCTTACCTATCATTTCTTCGAAGTCCACACCCTGTGACTCTTCCGCCCACTGCCCCTGCGTGTCGCAGTTATTTACCGCCCCCCAGGTCCCACTCGCCTGTTTCTAGACCACTTCGCTGCCTGGCTCCCCCACTTCCTATCCTGTGAAATCCAAACCCTCATCCTTGGTGATTTCAACATCCCTACTAACGACCCCAGCTCCTCATCTGCCTATCGGCTTTTAACGCTTACCTCCTCCCTTGGCTTATCACTAATCTCTGACTCCCCCACTCAGAGATGGCAACACTCTCGATTTAGTTTTCCTCCGTCTCTGCTCTGCCTACTTTCATGTAAACTATAGAAAAAATATATGTCTTTAAAATGACATATTTGCAAAGATATGAAATTTTACTTTTTCTCCTCTAAATTGACTTAATTCCTGAAAAAAAAACTGTGGGGTCAAAATAATCATGCCACCCCTCAGTGAATACATTAAGGGGTATAGTTTTTAAAATAGGGTCATTTGTGGGGGTATCTATTATTCTGACACCTATGAGCCTTTGCTATCTTGGCTTGGTGCAGGAAAATAAAGTGTTCCTCAAAATGCTGAAGAGTAATGTTAAAGGGGTTGTCTCGCGGCAGCAAGTGGGGTTATACACTTCTGTATGGCCATATTAATGCACTTTGTAATGTACATCGTGCATTAAATATGAGCCATACAGAAGTTATTCACTTACCTGCTCCGTTGCTAGCGTCCCCGTCTCCATGGATCCGTCTAATTCTGATGTCTTCTTGCTTTTTTAGACGCGCTTGCGCTGTGCGGTCTTCTCCCCTTCTCCTAGGTCCAGGCACGAGCGGCGTTCTGGCTCCGCCCCCTTCTACGCGTCATCGCGTAGCTCTGCCCCGTCACGTGTGCCGATTCCAGCCAATCAGGAGGCTGGAATCGGCAATGGACCGCACAGAGCCCACGGTGCACCATGGGAAAGGACCTGCGGTGCATCGTGGGTGAAGATCCCGGCGGCCATCTTGGTGAAGGAAGAAGAAGGAAGACGTCGCAGAGCGGGGATTCGGGTAAGTAATATGTTTTTGTTTTTTTTTAACACATCCCTTGGGGTTGTCCTGCGCCAAACGGGGGGCCTATGGAAAAAAAAAAAAAAAACGTTTCGGCGCGAGACAACCCCTTTAAATTTGTACGTCTCCTAAATGGTTAAAAAAACATAAACGTTTTTAAAATGTGCATTTAGAATAAAGTAAATAGATGGAAATACATATCTTCGCAAAAGTTTGTACAGTATGTTTGCACATATTTGATATATTACAATTGAAAATTGATAATTTTTTCAACATTTTCCCAATATTGGCACTTTTAATGAATATACACAAAATATATCGGACTATTTTCACCGCCTAAATGAAGTACAAATGTGGCGAAAAAACAATGTCAGGATCACTTGGATATGCAAAACCTTTACGGAGTAATAATATGTTAAAGTACACATGTCAGATTTCCAAAATTTGGCCTGGTCATTAAGGCGCAAACAGGCTTGGTCACTAAGGGGTTAAAAAAGAATAAAAAGCTTCTAGTATATTGCTGTTGTATGCTTAAGTTCTGGAATATTGAATGTTGGATTAATTTAAGGAAATGTCATTGTATATATGTCTTTGTTAAAGAATACAGAAGAAATAAGAAAGGCTAGTACCGTATATCACAAGAACTCCACATTCAAACAAGAATGACCACTTTATATCCGGCCATTGGAAACCTAAAAAGCGTCTAAGTATCTCCCTGTAGTACATAATCATGCAATGATCGTGTGCTCTAATTTCATTTTAGGCAGCTTCTTGACATAGGAAAAGAGAAGCATCTATGCGTTAGAGGTATCCCCTGCAGCAGCTGCACTGACGCAGAGGAGAATATAATTGGCAAATCTGATCTCATAACCTCCCCTGGAAGCTGTAATGTAATAATATTGCTGATGCACTCTGTCCTCTCCATGAGAAGACTGCTACAGATCACCGGAATTCTGCTGGCTAATTATCCTAATGAGCATTTTTTGGAAAAGCCATTAAATCTGACAATTAGTCGTAGTGATAAAGGTTCACAATCGTTCATTTGAAATCACAAAACGATTTCTTAGCTTATGTATTTTGTTAAAGTGTACCTGAGTGTTCTATACGTTTTTTGTAAAGTATACCAGGTTCTCCTTGCCCACACATTTCCTGCTGTTTGCACCTTGTTTCATGTCAGTATGTTCTGATTTTCAAGTGGTCTTTCCCATTTTTCTCCTTGTTTTGCTATTTGCAATCCACTTTCAGGGAAAGGATGTGTAGGAAGCCTAGCATTCTGCCAGTAGTTTACAACACCTTCTCATGTCCAACCAGCAGAGAGGCAGTATATGATTGCCCATCTCTGTGGTTTTCCAGGACAATCAGGCATTTTGAGAAATTCTGGCCAAATGGTTAGAGTGTGTTTGTGTATGTGTGTATATAATGTTTGTGCACACTCAGTAACAGCAGATGAGGCAGAGACTGTGGAGTTTGTTATGTCAGTGTCTGCAGATCTGTCAGCCTGCAGCCTGTAAGTTCCATCCCCAGGGCAACCATGATTCGCTGCCTATTAAACCATGCCTGTCAGAATTTGATATGATGGAGTACTATAGTACTGCATTATACTCTCAGTGCTCAAACTATTACAAGTTCAAGCCTTCTATGGGGACAAAAAAATGTAAAAGTTATATTAATCATTAGAACATATATAAAAAGTATAACTTTTTTTTTAATTCCCATATTTATAATAACTGCGGAAGCACCTATAAATATATTTGATATTGCTGACCATAAAAGTCCAATCTATCAATATTTATCCTACACTGTGAACGGCGTCAGAAAAAAATACACAACGCCCTAATTGCGCTTTCTTGTAGTCGCTCAGCTTAATGAAAAGGTGATCAAAAAGTTGCATGTAATCCAAAATAATACTAATAGAAACTACAGGACATCCCGCAAAAATGAGCCCTCTCACAATTTAATCGACTAAAAAATAAATGTTATGGCTGTCAGATGATGACAGCAGAAAATGAATTTTATTTTTTTACTTTTTACTTTTCAATAGTAGTACGGCTAAAAAAAACGTATAAATTTGGTATAGTCCTAATTGTACTGACCCATGGAATGAAGTTTTCATGTCATTTTTTCCGTAGTGGGTATACTGTAATAACCCCCCTCCCCTCCTTTCCCACCCCCCCCCCCCTTCCCCACACACACACCACCACCACCACCTTTTCCCCAAAGGGCCGCTTCTTTAAGAGATAAGAGATACACCAGATTTATCATCCAGCATGAGGCATTGCGATAAATCTGGTACACTTTAAGACTGAGTGCACTGTCTAACTAGTAAAGTAGTTTGCTGGTTACCAGAAAAGCATTTTCCCTATAGCTCCAACTTTGTTAAAATAACACAAAGAGCAGGACTCGCCCTCCTCTGTCACAGGGATCCAGTGTTGTAGCCTCACCGTTGTCTTGGTGTGTGTTGGGGAAGATGATGTCATCAGAAGTCACCTGATCACTGCAGCCAATCTGAGGCTGCACCGTCACTGTTCTGAACTCCTGTCATCATAGCGTTGATGCGGGCAGAATGGGGGTTGACATTGCAGTAGTCTGGTGACTTCTGATGACATCATCTTCCACAGCAAACAATAGGAGGATGGTGGGGCTACAGCTCTGGATCTGTTTAGTGTAGACCGTGGAATTCCATGATCCAGCAGACACCTTTTGTTTTTAATCGCGGTACTCCCACTGTGTTAATCCGCGCGTGTATCCCGCGATACTCGTGGGCATGAGCCCTTATTCATACAGATGTTACTTTAGAAAAAAATGCAGTTATGTTTTTAGACCTAATATAATATTTGAAATCCAGTGGAACCTCGCTTATACAAATACAATCATCACAATGTTTTGAAAGTGTGATCTCTTTCTTTGTGATTTCTTTAATTGCTTACATGTAGACATCTCCTGTCTTTCCCTATCAAACACAATAGCATTTATTAGCATTTCTGTGCTTTGTTATTTCCAATTACGCCTCTGTTCTAAGTGCCCCAACCATATAATTAAATCTTTTCAGTTCATAGTTCTAGTACAGCTGCATCAATTTATAAGTCCGGCGCTTATGCTTCTAATATACATTTGTTCACAGCGTAACCATGTATCTCTGCAGCAAATGGTTTCTAGAAAGAACTGACTATTTTGAACAGAGATTGTTTTTATTGTACGAAAAAGCCTTTTGCATGCCGCAATCTAATGGCTGTGCATATTTCTCTAGATTTTTAAAGCTTTTTAAGAAAATCCATCAACTCTTGTGAGCCCCTTAAGCTAAACAGATGGGTTTGCAGGAGCTGAATCCAAAGATGTAAGTCTTATACGTACCCTCCTAGGTGTTCCCATGCTGTGGAGTGTTAAAGCTGCAAGTGCGTGCACCCAGCAGAGAATACATGACGCACGCACAGAATGACAAGACCAGTCCTCATTCAGTCATGCACCATGCGGTCTGCCCGATGCATGGAGCAGCTTTTCTAGCCCATACGTTTAGTTTATGGAGCTCATTGAAGCTGACAGATTCCTTTTAAAGGAGGTACAAATCTATCATCAAGTTGTACAATCCATTTAGAGAAGTATAAAAGAGAATATAGAACTGCTGTGGATTCATGCTGATCACCTGGCAAAGAATACTGTGAGCAAACCAAGTTTTACAGTAGGACACACACGCATACATACGTATATTCTACTGCATGATTCTGAGTGCTGACCCCCAATCTATTACAGAACATGTATATCCACTTTTACTGGCACTGTAAACCTTGTTTGCACACACATAACATATTATCCACAAAGTTTGATAGGTTATTTGTGAATCCCCCTTTAAACTGCAAATTCAGCTCCAAATTGGGTTGTCTTCTGCTGGACCCTTTAGGAACATATGCTTGGCCCACCAAAGGATCCTCTAGTAGGTCTGTCCAACCATGGTCATGATCCCCCAAATAGGCTCTTTATCAACATTTTGCAGAACCCCGTTTTGCTCAGTGCTGGTTTTTGCTTTATTTCAGTTGGGTACCAAGTTAGAAAGTGGAGACAATAAAGGCTTAAAAGGGGTTGTCTCGCGGCAGCAAGTGGGGTTATACACTTCTGTATGGCCATATTAATGCACTTTGTAATATACATCGTGCATTAAATATGAGCCATACAGAAGTTATTCACTTACCTGCTCCGTTGCTAGCGTCCCCGTCGCCATGGATCCGTCTAATTCTGATGTCTTCTTGCTTTTTTAGACGCGCTTGCGCTGTGCGGTCTTCTTCCTGGTGAATGGGGCCACTCGTGCCGGAGAGCTGGTCATCGTAGCTCCGCCCCGTCACGTGTGCCGATTCCAGCCAATCAGGAGGCTGGAATCGGCAATGGACCGCACAGAGCCCACGGTGCACCATGGGAGAAGACCCGCGGTGCATCGTGGGTGAAGATCCCGGCGGCCATCTTGGTGAAGGAAGAAGGAAGACGTCGCAGAGCGGGGATTCGGGTAAGTAATAAAAAAATTTTTTAACACATCCCTTGGGGTTGTCCTGCGCCGAACGGGGGGCCTATGGAAAAAAAAACAAAAAAACCTTTCGGCGCGAGACAACCCCTTTAAGCAAAACTGATGCAAAAGGAAAGTAGTTTTGGAGAAGCAGTCAGGTTTCTGCTTTCACAGAAAGGTTGAATCTTGTTGCTATGGGTAACTACTCCAGTTTTCTTTGTAGCATTTTTGATAAATCTTCACCACTATGTCTATAACTGTGGAAGCTTGTTTTAAACTGCCTTATACATTGGCAGATTATTTGTAATCGTCCCGGAGACCAGCCAATAAAAGGCTTTAAAAGAGTGAGCGCTTGTTTGTCGGGTAATTATATCTTTAATATGTCACTAAAGTCATCTGTTGTCAGTAGTATATCAGCCTGCGTAATCTGGATTGTGCTGCCATCAAGAATGGGACTGTGCTGCGTGAACGCTCAGCCACATACAGTAGTGTTCATCACTCTATGTAACTGGAGCTAAACGAGTTGCAAAAACGTCAATCCATGCTCATTCCTGGGAGAAAATTTGCTGATGTAAAGGTACCTTTTATGTGTTTTGGGGTTTTTTTTGGGATGTTATTTGCTCTTGTATAAAAGGGCTAAAAGTATGAGGCCAAATGCACACGGCCGGGTCGGATTCCGATTGCGAGATCTCGCAGCGAAATCGGACCCTGTGCCCCGGCAGATGGGTCAGGCTGACTGCAGCCTCTAAAGATGCCTTCAGCAGGGAGACCGGAGCTGGCTGCAGGGGAGAAGTGGGAAGAGATATCAGCTCTATTTTACAGCCCGGGGGATCTGGTGAGAGGGCCTTTCATAACTCAGACAACCCCTTTTTAAGTCTGTTGTCTTTGTGAAGTATAGGTTGAGATCATCAGGGATTTTTCCCAATATGTTTATCTGGGGCCTGTATCTGACCACTAGGGGCACCTGCTGTTCTTCCATCTGCTTGTATTCCAAGGCACTTCTCATTGGAGCCTCATGGCTCTGTGGATCTGATCATCCATTCAGATAATCTGGAGCATATTTTTTGTGAGTATTGTAGGTATACAGATTTGGGTTCCTAATCATGAGGTCTTTCAGGATTAAATTCTACTTTTTGCACCTGAATAGGTTCAGTTGTGCCAGTATCTTCAGAAGGTTTTTGAGGTTCATCTGTGTTTGAAGCATTGTGATATCTACGATGTCAAGAAAAAAGAAATGTGCTGTGTTAGCCATAAAAATCAATGTGATGTAATATACTCATTGTATAAAAAAGAGAAAAGTATCATAGAGGTGATATCTTTGTTGGCTAACCAGAAAAATCACATTTGAAAGCTTTTGGAGCTCAGAGGCTCCTTCCAAAGACAAATAACTAATAAAGCACTGAGAAAAGAAGCACATTTATGTAATGTGAAAGGTTTTTTTTTAATTTTTTTTACAGGAAACCATAGGAACTATAATAACATTTAAGAGAAACCTAACCGTATTAATTGTAATGATATTAGGAGCTCTTTTTATACTCTTATGTTAGCCCATCCAGCCATATTTAAATGGCCATTCCCCCAGTGACATGCTTATTTACTGATAGATTTTCAAGGGATGGACATTTTATTTCTTCTTGTATAAGAATGTAGTGTGGGAATGAGAAATGAGACTAGTTGTCAGCATAAATCTCGGGTGTAATTGTAGAAAGGTGGGGGAGAGAATAAGAATGCATTCTGTCCTTCATAGCACAAGATGTGCATGCGGCAAGTAGTCATTGCTTCAGACAGCATCTCATTAATGAGGGAAAAAAAAGTTTCCGCCCAAGCTTGTGTGGTGCCTCCTCATTACATTCTCCATGCAAGACCATCAAACTCGTATTTTCTTCCTGCTCTTTTCATTGTTTTATTGACAAATGCAGGAAAAATGGAGGTAACACAAACCTTCACTACTGAAGCAGCTGAAATGCTTGTCCTTTTGTACTTGGGCTTTCAAGCACAGCTTTTAAATGATAGTCTTTGTTCTGTCAGTGCACAATTTCTTTCTTTTGTATGTCTTTCTGTTATGTTTCTAAAATGCATATTATACTGTACTATACAATTGGAGCAAATTATAGTGCTTATGCATAATAAATTCTATTACATTATTAGTATGCAACAGGGTAAACACAACCGTGAACATTAGTGGTTATTTGCCCTTAACGACTAAAGTATTTCTTTATGCCTGCTTAGTAATAATTGTCCCAATGATAGCAGAAATGCAAAACAGATCAAACAGCTGTATCTAATGGATAACTCTGGTTACACTAAAGTTTAGTTCTTGCTTATGCTAAAGGTGTTGCCTAACTAGTTTTTTTTTCTTTTGTAAAACCCCATTCCCCGTGCAGTAAAATAACGAACTAGTTGCTGCGCTCCCCGCTGTGTCCTGTAACACTACTTGGTCCTCTGCACCAGCATTTACAGACTGCAGTCCTGCCTGCTTACGGAACGTCACAGAGCTCAAAATTAATTGCTGTGCTCTGTCATTGGCTGTGACGTCCTATAAACATACAGGCGCAGCCTATAAACATGACATCGGAGGTGAGAATTGGAGCAGCAGCACGGGGATATCAGGGAGAGGCGAGTATTTGCTGGTTAGTTACAACTCTTAATTCCAAAAGAACTTGAGACACTGTTTAAAATGTAAATGAATGTAAAGGAAAAAAATAATGCAATGATTTGGAAATATCATATAATCATATTTTATTCACAAAAGTATCTAGAACACATACTTGAAGTTGAAAGGGAGACCATTTTCCATTTAATTTCATTCGATTGATGGCAGCAACACAGCTCACAAAAGTTGGGACAGGGGTAGCAAAAGGCTGGAAAAGTGGTATTGAAAAACAGATGGAGGGTCAATTGTCTACTAAGTCATAGGACTGTAAGGTGACTACTAAGTCAAAGAAGGTTCACCAATCTGTTAAAAACTGCATCTAAAAATTGGAGAACAGTTTCAGAAAAATGTTCCTCAGTGTAAAATTGCAAAGACTTCTACAGTACATAATATCATCAATAGATTCAGAGGACCTGGAGAAATTCATATGCACAAGGGACAGAGCAAATGGTCAGTATTGGGTGCCGAAATCCTATGGGCCCTTAGCCGTCCCTGCACTAAAAACACGAATGATTCTATAATGTAAATCACAGCATGAGCTCAGGAATGTTTCCAGAAATCATTGTCTGTGAACACCGAGAAGATTAGATGATCCTCTCTACTGGTAGTTGGTCAAGGGCGTACTGAGCCCGATCGTCTTGTGTCCATGCCCTCACGCATCCACTGGTCTCAACACTACCTAACAGTCTTGTCAGAACGGCCCAGGTGGTCGATGCGACCATGCAGCTTCTCGCATTTCAATAATGCGCCCCTCTCAGACTCTGTTAACTGGGTGAAATATCTTAGATTGCATTGTAGAGGCGTCTAATGGTCAACAAGCTCTACACAAGCAGAAAAAGAGGTCACTACACACAAATAGCCTTCGAGAGCCTTTTTATACGCAAGGGTGAAACCACTTTTAGGACCTCATGGCCAAACCTTCATCTGATTATGCCACATCTCTAATCATTTGCATATCTGCTTGAGATGTAAGAGCATGCCAAGTTTTGCAACAACTCCTTCTAGGTGCTTCATTTTTTTTTACAAAGAGTATGTAATATTGCAAATAAAATATGTGCATGAGATTTCCAAATCATTGCTTTTGTTTTCTAACGTAATATTACATTTTACACAGCACACCAACCTTTTGGAATTGGGGTTGTATTTTACTGCATGGGGAACAGGGTTTTACAAAAAAAGACAACTGATTAGAAAAACCTTTTTAAGCACCTCATTTTTCTTCTCCCATTCCATAATCCCAGGGGCTGAAAAGCTTAGAACTGAAATGCTTTTTGGGAGAGCCGTGTAGCATCATATCTGAACTTATTTCAAGGCCCTTTCACAAGGCAATATTCTGGTCAGTATTTGTAAGCAAAAACCAGGAGTGGCTCCAAAAAAAAAAAAAAAGATGCAAATTTATTTAGCTTTATCTCTGTAGCTTCAACTTCTGGTATTCCTGATGCAGAATACTGCCTTGTGAATGGGGCCTAAAGGTGTTTTCCTTCCTGTAAAACACAAGCCCTGCAGCATAAAATCAACTAAGCTGCGCAGAATTGGGAATGAAAATTAATAATTTCTGAGCTATGGTGGAAGCTAGAGTTGAGCGAACATACTCTGCCAAGCTTGATGAGTATTAGCGTACTCGATGGTGCTTGTTACTCGAACGAGCATCAAATCGTGTTCGACCCCGCCCCAGTTTTTGGCTCCTCCCCGCTGTGACGTGTCTGTTTTGGCCTCGCTGCAGAGAGAGAGAGAGAAAACGAACACGAACCAAGAAAAAAAAAGCTCGGGACCTGGCGTCCCACATACAAAAATGCTTGAGTCTCCCATCGTAGTCAAGAGGTTCATTACTTGAGTAGAGCTCTCGAATTTTACGAAAAGCTCGACTCGAATAACGCGGACCTGAGCATTTGGGTGCTCACTCATCTCTAGTTGCAGCATCTGGTGAGCATTTACACGCAGGCATTTTTCTGTGTTTGTTATATAAAAATTTTGAAAAAAAGTTTATAAGCTTGTAGTGTTTATACATTGAATTCAATAGATCTCCTATCTCCCCTCTAGTGGTGACTGCAGGCAATCAGAATTTTATCCAATGTCTATGCAGAGCTTATGAAGCGCTGATCACTAAAAAATATATATTATGAAATAGTTAAGCAAATCATTTTAAACCACAAATGATACATAATGCATATATTTTATATTGTCCAAGATAAGTAATGGGAGCCTCAAATTGGCAAGTGAAATAGTGGTGTTTGCCACCAAATTAGTAGATCCACAGTATTGCTAACAGCGGAAGGTCATAAGAAAGTTGGTGTTAACAATATTAGCTGCTTTTCTTTCTCACTTATTTTGTGCAGTTGAGAAAAAACTTTTCTGTAGATTGCACATCAGAGTTGATGGTCAACTGTACTAACGTTAGTGTGGCCATAAATATTAGATGTATATCAACTGAACGTGCTGATCATCTAATGTTTGTATGGGTCTCCCGAAACATGCCGTTGGGTGTGATAAGGCATGGGCAGTTGGGTTTTGGTGGCTCTCTACATTCTGAACACATGCTAGCTTAGTATAGATGTGTATGAGGGTGCCAGGCAAGATGTTTTTTCCCCAATTTGTATGGCCAGTCTTAGGGTTGCTCCACTTTTCTAAATAAGAAACAGCTTAATTCCCTGTGAAATAGCTTGTAGGTCCTTCCGTTCATTGAGAAGTAATAATTTGCTTGTGAAATGAAATATTTCTCTAGATACTTTCCTGTGTGTATATAGCTGTTTGTGATTTCCAGTTAACATCTCTCCGCTGTTTCTCCAGGCTATAACATAATTGCACAGCGATAATTCCTTAACACGGTCCCTGATTAAGTCCTAATACATTGACTGCTCTGTCAAATCCAAGCTAAAATGAAAGGCCATGGGTGTTATGCTGTTTCTTCGGCCATTCCACTGTAAGCCGTTAATCACATTTTACGCACAAGGCCTCATTTCATGTTTCTTTTCCCCCCTCTTCTGATAAAAATGTTAACTTGTTTTTTTGCCTTCCTTTTATCGGGAAAAGGCCATTACGGTGTTAAAAAGATTTAAATGAACAGATTATCAAAGAAAAGCAAATGAAGCCTTCTGCATAATTTGATGAACGCAAGTAATTCCATCCCACACAGTTCTCAAAACCGTAGATGCAATCAAAATTACAACATTTTGCCAATGTATGGTCTATGGTAGGAAGTACATGATCAGCAGGAGGCAAGTCTTCACTTGCCAACGGAAAGTCACATTTTTATTTAATGTACTCTTTAATGAGGTAGGGACAGACCGCTTTAGAGATGCCATAGATTATAGATTGTTGCAGTACTTAGATTGTAGAGTATCAAAAGGGTTAGTGTTGGAGTTCATTCCCTTAGGTAATATAATATGAAATTATGCCATTATCTGCTGATGGTAACATGTAATTACCCATTTATCGCACCATCCAGGTGTTGTATTTTTTCGGCTAACTGCTTTCATCAGCATTTACCAGTTTCAAATTCCCTACATGCTTTGAACAATTTGAAGACCAGACACCTGAGTTACTGCAAGACATAAAACGCAGGTGGAGTGGAAAATAGGAGTTACGTACAGTGTGTTTACAATTCTTCTTCAAATGGGGAAAAAAGGCAGTTTTCAGTAGTCTATGACCAAACTGTATTTGTTCTAGGGCAAAAGATACTCACTTAACAACTATGTATTTATGCACCTGCTTTCCTTCCCATTGAAGAAAAACGACCGTTTGCTGTTCCAGGGAATGAGCAAACCTTCGTGGTCACTTGAACATGGTCACATGCTTGAAGACCCCACGTCCATTCGGGCAGAATCTTTCCCTAAACACAATCTTATTGTGGTCACCTTCACATGTAATGCCCGTGTCATGTGGAGCCAATGGAATGGGGTGCTGTCACCGATGCTTTGGAAGAAACTGTTGATTCACAGTACGACAGGCTTTCTTTGAGTATGTTGCAGCTCTCAGATGTGATTGTAGTTAAAATAAACGTTATTTCTTCATTCCATTGAAAATATTATTAGACATAAGAACTCCAGTACGCTTATGGTGTTCAAATGGAAAGCCTGTTCTTAGTCTTAGTTTGCTGACAAATCATGTGCGGTCATTAAAATGCCTGAACAGGTGATTAATAATTTGGATGTGTGGCTTCAGTACCCAAAGAAATGATCAAAAATGGGTTATTTAGTTAAAACCAGCTGAGGGGCATCCTAGTAACTATTTAAAAATATATCAGGGGACAATACAGAGATCTCCCATGATCTATTTATACCCAGGACTGTGTCTGTAACAAGGTGGTGTCCTCTATGTCTAGCAGAAAGAAGGTTTCTACACCAACATAGAAGGGGGGTTCTTTACTGTAAGAGCAGTGAGACTATGGAACTCTGTGCCTGAGCATGTGTCGATGGCAAATTCGCCGAAAGAGTTCAAGAAGGGGTCTAGACACCTTTCTGGAGTGAAATAATGTAACCTTTTATAGTCTCTAGCTTCAGAAGGCTTGTCCATCCAGGGATTTACCGTATATACTCGAGTATTAGCCGATCCGAGTATAAGCCGAGACAATAAGTTTCACCACAAAAAGCTGGGAAAACTTATTGACTCGAGTATAAGCCAAGCTATACTCGAGTATATACTAGGTTAAAAAAAAACTGCAATACTCACCTCCTAGCCGACATCTGTCTCTGTGAGACAAGCTGTTTGAATTCTCCCTGCTGTCATCCCTCGCCGTCCTCTCTGCTTGGCTCTGTCAGTGCTGTGTAAGTAAGCGCTGTGATTGGATTGAGCGCCAGCCAATCACAGCTGGCACTTGATCCAATCACAGCGCTTACTTACACAGCAGTGACTGCAGGGGATTTGAAAGCCGAACAGTAAGAAATCAAGAAAACTTGATTGTCTGTGAATGATCGAGCACTGGCTGTGATTGGCTGTGATACAGATGCCGGCTGGAAGGTGAGTATGGAGGGTTTTTTTAAGCCTTCCCTGACTCGAGTATAAGCCAAGGGGGGCTTTTTCAGCAAAAAAAATGTGCTAAAAAACTAGGTTTATACTCGAGTATATACAGTACTCTGATTGCAAAATTTGGAATTAGGAAGGAATATCTTATCCCTAAAATTGGAAAATTGGCTTCTACCTTCATGAGGCATTTTTTTGTCTTCATGTGGATCATTATTGCAGAATAGTGGGCTGAACTGGATGGACACATGTTTTTTCAGCCTTCTATTCATATTACTATGTTAAGATATTAATTCTCTACTTCCCAGACATTTTTGCATTTGAAGTTATACATCTTTCAATCATGAATGTAAACCTAATGAGAAAAAGAGAAAAAAAAAAACGCCAAAAGGGTTAATAAATATACATTAAACCATTTCTATTATTTAGACCATATGGAAGTTGAGTATTCAGTTTAAAAATCCATGATGCTTCTATTTTTCAAGAGCAGAGATCTCCAGTCACCTCGTCTAATAGGTTTTTGTATTTTCTCAGTGTCATAGAACCAAAAACTATTAATATTTCTATGATGTTTTCCAGTAAAATGCTTAGCTGCTCCAGACACATTAGAATGTTTATTCTCTATATCAAAAAGATGTTCTGCAAGTCTCGCTTTGAATTTCCGAATGGTGCAGCCAACATAATGTAATGCACATCAATCTCACATTACATCTCTCACTTCACATAAAGGTCACATACCAAGCTCACACTTAGGTATGCTGTAGACCGCTTTCACACAGCCGAGAAAATCACACAAGTTTTGTGCGTTGCAAGATGTGCGAATATGAGCCCCATTCTTGAGCGATTATTTTTTTTTTCTTTGTGCGTTCCTCAGAACGCATCGGCCATCGTTTTCAATGAGACAGGAAAATGCATCCCCATGCAAGGTATCCATTGAAAGCAATGGGAAATTCTTGCCAATTCTCCGATGTGACTGAAAGCCACACTGGAGGATCACAATCTCACAGAAGTGATGGGAGTGATTTGACAATAAAATGCCTCGCGTCCGTGGGTACAACGCACATTCCTGAGTGAGATATCGGGGGGAGTTTCGTGGCCCACTATCTCACTTGGCTGTTTGTAGCTATTCTCAAGGGAACGTGAGTTTTCAGATGACTTTTCAGAACAAGCTGCCATGTATGTGCCTGAGGAATGGTCCGCTTCCTAACCATTTTATGACTTGTATCCAGCATTTCCCCCTGTACATGGTATATATCAGTTTCTCCATGGTGGGAAGAGCTACTGGTGTGCTTTGTGCTATTGACTGTTCTTAAAGAACTACAGAGATTCTTAGGGTCGTTTTACATGTAACATTTAACGATGTTAAAGTTTGCTCATGCAGCCTGTTTATAGAGGCTGATGAATCGTTTGCTCGCTAAATCGTTAATCATTCACTGTACCAGTGAATTGAGGATGATATAATTAGCGATCAAGCCAACGTTATTTTTTACGTTTGCATGATATGAACAATAAGCAAGCTAATTATCTTTCATCAGTCGAGCGTTGTCTGTATTTACCCTGCACGATTATCGTTCAAACTGGAAAGATCCAGCAATATCTTATCGTTCCATCTAAACACACCTTTACTTTCTAAATACTAATTATACACACAGAAACCATAATCTCCTCAGGCAGAAGTGTGCAGAAAGACTTAGGCCTCATGCCCACTTGCGGATTTCACGGCAATAGCCCTTCGTAGCATGCTATGGTAAAATGATTCTTCACATACAGGAGCATAAACCAGTTGCAGTTTCCGCTTGCAGATTGAAGTCAATGGAAGCCGTCCGGTCAGTGGCACACTCCGAACTGTCACTCTGGGTGTGCTGCGGGTCCCGCAGGAAAGCAGGAGACTTTAAAAAAAACCAAAAACCTCCACTGAACATGTGCAGGGGGCGAGCCCAGCCCACTTACCGGCGCGGCTGCCCACATACACAGGGGAGACGCTGGACAACCCGCATGCTACTGGAATGTCCTCATGCCGCAGGCAGGGTGGGATCCTGTGGTGGGGCTCCTGCCCAGGGAACCCGACTCACCTGTGGACATGAGTCCTAGGCCAGGGGGAAGAGAGACAGCTCTTCAGAGAGATTTTTCAGCACAAAAAATTCATTTTGGGTACATAAAAGTACATAGCAGTTTTGTTACTTATCACACTTGGTATCATATAAGCACAAGTTGTTTGAAAAGTTAATGCCCATTTAAAGAATTTCTTAATAATTTACAATTAGTAGATGTTTGGAAAATTGATCGTCCCTAAGGTCCTTTATCAGTCCTCTAGTCATATCGACTTATTCTTATTGAGTCACCATGCGATCTCTTGGCAGCCTTCCTCAACTATTGGGAATTATACTACGGTCCGATCATGCTCTTCTCTCCCGTCATTTGAAGGTTCCTGACACTATAACTCAGCCCTGGACATGGCATCTGAATAACATGCTGTGGAAAGACTCGGCGTGTGCTTCAGAAATCTGTTCTGCTATTAGTGATTTCCTTATGAACGATTCCATTACCAGTACAGTGGGAAGCTTTAAAGTGTCTCCCTATGGGAAATATCTTTAAACATCTCTCCGGTTTTAAAGAAAGAGAAATATTTTATGGTTTCCTCATTATTAGCTTGGATAAGGCTTTCTTCACATCCACTGTAAGAAGGCTATTCATTTTACCATCCTTAATCAGAAGCAAGGTTTTGTTTGTGTTCCCCTCCGCTTCCCTGCCCTGCACAAACTCAGCCTAATCATTATGAATACAAGACAGAAGTATCGGGTTCAAGCAATTCGCTAAACATTTAGAGTATAGTTTGATATCAATATTAATGAGATCCGTCTATAGCTTGTGAGAGGAATAACAGTAAAGAATGCAGAGAGGGATTGCATCTGGAAAACCCATCTGGGCTGGGACTATTACTTGCAGGAGTAAATTTAATGACTAAATCCACCTCTTCCTCCATTAATTCCTACTCTTAGTAATTGTGCGAAGAGCATTTTCAAACAAGTAGTCTTTTATCTTAGACTGCAGTATGGCAATAGGCAGATCAGAATAATGACTTTTAATGTTGTACAGATCCTTCCTCATATTAACTCCTAAAGTTCTTGGAAATTTTTATCTAAGCAAGAACCACACTGGCATGACATGAGGAACAAAAGTATGGGAAGAATGTGGGTGTAAAACTCTTGCTATTGGATGACCACATTTATTAGAATACTCCAAAAGAGAACCTTTTAGGGCTCATGCACATAGGCGAATTTTTGCTGTGGACGTCTGCCCACAGATTCCACAACAATGTCGGTCCATAGCATACAATGGAAAAGTGATTTTTTTTTTCATGCACATGAGCTGAAACCAGTTGCGTCTTTCGCACGGACAGAAGTCAGTGGAAGCCATCTGATCCACAGCCTTTCCGCAATAATCTTTGTGGAATGGCTGTGAGATCCGTATCATCATTTTTCAACAGCACAGGGAAATCTGTACTGGGCACATGCATCAGCGCACCAGCAGCCCATCCGCAGTGCAGAAGACAAGACAGGTGCGCAGGGTCGCTTGCAGTGGACACGGGTGGGTTTCGTGTTGGATTCCCCATGCGGAATTCGTGCGTGCCCATGTCAGGCAGCCTTAATCTGGATTTGAAAACGGGAGGATTTTTTTCTTTTTAAATACATTTTAAAATATGATTTCAAAAATATGATATAAAAATCATGAGATATTACAGCTAGTTGCTGCTTCGATAAATATCCCTTGGTTCTCCATTTGTGGCTATATGAAGAGGGCTGAGTGGTAATATGCTAATGGAGCTCTGATTGTGTGTTTCTGGTTCAATTAGCTAGAACCAGCATAATTTAACAATATACGTACAACTGTAAATAAGGGGTGGATGGAGTAAGGCGGATCTGGGTGGGTTATGGACTGGGGACAGCGAGATGTGAATGAAGTAGGAGAGGGGGAACAGCATATAAAGAAGAAAAAGAGGGAAGGGTGAGGAGAACCAGAGGGTGGAGGGGAGAGGGTGGGCAGTTAAGTCTGGTCGCTTAAGAGAGATTTATACTCTGCTGTATATTGAAATGTTATCCATGGAGCCCACGACGAGACAAAGGATTCATGAGTATCCTGGAGCGACGCGGTGAGATCCTCCATCTCCATTATATCATCCACCTTGTGTAGGCAGTGGGACAGTGTTGAAATCGTGGTTGATTTCTAAAGAGCGGGTATACATGCTCTAGCAACGTTAATAAAATATTTTAATATAGATCACGGTATGTCTTTGGTGGTATGCCCGTAAGGTGCAGAAGATACAGGAGTGGTGATTTTGGTATTGCTAGATGTAAAACTTTACAGATTGTCTTATGAATATCCTGCCAGAAGGTCTACAGTTGAGGACACCCCAAGAGATATAGAGCAAGGAGCCTAGGTCCCCATGACCAACACAGGTGGGGATCTGACGGGAACATTTTATGCAACATGGTACTAGCGAGAGAGGATTTTGTAACCGGCTTATTGATATTTGCTGCTGATGGAGGTTTTATGAGTGAATTTGAATATTTTGTCTATCTGGGACTGAGAGAGCATGTGCAGTCAAGGTCCTTATCCCATTTTGTCAAGTATTGTGGTTTGAAACTAATTGGTGGGAAGGTTAAGGGGATGTCGTGGTCAGATAAAGTATGGCATAAAGGTCCTGAACCCATGCACACAGTCTCAAAGTGAGTTAGTTCCATGTAAAGTCTATGGGTGGTGTAAGGGTACCGAGGAAAAGTAAGAGCTGCGCGGATCTCCAGAAATCCTGAGGGGATGGGTCTGCTATGTCCTGCCAAGAAACGTGTGGCCCTACATATGTTGGCTAGTCTCTATATGAGAAAGGGTCCCTTCTCTAACCCCATTGGAAATAGTGTGTTACCAAGTACCGCGAGTAATGGGCAGGGGGATTGGGATAGATTTGGCTGGCCAAAAGATGCCTGAAGTTAAGGAGGGTTGGTCCTATCCTAAGGTTTCCCGACAGCGCATGCAATATGATTCCTAGGAACCATGGCAATAGGTTCAGGGGAATATCAGTAATATCTTGCTCCAAATGGACCCACAACTTGCGATCAGCATGACAACACCAATCTACTACTCTTTGAAGGAGGGATTTCTCCTAATATTGTTTTATGTCTGGGAGACCTACATCCCCTCTGCTTTTGGGGAAGAAGAGGAGAGAGAGACTTAGACGTAGTGGTTTGTGTCCCCAGATATATTGTGTAAATATATTGAGTTCACAAGAAACGTTCATTTTGAGGATCGTCCAGTGGCCAAACCAGTTGTGTGATTTTGTAGACCATTTTGAAAGGTCCTTTTAGACTGTCGGTAAATGTTCTTGATAATAATGAGAGGATTCTTGATCCTAAAGGGCCTTAGTTCCACTCGATTATTAAAAAGGTAATCTAAAGTGTCCAAGGACTGAGTATTCTTATGAGCAACTTCCAACGTATGGATCCTAGGTAATAAGGAAACCTTAAAAGATTTCTTTCTTTAAACACGAACCCGAGATAACGTAGAGGTAGGGCAGAAGCTATTTTTTTTCTAGAACATTCTCAGTTTCTTCTCACTGCTGCATCCTGAGAGAATGTGTCTTGTCCTTTTGAGAGCTACATCTAATGTTAATGTAATGTTTGAGGGAACTCAGACAAATTGGGCCAGCTTGAATAATACTGAGACTGATTAAATCCTTCATTTCCCTCAAAACCTCCTAAGAAGTCTCGAATTTTAGGATTTGCTAAGTGTGTTGCCAACCAGAATTGCATCTGGTGACGACAAACAGTGATTGTTTTGAAAACTGGGAGAGGCAAAGCTGCTAGACGGGCACCAGGATCCCTAAAAAGACTCGCCATCTCTCTTAGTAATATCACTACATACAATTCAAAATCTACCCGCGCCAACATGAACTATAAAGTTCTGTTCATAAAATCTTTTTTTTCGCTACGCGTTCCAGCACTATTCTGTGCCTTTATCAAGCTTTATACATCTTTAAATATTTACAACATATATATATATATACTATCATTCAAATTACTTACAGCAAGGTAAATCCTGCCATCTCTCTTAGGATATTCATGAGCTTCAGCTGCCCGTTAATACTCTAGTGGTGTGTCTCATGTATCTTATTCTGAAAAGTACTCTGAAAGTGCAGATAGTGCTGTAAGGTGGTTACATAGTAATAGAGACACTTGCTTGAAGAACAAATATATACCAATATTTAATGCAAAATTATTATGTATGCATATATGCTGCCCAAATAAATACTACCATAATCCGAAAGTATATGGCGCCGTTTATTAATATCTGCATGACTCCTCGGGGGTTGGAACATTTGCAGATATTCTGTTGACTGAATATTTGGAGTTCGGTGGTCTTTCCTAGTCTTGTGAAAGAATTCTGTTGGACCCTTAGATGATGATAGAACCCTTTGTTGTGTTGGAAATATTTTCTGTTTGTGCTGCTCACTTTTCTGTATAATGACCACCTCCTATAGAAGTGTGTACAGCAAAACTACAGTAATTGGTCTTTGATCCCCATCAATCTGGAAAATTGAAATGTGGACTGATTTACTGTATGTGCTGTATCACTGGGAAGCAGGTTTTCCTTTCTTTTTGTAATCCAAAACTGTTAAGAGTAATCACACGGTATGTATGCTTATTAGAGATAAGCGAGCATACTCGCTAAGGGCAATTGCTCGAGCGAGCATTGCCCTTAGCGAGTACCTGCCCGCTCGAGAGAAAAGGTTCGGGGGTGTCAGCAGGGGGGAGCGGGGGGGGGGGGGGAGAGTGAGAGAGAGATCTCCCCTACGTTCCTCCCCGCTCTCCCCCGCAGCTCCCTGCCCGCCGCCGGAACCTATTCTCTCGAGCGGGCAGGTACTCGCTAAGGGCAATGCTCGCTCGAGCAATTGCCCTTAGCGAGTATGCTCGCTCATCACTAATGCTTATGTATGGCAATTATTGTTAGAGTTTTAGCAATAGCAATGTCATAACTTCACTTTTACACTTTTTACCTTGGCTTTCATACAGTGAATTACCTTTTTGGCTGTTATCATCATTACCTATTAACTGAAACTGTGATGATGCTGAGTAAATAATCACTATAAGCCCAAAATATGGAGAATTTATAAGAAATTCAGTTCCATATAAACTGAATACATTAGTTTTAATTAGTGCTTTAGGGTTGTTAGGCGTATACACATTGTCACCCTAAGTGTGCTATTGATAAATGAAGGGTCAGTCTTCCCTGAGAGGGCTCTGATAGATTATTGCTGCAGACGGCTTACTCTAAAGAAAAAGGGCAAAAGTGCTCTAAGGTGTGACCTGCTACAAGTTTCTGCATACAACATGGATTTTATGGCAAAAGAACACATACATTTTTAAATAAAATTTTACATTAACTTACCTAACGCTTTGTATTTCAGCCTAATTATATTAGTCTGAACTTAGAAAGAATAACTCTTATACCACTAATTATAAACACAAAACTGTAAGCTCCCTAATGTATATACTTAGAATACCAGAGTTATCTATAGCACCAGTAACCTACCACTTAACCCCTTCAGTGGCAGGTTTCTATATCAGCGCAGCAAGCCCCAGAGATTTTCCTGAGGTAATTTCAAGCGGCAAACATGTACAGTGGCACAATAACTGTGTGGTCTGGACAGCATTTCAGCACTAGAGCTGTCCATGGAAATCTTCCGGGGTTTAACTGCATGGTCAGTGCAGCAAGACCCAGAGATTTTCCGGGCGTGCCACTAAAAGGATTAAAGGGAACTGGACAGCGGGTTCATTCTGCCCAAACCACCATAGCATTTTTATTTTTCCATCGACAGAGCTCTATGAGGGCTTGTTTTTTGTGATATAAACTTTAGTCTTCTTTTATCTAATTTTTGGGATTATATTACATTTTGATTGCTCTTTATTCCACACGATTATGTCAATACTTAATTTATATAGGCTTGGTGGGGGTGGGGTTGCAACTTTTTCACACTTTAAAAAAAAGTATCTAATTCTTTTTTGTTTATCGCTGCATACAAAGACCCGGAACATTTTTCTTTTTTTTGCCAACATTGCCATAATTCTTTTTTTTTCATAGGGTGCACTGTGCAGGTTAAATAATGTACTAACATTTTTCTCTGGGTCATTACGAACGCTGCAATACCACATGTATGTTTTTTGGTTTTTTTTTACATCATACGGGGAGAAAGGTGCGGTTTTGATGTTTTTACTTATTTTTTTTTTACTTTTTATTTTTGCCACACTAAGGGACTTAAATATCATCATATTTTATCATTCATCTAATGCACTGCTATAATGAAGTATAAGTAGTGTATTAGAATGGTTATGAAGGTCTGCAGTGGCTGCACCTCATTAGCCACTGTATCTGGGAGACGTAGAGGCTATATCCGAGCCTCTTGAGTGCCATAGCAACCCATTGAAACCCCATGATCGCATTGCGCTGGTACGATGGGTGACAGCCTTTTACATGCTATGGTCGCACTGACCACAGCATGTAAAAGGTTAAACAGCATGAATCAAAGGTCTTTTTAGCTCCCACTATTACAGCAAGTGCCCCCTCCACCACACAAGAGACCCACGCCGGGCTTCTAAAGCATGGCCGTTTTTTGACGGCGCTGCAGATTAAAGCCCCCTAACGTCCGCCATCAAAAGACGTATGGGCAGTCGTTAAGGGGTTAACAATAATTACTTGAATACATCTTTTTGAGTTTTTCTTTTTCAACCACTTTGTCTAAAAAGAATTAATTAGAGTAGATGCTGCTGATTTGTTTTAGCGGTCGAACATGCTGTTTAATTGTGGCTCGTGTCTCGGTATTAGGTGACAAGACAATCTTTAATGAGTAACTACTAAGATATATTTTTACTCGCGCACATAAATTTTAAGCCTTACAACCTGTGATAAATGAGGTTTAACAAGTATTGTTGTTTTTCCTGTGTGATTCGTTTTACTTGTCGCTGTTTATATATCTTTTTTGCCATATTTTTTTTCTTTTAATTTTCTTTGCTTTAGCAGGAGGTGGCAAACTTTGATTCCATTGATAAGCATTCCCACCGTAGAAGCTAATTATACAATCGGATGGTAATAATAAAGCCTGACATGTGTCTGCGAGTTTTAATAGAATGTCGGCACATACAAAGTAGGAAGTAATTGGATTGACAGACACAAAGCCAGTTATTATACCGTTATTATCTGATTGAAATAAGCCGGCAGAAGTGCAGGCAACTGTAGCATAACTAATCTGATAATAATGAAGTCCACGCTCCCAGAAGCGCGTGTTGCTTACATGGGAATTGAAAGCAGATAAGTAGCACTCGGCCCACCTTGATTCTGTAATCTACCAATGCTCTATGCGGACGTGTAGACCACAAAGTGCTGGCCTACTGTAAACTTCAGATAAGTCTGATGTGTGATCATGGTTCTACTACTGCCTTAAATAGCTACTAAATGATTAATTGTAACAATAAAACTTTATCTTGCATAGTATGAATTGCAAAAAAGTGGAAAAAAAAAAGTGTGTAAATGATTTGAGATCATTAGTTAATATCCTATTTCTTCTTTTAAGAGTAGTCACATACTTGAATAGATGTTCACATTATTGCTTCATCTTAGGCCTACCCCGAGTCGCTGTATTATATCATTCTGCACTATTAGTATGGATGCTAAATTAAGTTAAGACATGTTTTTTGTTTTTTTTTAACCATTAGTTTTTTATTGGTTTTATCTTTAGTAAATATTAATGCTCTATTCTCATTACTTCTATCCTTCCATTAGACTTATACCTCTGGAGTATTCCCCATTGTATTCCACTGATGTAGGGCTTCGATGTATGCCACTGTATACCATTCTAGAAAACATTTAAAGATGTTTATCCAACCTATTGGAAAGCGTATAGTCACTTTTTAAATTCCATACCACTCCTGTTTCAGGCTGTTTCATTTGCTGCAGCCATGACGTGTTCTACTAAACACATGACTGTGGCAGCCAATCAGTTGCTACGTCTGTGATGTACCGCCCACGCTGACATCTTTCTCAGTTTCTCTTTCTTGCATGCTCCATTTTTTCGGCTTTACATTTCCTTACTAGATATTACTTCTGCAAGAAAACATTTGCTTAAGTCGGTTAGGACATCTTTGTAATGGATCGTAGAATGTTTTGTTACAAATCTTATCCCATATATGGTATGCAACGCTGCAAAACTTTTTCCTTTTAATGCAAGAAAAGACCGTAGGGAAATATAACTTGTAAATGGGGATAATAAAGGCAGCTGCTGAGAGCAGGAGCGCTGAGGAAGCAAGACAAAAAGCTTTGTGTCTACTGCGGAATTTTACATTTATGCACAAACAGTGGGGATTTCACTCGAGGAGAGCTATTCCCAGCCGTAAGCCAGCATGCACCAACAAGCATTGAAAGTGTAATTCATCCTAAATACCCGTAACGCCACCTCCCAGCTATCTTACAACCGCTTGGGAATGTATACAGTAATCTTGTGTTCATGTAACCAAGCGTCACCTGTTTCACCTGTTTAACTATTCTTTTACATCGCTGATGATTATTTTGTACACATAGAGGCTTATAGAATTAACCTAAATAACAAAAGCCTCCTTTTACTTCAGTCCTTTAGTAGAGAACCCTAACAACCGCACTGCATAAAAGATTCCAAATTAAGTTATGCCAGTTTTTCCCTCTTGTCATGACTGATAGGATATTATACATGATTTTATATAAAATTACCCAGGTGACAGTATATTACATTATTCTGCACCTACAGTATCCATGATGTGCTGCAACTCTTACTTCTTGCTGCTTTCAGTTAGTGTATGTTCCACATACTAGCAGCTGCATATGACCAAAAATCATGCCCACATATGGTTACAGGGATTTGCAAATACATACTGAGATTGTTGAACAGTGTGTTGTATTCCTGGCGCTTGAGTTTGACACCGTGAATTGGCTTGACAGATTACTGGGAGGGGTTGGTGAGAATCCAGTGGTCATGGTATACATCGGCATCAATGACAAAATTAGAGCTAGGTAGAAGGTTGTTAAAAACCATTTCAGAGAACTAGGCCATAAGCTATGGGCAAGGACCTCCTAAGTAGTAGTTTCTAAAATACTACCTGTACCACGTGTCACACCAGAAAGGCAGAGGGAAATTACAGAGGTAAACATGGGGATCAAGAGTCGGTGTAGGAAGGAGGGGTTTGGGTTCCTGGAGAACTGGGCTGACTTTGCTGTTTGGCTACAGGTTCTACCGTAGAGATGGGCAGCATTTCAATGGGGAGAGTGCAGCTGTGCTTAAGAAGAAGATGGTTAGAAGGTTGGAGAAGTGTTTAAACTAGGGACTAGGGGGAGCAATCGCAAAGTCTCATGTCTATAGTGTCTTGCCTTCTCTAAGTAATAAAAATAGGAGTGGAGCAGTGGCAGGAGTTAGAACTGACAGGACAGTCAGTAGGGACACAATTAATCTAACCAATAAAATTGCCAAACTGGAAGTAGTAATGTCTGAGGAAAACTACGACATAGCAACTGTAAAGTGGGTGGGGCGTGTCTTCTATCCTCTATCAACATATATGTTAGGGAGATGAACATTTGGAGTCTCTATCGGTAAGAGATACATGGAGGGAAAAACAATAGTAAAATTCTAATAGGCGTTTTCTATATGCCACCAAATTATGGGGGAATTTAACTATCCAGCTATAAACTGGGAAGCTAAACCTGCTATAGTTAACAAGTTTTTGTCAATAACTGAAGATAATTACCTTACCCAACTTGTACAGAACCCAAGTAGAGGAACGGCCATTTTGGACTATTAACCCAAAAATCTGACGGAATAATAGGGGTGCAAGTTGAGGGACACCTGTGAAATAATGACATAAAATAATAAATTTCCCCTTGTCTTTTGAAACAGAGCTTTATTGGGGAGCTACAAAAATACTGAACTTTAGGAACAACCTATAAGGAAAAAGTAACTATGTAAAAAGCAGACAAATGCTGCAAAGGTGGAGACAGAGAGACTCATTGTGAAATAGAGTAAAACTCACCCTAAACAGTTCTTTAATTTATATAAATAGTAAAAAGATTAAAACTGAAAGTGTTTGCCCTAAAATAATGTAGGGAATATTGTAGAGGATGATGAGAAGAAAGCAAGTCTATTACATGTTTTTTTTCTCTCCAGTGTAGTCAGAGGAAAATGAAATGTCAGATGAGATGCAGATTGATAAAGTAAACTCTCCACTAAATGTCACCAGTTTAACTCAGGAAGAAGTGCAGAGTCTGCAGACCTGCCTTAAAAAGATTAAAATAGACAAACGCCAGTTCCTGATGACATACACCCCCTGATTCTAAGGGAACTAAGTAATGTGATAGACCTTTGTTTCTTATATTTAAGGACTGGATAGTGACTGGTTCTCTTCCACTGGATTGGCGCGTCGCTCAGTGTGGTGCCAATATTTTAAAAAGGGGTCACAAAGTCAATATGCAGCAAAATCATGCAGCCAATTAACCATCTATTCGAAAAATCTGCCCAGCATATGTGGATATGGATTTGCGGCCACATGCAACCGCTGTTCCTTGGGACCCGTGTTCTTGGACTCTGTTCCTTCTTTTCATTTTGGTTGCCTTCATAAATGCCAGAAAAAAATGTGTATTTTTTCTGGTAAAATGATGGAAACGGTGATGGAACCCGTTTTAGGCAATGGGTTTCTGTCAGATCCAGAATGCTGCATTTTTTTTTCTGTTTAGTAATGGAACAGAAGAACCAAAATGTGTACGGAGACTTACTGTCCAGAGCAGTGTGTATACACGTGAATTCACTTAAGACACTTGGGAAGTCTGCATTATGATCAGACGTTTGTGTTTTACTTTTTTCATGCTACATGGAAAAATTAGAAGTGCCAGAGTCCCTTGCTACATCATGATTAGTTACTGCAATGAAAACCATAATGTAATACAATATTACACCCTTTCATTTCCACTCAGTGCTTACAAACCATCATTAAAGGTTAAAAGCTATTGGCAGTCACTATTATGAAGTGAGAATTGCATTATATAAAACTCCATTCATTTATATAGAACATCCCAAAAATGTCCAAAAGCTGAATCATGTTTTTAATTCCCTTTTTCATCTCTCAAGATCTGATTATATAATTATAGTATCATTAATACCTTACATTAAACCTTGAGAGATTACGTGTCTGTAAAGGACACCACCATTTACATATCTCAGATTTATGAAAGCCACGTTTAAACCACAGCTGCCAAGTTTGGTTTCTTGGGACCACAAGTACAGGTGCATCTATACATATGCAATGCTTTTGGGATATAAACATATCTATCACTGCTACATGAAGACTTGAAATTATTATGAGATAGATGGAATGTATTTAAGTGATTAGCTTCAATTAATCATAAATTATACTCCACATGAAATGCTGGATGTACAGTTTGGTTTTTACCTTTAATGCCAAGAATCTCTAAATCATAAGGACCGCAGTAGTTATTTGTTTGGCCTTTCTGCTTAGACTCTGTAGATAAATATGGAAAGATCAAGTGTGTATATATCAGAATAAATATAGTATATTAGTTATAATGGAAATAATTACTCATTTCCCTCTTTTTGCTTTATTGTTTCAGGTTTATTCAAGAGATTGAGCATGGCATTGGTTTTGGACCAATAAAACAATGTCCCTTGCGAGAGTTCCTTACTATGTACATCAAGAATATCTTCCTAAATCAGGTTTTGGCGGAAATCAACAAAGAAATTGAAGGAGTCACCAAGGTGTCAGATCCTTTGAAGCTTTTGGCTGGTGCTGACACTATGAAAATTTTGGGTGTTCAGCGACCACTGCTGCAGGTATGTAGAAGATATTTAGCCCTTGTCTTAGTTTCTGCCTAACTACTCAATCCTAGTAGCATCTTTGTGTAACTGAAGATTTAGGTTCTCTATGGAGGTTTGTCGAATGTTTTTGTACCAAATCTGTTAAGCTGTTTTATGGACCTAATGTTCTGCTCGCGGACATTGCTAGTTCTGTAGAATGTCACCACTTGCTGCAGCTTTAAAATTTTTCTACACAGGCACTAAAGATCCAGCTCAAACCACAAAAGTAAAAGCAGAAGCCAAAAAGTGACAACAGCACTCAAAATACATTTACTATCAGAAGTATACATACCTATAATAAATACACTAACCACCACATTAAATAATACAAGGTTCTTGGTATATAATTTGATCAAATCATATTGGCCCATCTACTAACGTCCAGGTGACCAAGCTTTCAGATGGGTCCTAGCGCTAATACCAGGTGGTTTAATCTTAATCTGGGAAAGATGGGTACCTACCTTTAAAAATGCTCCTCTTTTGGGACTAAGCCTACAAATAAAATCGGGAATTTAGGATACTATTTATATGGTCCAATAGGAGAGACAGGAGGTAAATGGGTGGCAGGCATGCACGACCAAGTGGAGGCAGACACTACTGCACAATATTTGTACAAAAAAAGGATAAAATAGGTCAGCACTTCCCAGTAGAAATCTATGGCTGCAACATACTGTTGAGAAGTGCTGATCTATTTTATCCCTTTTTTTGATCATTTTATCCTTCTGAATCGTATAAAACCCGATATCACGGGAGGGCAAGATGACCAGACTCAGACTCACGTATTTTGGCCATGTAATGCAATTAGAGTCGCTAGAAAAATCTATAATGCTTCAGTGGCAAAAGAAGAACCGTCCGCCAAAGGATGCAATGGCTTAAAACTGTCAAAACTGGGTATCAAACAACTGAAGGAAGCAGTGCAAAACCGAAAAACGTCTTGGGAGCTTGCCTTTAGGGCTGCTGAGGGTCGTGAAGGACTAAACGGCTAACAACAATAACATTAGAAGTGACCTTTTCTGAAAATTATGTTATGGGCAAGTGGCCTGGCTCAACTGGGGGGTCCACTGACCCGAACTTTTGTGGCATCATAGATTATATGCTTGTCTAAAACTGGTGGTTATATTTTCTGTATATATATAGTATAGGTGGATGTATATATTTCATAGAGGAAATGGTTCAAATCCAGTTGGAAGGGACCTCCAGGGTCATCTGGTCCAACCCCCTGCTCAATGCAGGATGGCTAAATTAACCCAGGCAGATGTTTGTCCAGCCTCTGTTTGAAGACTTCCATTGAAGGAGAACTCACTACCCCCCCGTGGTAACCTGTTCCACTCATTGATCACCCTTACTGTCAAGGTTATTTTCTAATATCTAATGTGTCTCCTCCCTTTCAGTTTCATCCCATTGCTTCTAGTCTTTCCTTGTGCAAATGAGAATGTCCATATCGTTTTGGCCATGTAGTATATTTACAGATTATGTTAGGTCATCTTTCTAGAGTATTTTTGAAGGTATACAGTAAACTCCACTACAATGCTGATCTGCTCAGGAGCATATGAATTTTGGGGACTAGTTTTTATTAGTGTGTTTTCCAAGATGGCTTGTTCTTCCTTGTCATGTGATTCCATCAATAACCGTGTAGAAGAAAATTGCTTAAAATATTTTATGGAGATTACGTCAGAACTGCAAGTAACCATTAACCAGGAAAATACTTGATTAACCCATCTTATAACAGCTAGGTTAGCATGAGTCATGTTTCTTTGCCGGCCTGCAATGATACATTAGCACTTTGGCTTCACACTGACATGGGTGAATAAGTTCTCCATTCATCTTTCTGGATTAGGACCTCTCCTTCCCTACCTGTTGACCACACTTGATTTGCTGCCTCCTTCATTTAAATGGTTGTTTTTTTTTCTTTCCTGTATTTCTCAATGAATGCAGCCATATTGTAGTATTAGCATCTTCCCAGTCAGGTGAAGAAGATAGTGTTGTCATAATTGTAAAGAGCCTACCAAACTAACAGCGAATGATCTCATGTTTTATATTTGTACTTTTTTAAAATTAAGCATTAATCTGCAGTATTTAGGTTTTTCACTTATTTATTTCCAACTGCAGCTCAAAGTCTGTATGAGCTTAAAACTGTGCCCTTACCCCTCTCCATTGCCCCATGAAATCAGCAGCGTTCAGTGACCGCTTGGACTGTACATGGAGTGTCCACTGTAGAACATTTCCCTGGCAGTAACCCCTTGTTCCCTTCTGATTGACAGACTGTGCCCGCGTTTCTTCGAAGGCTGACACATCGATTTTCTTGTCTCGGTGTAAACCCGTGTGAGTTCTCATTTCTGCACATTCAAGCACTAATGTTGGAGCAGATTGTCAGCTGCAGTAGTGATCAATAGTTCCCCTCTGAAAAGTTTTGGCTGTAAGAGATACTTGTTTTTAACCTTTGCTCCACTGATCTATTCATGATGTAAAAATGTATTTTCTCCGCTTACACAATGCATCTTACATAATTTATGAGATAAAGCTTTAAAAGGTCTTGGACACATACTGTGGACCTGCACAACGGATCGTTTACTTCATTTTAACAGGAGCGCACAGATTTGACGTGTTCTCTTACTCTTGGTCTTTTTGCTGTACTAAATGTAAGACAATTTGGAAATTACACTGCTTGAACTAATATTTGCATAAATCTCACAATCTTTTGCGTGAGATTCTGTCATTTGGTAACCATTACAGTGGGAAGAGTTAATATTTGAGTCCTAATTAAAAACTGTGATACAGAATGGTGTATGTCGTTTAAGATCAACTTCAAGAAGCCAGACAAAGCCACCTGACGGCGCAGCGCCTGTGATTTGTATTCCCGGTATGACTAGTACAGTAGAGCTATCTATTAAGATGCTTGAGGTGCCATCTTTCAATAGCGTTTTGAGTAGAGAGCGGCGTACTCTTGTCCTGGTCTAGACAAAGAGTGTTTGCTCAAGAGAATTCTGGGATCATTGCGCTCTACCCAAGTTTCAGTTTTCTTCCGCAATATGTTGCCTCCATAAGTTAGATCTTCACACAACTGTTGCATGTAAAGCTGCTTTTAACCCTTTCCTATCCACTGTCTGACGTCTGAAGACATTATGAGTTAAGGCTGTACGGCTCCAATGTTGGAACACTACCGTCGGGGTTCTCTTACTGTATATTGCCAGCCTCACTGCTGTCGGAGCCTATCCTACCTCATGCAGTACTGGCTTTAGCCAACATATAGCGCTGTTGTATAACGGCAAAAAAATAGTAAGCCCCCTGGGAAAACCAGGATACAAATTGGATTGGAAAGGGTTACAGTATTTTGGCTGAAATTTAGTGGCAGTCACTTGACTGTTAACAAATTGGACATACCATGGAATATGATTGCAGTCGTCTTCCTGAAGGAAGTTTTCTATAATGTGCATACTCCTATCTACCTCTCTGAATGAAATATCACTTCAGGGCTCCTATTAACTATAGTGGCCATAGATAATAATGAAAATTGAGGCATAGAAGAAAACAGGACAAGGAGGCTCCATGTATGTAGCCAGAAGCTATTACAGAACATGGCTACCGGTGTTGGAAGGATGCATCTGAAGACCCCCTTTTTTGCAACCACACTGTAGTAGACATTATTGAAGTATCATGTGATTAGCAGTATTAAATCAGCAGCCTTATTACATCATTGCCACTTATAGGCTACAGCGTAAGAAATGACGCTTTTCCGTGTTTTGTATTTACAATAAAGAGTCTGCCAATGATAAGAGACTATAAATGTTCTTGTCCCTATTGAGCCTGGACTGAGGTACATTTACGTTGCAGTATACGAGCCCCGCTAGTGGAATTAGTAAGGTGCGACTAGCACAAGATTACATCCTTTTTTCCCTGAACACTCCGTAAGGTGTTGGTGGGTTCTTCATACGGAAATGTCATCTCGCTGACCTGCTGCCAGTCGTCATTCTTGGCCCGGAGATACATTCGATCTTTCCTTATAATAAGCTCTCTTGTGATAAGAGATCCAGCTGTCATTCATCTGCAGCACAGATAGGGCACCGAATGTGTCGCTCACATCTTCCATCTTCATTCGCTCTCATCTTAGATATGCAGCTGAGAGAAAGGACTGTCTCCTTTAAATGAAGCCTGACATCACAGCTGACCAGAGTTGATGAAGCTGCAAAGGAAAAAGGCAATCTCAGACCGGGGAAATTTGATTTATTTCACACCTGCATCCGGAGAAATATTTGTAGGAAGAAAATGAAGCTTCGTCCTGAACAATGTGTTGACCTAAGATGAGAAAATTGATTTGAGGACTGTTTGTAACTGTCTGCGGAGTGAGGAGAGTGCAGTGTTGTTTTGGCCCATCAGTCTTTTAACCAATGGATATTAAATGCAGGCATGTATGCCCCATATTGTCATGTAAATACGTAATGCCGCAAGCTCTGCTTTGTAATGTCCCTGCATACTAACGCATATATTACCAGGACTTCTTATTTGTCTACCATTGTTAATCATCAGTTTAAAATAGTTTCCCAATTTTAATCCCAAAATTATAATTTAGTGTAAAGCTTCATGTGCAGATTTTCAACATACTCTTCTAAATGAATCACTGCCCAAATTAAGGCATTGGAAAAAAGGCCATGGTAATAGTACAATAGGGGTCTGGGAGAATGAAAGATAATAAAGCTTACTGTCTCAGACCCCAATTTCTTATTTAGGAATTTCAACTGTCCCTAATTTAATTCAGTGCTGTAATTGTATTGTGCTAATATCAGGTAGTATTTAGAGATGAGCGAGCGTACTCGCTAAGGCAAACTACTTGAGCGAGTAGTGCCTTATGTGAGTACCTGCCCGCTCGTCTCTAAAGATTCGGGTGCTGGCGGGGAGAATGGGGAGGAACGGGGGGGAGATCTCTCTCTCTCACTCCCCCCCCTCCCCCCTGCTCACTCCCGCAACTCACCGCTCTCCCCCGCCGGCACCCGGATCTTTAGAGACGAGCGGGCAGGTACTCGCATAAGGCACTACTCGCTCAAGTAGTTTGCCTTAGCGAGTACACTCGCTCATCTCTAGTAGTATTAGCACACCTATCTTGGTTGTAGCGCCGCCTTCTTAACTCAACGGGCAATGGGAGTTTCATGTCAATAATGATTACAATGAAATTCCACTTCCATCCTGTAAAGAACATTGTGCACCATTTACGTAAATATGCTTGAGGACTGATTCAAACAGGTGTATTTCATGACCGTGTGCTGTCCATGTATTCCACAGACAGTACATGGACCCATAATAGCCTATGCGACTAACCACATGGCTTTTTGTAAATTATTGTTAGGGGTATATTATCCCATACATCATAGTTTTCCAACCATTATACCACCAGCAGCTTGACCCATTGGCGCAAAATAAGATGGAATTATGCATTCATGTCTTGAACACAAAATTGAAACCCGAGCAATTGTTCATTACTGCACTAGGCTTTTCCCTATCTGTTCTTGTTGTAGCATTAAGAAAAGTGGAGCCATTTTACTTGTGTAATTCATCCACTTAAAGGGGTTGTCCAGCTATTGAAAAAAACAAAATTCTGGCTGTTGGATATGTGTTAAAAAACCACTCTTACATTCTGACCTGTTACATACCCCAGTACCGATGCTCCTGTGGTCCCCAATAGTTTTTTTTTATCACAGTAGATATGATATGCTGAAGCCACACATGACTACCGAAGCAGTAGTCATGTGCAGTACATTGTGACGCCAACACCTGGTCCACCAGTTGGCTACAATGGTCATAAGCTGGTATGCCATGTCATTACTGCTCAAAGTAAATGGAGACCAGCAGAGGACCATACGACCATCATCACTAAAGCAACCATTTGGTTTAGGGACAGATTTCTCTCCATGGACCGTGGGGGGGTGGGGGGATATTACCTACTGTTGCTTTCCGCCACTGTCCCTCCAATTCATTGGTTCAAGATCGTCTTTTCAGCCATTCAATATGGCAGTTGCCATTTTCTAGCTACCTAGTGCACATTATGCACTTCTTTCTGATTGGCCAGCACTGTTGATGTGAGCAGTGCTGGCCAATCAGAGCAGGTATAATGCATTGGAAGTCTAACACTACAAATGCATTGTGGGAATTAGGTAGTCTGAAGGCTGAATTGGCCATATTGAATGGTTTAAAGTAGGTCACAGAACTGGTGGATCAGAGGGGCATTGGCACAGAAGACAAGCAGCAGGTAGTAGAACAGCCTCCTCTGGTCCCAGGTCAAAGTTTTGTCCCGAGATTGGAAGGTTGCTTTAACACATAAGTAGCTGGCAGCTTTTAAACATTTTACAGACTATTTATTTATGCACTTTATGCCACTATAAGTTACTTTCTCCTGTCTTCAAGCTGGAGCTAGTCTGGTATTTCCCCCTCAGTTCACGATTCTTGACCATTCGGTAGGTGGACGGACACCTTGATACTCTTGAACTTCTCTTCCGGAAAATTTTCACTTTGCCATATAATGATGCAGCGCCCCCTGTTGACACGGTTTTATTGTTTATAATTTGTGTTCTGATACATTGATTACTTATGGCTCTGAAATAGTAGTACGGGTAATAGCAAATATCAGCTAGAGCTTCTTCTAGGAAGATTTGATTCACACTTTCATTAGAGAAATATCTAGTAGTTCTGTAGGCGTCAGAGGAAGAGGACAACTAACACAAAAGAAATGCATTTACTTTGGTAATCTCCTGGGTCTCTGGGCGTCTTGGGGGGCAGATAGAATCATTTAATTATTCAGTTATAGCTGCATTATAAAATCAAAGCCGGTGTAAATTTTAATTAAATATGTAGACCATGAGAGAGAAAGTCTGGTGATTGATTTATTTGTTGGATGTGTTAGGTTTCAGACACAATAGTGGCTGGCACGGTATTCAGCGTATTATTGAGCTGCGCAGGGAGGGCGTGAACAGCACCACTCTCTGCTGTCTGCCAGCCATACTGCAGAGATCTGCAGAGCCAACTACAACACTATCGCAATGCAGCTTTTTACAGCAGTCTGCGTCCCCTGAATGAAAGGGGGGTGAGAGAGTGTGAATGGCTGATTAGAACTACTTAATGATCAGCAAATCACCATTTAATGCAATTTGCCATAAAATCATAAACTTGGCAATTGGATTGAAGTGACATTTCTGCAGTTTTCTAATGAAGGGTTATACTTCTCCACCAGTGCTGCTTTTTTTCTATGTTCTTTCATGTACTTCCATGCGGTCTCGAGTATACAAGAATGAAGGGGAAATATTTACTCAGTGCATTAACAAAATACCAACAAATTCCCTCACGCACAGTAAAGCACAGTTTTCTTCATCGTTAGTTATTGATGGCTCTGCATTCCATTAACTGTTACAATTACAAGTTTTGTTAGATCAACATCTTAAAAAGAAAACAGTATTATGCCCTAACTCCGCGGCGTTGCCCCGCAGCTATTAGGTTGTACTGAACTCATGTGAAATCGCCCGTAATCACCCGCGGCATGTTCTATTTCCCGCGGGCGTACGCGCAGGCGGCTTCCACTGCAGTCAATGGAAGCCGTCCGTCACGCTATCTTCCACTGTAGCACAGCGGTAGATAGCGTGAAAACACTTCCTTGCCCACCGACGCCCACGTCATATGACGTGGCCAGCGCGTCATGTGACGCTGTGGGCGTGTCATATGATGCTGCTGGCACGTCACATGACACTGCCGGCGCATCATGCGCTGTACTGCGCATGCACACCGGCACGGGATGCGGGACATCGGGCAGTGGATCCGGAGGTGAGTATGGGGTCTCTGGGGGGGGGGCACCGCGACGGACTCAGCTGCGGAATTACACTTGCGGAGCCAGTCACGGCCGTGGGCACTAGGTCTAAGGAGACCTGATGACACTGTGGAGAGAAAACACACCTTAGGGCTGCCTCATAACAGCGTGCTGGTATAGCGTATTCCGCATGCGGAATATGCTGTACCAATCTCCAAAAGGTGTAACATGTTGCCACTTACAGGAATTGCACGAAAAACACACACAATAAAAATTGCGGCGTGCACTATCTTAGAGCATATTATACATACAGCCCAAGACAATGAATGACGATTCGCACACAACAGGTACGCAAAATCACAACCGTCTGAGCCCGGCCCAACCAGTGTGTCCGTGTATTTGTCATCATATTTTATGATTACTATTAATGTTACGTTGTAGTGTATTCTAATTCAGTCTTAATTTTGTTTTTTTTAATGACCCTTTGGGGGCCGTCATAACCAGTTTTCTATCAAGTTAGGTTACAATGCTTTCCGGTTACAGTGGCCATCCTGAAACAAACTAGTTATTTGTTTAACTATCACTGTATGTGTTTCTGGATATGGTTTCTGGCGATTGTATATTTAATAGAGTATTGGTTATTTTTGTAAAAGTTTATTTTCCTGGGAAGGCTGGTGAAAAGTTTGGAAGTTGTCAAGTGGGGTAGTATAGGAAAGTAGTTACAGGAGTCATTGATTGAGTGTATGGAGGTATTCTAGAGAGTGCAGGGTGTATAATCCCTACCAGCCCATTGTCTAATGGTCCTTTTAGGGACGTTCACGTTCCGCACAAGAAATCCACAATTTATTTCACTGTGATTTCCACACCAAAACCTACAAATCTCATTGCAGATTTTGATGTGGAGCTAAGCGAAAATTCACACTGAGCCATATGGATTGTGGTACATAGTTTACCGTAGCATGTGGTGTGCATTGTGAAAAATTTCCACCCGTGTGAAAGGTTACTTACACAAACCGATAATCTGACCTTGCTAACAACCACTGATTGACAATGATCAGGTCGATCATCGCTCCTTATTTCCTATAATGGGTAAATTATGCGCTCTATGGTGACAGCCAATCATTAACACAATCATTCATCCCCATACAGCTAGCTGTCAACGATCAGCTCCATGTTTCCCCGTTTACATGTGATGTGCAGCTGAGCATCAAGAATTTTTCTCATTCCTCAGCTGATCATTGGTCCCTTTTATACAACCCGATTATTGTGCACATGAGTGTTCAGAGGAATGCTTGAGCTCGAAAATTGGCCCATGTAAAAGGACCATTAGGCTCTTATTTGTTGTGCTGGGTCTACTGATTGTCCTTGGGAGGAGGTGTGGTAGTTTCCAAGGGAGATAAGATTCAGGACTTTTTAGACTAGGGCTACCCAAAGATTTCTTGTATCTTATCAACCACAGCTGTCACTCAATAGTTAGAGACTTTTCATAGTGCTACTGATTGATTCTATGTAGCCTTGGACAGCCTAAACCAGAGACTATAACCAGGGGAGGAGAATTTTATCTTTCTCCACATGTATTAGTGGAGGCAATAATAACTTGTTCTCACAGTCTACTAGATAAAATGTATTTACTAGGCTAGGTAAAAACGGAAATATTTCGTGTAGGCTATGATCAGACTTCCATTGGATCTTTTCTGTCAGGTTTATTCAATTAGCAGAATAGCTTAGTATACTGCACTATGCTATCAAGTAAAATAGAGGACATGAAGCCATTATCCTAAGTGAATAGGATCTTTCATGATTTATTACAAAGTGGTCCTTCATGAATCGGTCCTATCAATTATGGCTCCTGTAAAATCGGAAGTCATCACTTCAATGTGAACTGTACCTTTTTGTTTTTGTGATCCAATTCTATGGGACATTAAAACATGCCAGCTTACCATTGTACTAAAGTGAATGGCTTGGAATAAGATAAAACTTTGTCAAAATGTCTAAATGGTCCCAGCAATAGTTTTTCCATTTTTTCTGCACTCCTCTAAATGATACATGACATTGTACCCTTGATTTCTCTATTTGATGATTTAAGGTACACATTCAGGTGTGCAGGCGTGTCATTTCAGTTATTATTTCTGACTAGCCGGGAACGTTTTTCCAATAAGTTTCTGGCAATGTAGACTAGGAGTTATCAAGATTTTATCAGCTGAATCAGACATCTCCTAGTATGTGCTAGGAGGAGGACAGTGGGAGCTGAGTCAGCAAAAGGTGTCAGTGTATAATGGATGATTAGCTGCAGCCTTTCCCCAAAGACAGGTGAAGCAGCATGGAGCAGAACGTACCAGCTCTTCCACGCTGCCACCAGCAGCAGGCTCTTGCGATGCTGACATTTTGATTTATAGATGAGCATCTCTTCCCTAATGAGAGCTGCCACCTCGGGTCACTGGAGCCCCCTGCCGAAGAGACCCCGTCACTGACAACAGTGGGAATGAGTAATGTTCGAAAATCTCTCAGTGGGAATTTAATGCTGCGCGGATACTAGGAAGTGACTGTATGAAACAAAGATGAGACAAGTATCTTGATAGATTTCTGGATGCCTCACTTTTAATTAGATGCAAATTGTATGTTGACATCTTACAGATGAGATAATTTAACAATCTTACTACTTATTGTAGAATGTATTCTAATGGTATTGAGGTAATCCTGAAGTTTGTATCAAACTTCTAGGCAAGTAACTTCCTTAAAGTGTACCTAAGGGCCAATTCACACAGGCATATTTTTGGGGCCGTGTGCTGTCTGTGTATTCCATGGACAGCACTGGTCACGTAAAGCCTACGAGGCTGTGTACATGGCTGATGGTCCGTAAGAAAACATTTTCTGCCTGTCCTATTCTTGTCCATATTCACAGACGAGAATAGTACATGCAGCGTGTAGGGTCTGTGAACATTGGACAATATGTGCTGTCTGATTTTGTTTTGCGCCCATTTGTCATAGATACAGTATGTACACAGTTGAGTAAATACAGCCTAACTTTTCAGATTATGTTTCAGAGTAAGCTGTTGTGTGTGTGAGTTTTTTTTTTTGGACAATATATGACTTGTATTTAACTTTTATCACCAGTTTTCTCCTCTGCAGACTCTATCTCTAATCATCAGTTTTTCTTGACATGGTGGGTGGAGACTCACTGCTATGTCTGCCATACACCACTTGCATAGGAGAGTACATTATACGCTAGCACCAAACAGTATAGCTGTGTGTCCTGCACTGATGTGAGATAAAACACAAGGAGTGTATTTGAGTCCTTCTGCCTTTCTCCCTCCAGCGTCTCCTGTCTTTTCCCCTTGTCCTTTCCATAGAGTTCAAAGGGCAGCACGAGACTGCAGGAAACAAATGGCACACCTGTTATCAATGTGATATATATTTCAGCAGTTTGTAGTCTAGATCTAGAATTGTCAGTTTTCCTTGAGCCTATAAAAGGGGTGGACACTGCTGCCTGAGCCTATCCTCACACCACAATTGTGTGCCTGCTTCTAATGAAGTTTGAATCGTCTGAGCCTTGAACTGGTAGCCTGTGTACCACTTTTCCCCAACACATGTAGAAAGATATTACACTGAAAAAATTGAGCCAGCAGTGCTGTTAAGTAGACTAAGACTTATTAAACTACAAGATACGTCCAGCAGGTAAATGATCCCGGAGGAAGAAACTCCCACAGTTTTTATGCAATTGGTTTTCCTGGTTTGTCAGTGACTGCAGAGTTTCTGAAGAGTTATAAGCAGTGCAATAACCAGATATAGGCTTATAAATGAAAAAAAAATGAATTTTACTTAATAAGATAAAGTAAAAAGTTTATTTTTGCATATATATTACTATTGATTTATGGAAGAAAAACGATAAGTGATAGGTTCGCTTTAGAGCTCATGCATATGTGCATATTCTGCCCTCTGGTAGCATATACTAGATAATTTGTAGACAACGAAGTGGGGAAGATGTATCAATGTATTTACATCAATATATTTAAAAATATAAGGTTCAGGCCAAACATTGTATTCTAGAAGACCCTGCACAAATTTTATCATGCATGTGAATGTGTTAGAAAGAGTCAGCGGGGTTATGAAGTTGTGACGAGCATGAATCATTCATGGAATATTTCCAACACTTTTCTAACTAAAAAATGATGCCAGATCCAACCTTGCATTGTTTAAAGATAGCACAAAATTCATTAACACAAGGTTATCTACGATTCTCCACACGTAATCTCTGATCCCCGCAAAGCGTCATGCTCTGATTTCCTCCAGTCTCCTTCTCACACAATCGTCTCCTAGATTTCTCCAGTGCATCACCTATACTCTGGAACTTGCTATCTCAACACATCAGACTGTTCACCACCTTTAAAAAGTTCAAGAAGAACCTAAAGGCCTACAACCTACAGTAACACTGCTGGCCACCACTATATGATCAGCTTCTACCCTCACCTACTGTCACCTTCCACCTACATTGTAGACAGTAAGCCTCATAGACAGGATCATCAGTCTCTCTGAAGGACTTTGTAACTCAGTTTGTTTATGTTTGTTATTCTCATTTTTATATGTAATTTACTTAACCCCTTAGTGACCGCCAATATATATATATTTATATGTATGTATGTATGTATTTATGTATTTATTTTTTACTGCAGATCGGAATAAGGCTTGCACAGGTCTACTTGGCTATGTGATGACAGCCAGGGTGCAGTTCTAAAGGCTGGGAGTGGAGAAACCTCTATTCCAGTCGCTTATCCCTTTATATGCTGTGGTCAAATCGACTATGGTATGTAGAAGGATAGCAGAAGGAGGGGGCTCCCTTTTCAGCTATTGAACGTGCATGTTGTGATTGTGTGGTCCCAATGAATTGCTATGGCACCCAGAGACTTGAACATGGCCTACAGGTCATCTATCTATGGTCGCCTATGATAGGGTCTCATAGGCCGATCTCATACAGTGCAATACTGAAGTATTGCAGTGTATTATAGAAAAAATCATTCTTAATGAAATTCAAGTTTCCTGGTGGGACAAAGGAAATAGTAAGAGGGAAAAGGTAGGGTTTTGACTTTTTATACTACTTGTTGGAAAACAAAAACAAAAGAAGTATCACAAATTTGGTATTGCTACGTTACTAATAGCCCACCAAAAAAATCACATTCGTAAACCCGCACACTGTGGAAAAAAAAATACATTAAAAAATCTGGAAAAAATGGCCAAAAGAATAGAATAGAAAGCAATCAAAAACTCATATATATCATCAAATGTTACAATTTAAAAACAACAACTTGTCCCGCAAATAGAAAAGCTCTCACGTAGCACCTATGTCTAAAAAGTGGGGTCTTTGAATGCAGTGATACAAAACCAATCTCGTGTGAAAAAGTAGTAAAACGGAAAGGTTTCCATTTGATTACATTCCGTTTGCTTTTTATTCCAAGATTAAGAAAATCTGCAATTATTGATTTTTTTTTTTTATGATGTTCACCATCCAGTATAAAAATATGTTAACATTTGTTCTGTGCTTAAGTACGATTACATCCATAAATATAAATAATTTATTTGTTTGTTTTTTTTACACCTGTTGAAATCAGTGGAGAGAAAACAAATGTTTAATTCCGTTTTAATTCTGTTTGTCTGCTCCAAAAACGGAACAGAGAAACAGAAATCCCCAACCGGTGTGCAGCGCTGGTGTAAACGAGTACTTGGGCTCTATTTACCCAGTCTTTGCAGTATACATTGGGACATACAGTGATACAATCATTGAGTTAATGTTGAAAGAACAAAAACAAAACCTATATACTACACAATATAGGGGTAATAAGAGATGGCTTCCTTTTTTTTTGTCTCAACGGCAGTGTGTAGAAATCCCATATTAATATCCGTTTACTATATTGCTGAAAGGCTCTACATTGATAACCTTTCCATTTCATAATGTATATAGTGTATCAGGGAAAGAATTTGTTTATTACTAGAGATGAGCGAGCGTACTCGCTAAGGCAAACTACTCAAGCCAGTATTGCCTTATGCGAGTACCTGCCCGCTCGTCTCTAAAGATTCGGGTGCTGGCAGCTGGCGGGGAGCGGCTGTAGAGAGCGGGGAGGAGATCTCTCTCTCACTCTCTCTCCCCCCGCTCCTCCCTGTTCACTCCCGCAACTCACCACTCTCCCCCGCCGGCACCCGAATCTACTTTACTTTACAAACCTATCTAACTGCAGTGTCCATGATATTATTATAGCAGGGTTTTTTGGCGTGCTTTCTAGACATCTTAACAGTGTTTACAAATGCCATGCAAGCAACAATAAAAGACCTAACAATCTCTTATTACTCACACATGATCCAAAAATGGTGTAATAAGAGATGCGTACACACAGTCTCAGACAGCAATCAGTTTTATTTTTCTGTCAATATAGTTATGTGAGGGCTTGTTTCTTTGTGGGACGTTCTGTTTCTATTGGTGCCATTTTGAAATTCATATAACTTTTTTATTAATTTTTTTTTTCTTGGAGGCGCAGTGACCAAAAAAGCGTAATTCTTGTGTTTGTGTGTTTTTTTTTTTTTGTTTTTTTTTTTTACTGATGACATATGTATGCAGCAAGTTCGGTTCTAGTACCATATCTACATAGTAAACTTGCTTATATGATTGTAACTAGAGATGAGCAAGCGTACTCGCTAAGGCAAACTACTCGAGCGAGTAGTGCCTTATGCGAGTACCTGCCCGCTCGTCTCTAAAGATTCGGGTGTCTGCGGGGGAGAGCGGTAAGTTGCGGGAGTGAGCAGGGAGAAGCAGGGGGGAGAAAGTGAGAGAGAGATCTCCCCCCGTTCCTCCCCACTGGCAGCCGAATCTTTAGAGAGGAGCTGGCAGGTACTCGAATAAGGCACTACTCGCTCGAGTAGTTTGCCTTAGCGAGTACGCTCGCTCATTTCTAATTGTAACATACAGTGGACATCCTACTCTGGGAATTTGGAGATACTGTAACTACAATAACGGCCATTTAACCTTTGAGATCCTGCAAGATAATATAGATAAAACTGTAATTATTTCGCATTACACAAATCCTAAAAAGAAAAGAAACTGACAAATTTGCGCTTTTTTTTTCTTCCATTCCTACAGTCTACCCCAAAAATGTATTAAAAGTCAAACAATGAATTTGATGTATCCTAAAATAGTAACAATAAATTCTCCACTCAACACAATGGGACAACTTCATTGTTTGCCAGAAAAATACATTTGGTTGTGTTTGGTATTGCTACTCAGTCCCATTTACATGAGTACAGATGAGCTGCTATGCTTGTGTAAACATTGAAGGGATATGGCAGACACCCGCCATTTAACCCTTTCCAATCCACTGTCTGACATCTGAAGACATTCTGATTGAAGGCTGTACAGCTCCGATTTCGGAAGACGTACGGCAGGGTATTCTTACTGTATATTACTGGCCGCTCTGTTGTCGGGGGCCTCTCCAGCATGTCCCATACCGCAGTACGGGCTCTAGCCAGCAGATGGCGCCATTGTAAAATGGCAGAAAGAGAAAGCCCTCTAGGAAACCCAGAATTCAAAATTGGATTGCAAAGGGTTAAAGTTCAGAAAAACACCTTAAGGGCTCATGTCCACGGGGAAAATCAGATCCGCTGCAGATTCTCCATGGAGAATCTGCAGCGGGTCCCTCCTGCCCCACGGACATGAGCGCTGAAAATAACAATAAATGAGAATAAACTCACCTCCCATCCGCTCCGTTTCTTCTCTGCGTCGCGGCCGGATCTTCTTTCTTCGGCCGGCGGATGAATTCGTCACGCCGGCGGCACGTCGCCGGCACGTCGTCGACGTGCCGCGCGCATGCACCGGGCACATCCGCCGAGCCGAAGCAAGGGAGATGCGGCCGTAAGGAAGAGAAGACCTTCCCGGCCCGCTGCGGGTGAGTAAATGCTTTTAAATTCCTATTTTAGTTCTCCCGCGGATTCGGACGGCTTCCATAGGCTTCAATAGAAGCCCGCGGGAGCCGTCCCCGCGGGAGACCCGCATGAAAATGGAGCATGGTCCAGATTTTTTCATGCTCCATTTTTTTTAAAATCACTTTTATTGACGATCCGCGGGTATTTATCTACCCGCGGGTGGTCAATGCATCCCTATGGGGTGCGGATCCGCGCGCGGGAGAAGAGTTAAAATCCGCTGCGGATTTTAATTCTTATTTTGCCCGTGGACATGAGCCCTAAGTGAAACTATGATTTACGGCATCACAGTGCTATGAAGAAGAATGCTGTGTAGCGTAAAGTATATGTAACTGTAGGATGGGCCCCCGGAGTCAATTCTACTGTTGGACCCTAGGTACGCCAGTTCGACACTGCATACAAAAAACACACCCATGACAGATAGCTTTCAAATTGTTCCTGGCTTCCTTTCTGCATGCTATTCATTTAATAGCAACATCATCAAGCTGTGGTGACCTGGTGCAATCGTATAGCATGTTTTGTTTATTTAAAAAAAAAGTCTTCAGGTTGAACTTTTAAAAGTCCCATTTTGCCCTGTGACTCCTAGAAGCAGGTTAGTAATTTTTACCATAAAAACACGGAAGCCGACGTTCTTGCACAAAAATGAGATTCCCTGTATCTGTGTTTGGTACGAGTGGCTATGCAATTTTTGACTCTTATTACACATTCTCTTATTACCCTGCTCTCTTCTTTGTTTAACGTATGCTGCAGGAGTTTTCTCACTATGCATGCCAAATGCAGTGTGAATGTAACCTAAAACAGGGCTAGATACAAGATTACAGAATAAGGAAAGGAAGAAAGCACAACCCACAAATGGTGGAGTAAGTGTGATTGAGTAGAAGGGAGAAGATTGAGCCATCATTGATATTGAATCCTTCGGCTGAGCAGATCATTTATTGCAATTGGGTTAATTACTCTTTAAATGAAGCACACTATTCATAAAGGTGAATCTTTAAAAAAATGTGCCCCTTCTGGCTCCTCATCGGGGATATACCTGACATGCTGTATTATTGTATTTTCCAGAGCACTGTCATTGTGGAGAAGAGTATCCAGGACCTGATGAATTTAATGCGTGACTTGAGTGCTTACTCAGACCAATTTCTGAATATGGTGTGTGTAAAACTCCAGGAGTATAAGGACACCTGTAGTGCGGCATTCAGGTAATGGCTTACATATTTCTTATTTCCTTTAGTAGCATATTTTATAACGCTGTACAGAGATTGTCATTGCTCATATCAGTTCCTGCCTCCAATTGCGCTCACATTCTAATGTCCGCATCTTAAACATATACATACCAGGGTTAATTACATAGAAAGCATGTAGTGTAGGAGAAATCCAAAGTAACAAGAGGAAACCTATTGAAATGTGAGGAAAACATGCAAACTCTATTTGGATTTGAATTCTAGATGAGTAGTTGGCACTATTGTCTTGCAGCGCTGGGGCCCTGAGTTCAGATCTGACCAAGGGCAACTTTGTGGCATTTGTATGTTCCCCCCATTTTTGTGTGGGTTTCCTCACACACTCCAAAAACATACTAATAGGCAAATTTAAAACAGGAGCCCCCGTGGGGGACAAGGTCCAATGTAAGTGATGATAATCTTCTGACTCACGTCATAGGTCCCTCACAGACTAAGCCAGAAAGGGGCAAGTACTCCAAAACAGTCTGTCTATGCATGGTTTCTGGCTTGGTTTAATATTCCCAATCATTGAGGACTTGTTATAAGGTCATTTTCAATTGAAGGAATGCTGCCATCCAATAGATGGCGCTGTAGAGGTATTTTTCCATCTTTCTGATTTGCATAACTTTCCCATAGGAGCATTGCCTTATAAGCTTACTTAGCTTACAGGTGTTTCCACACCCCTTCTGGGTGCTCTCCTTGGGGAGAGATTTAACCATCCCCATATCCACTCACCCCCTAGGTGTCCCCACACACTTTTTGGGTGATCTCCTTAAGGAGACACAACACCGCTTCTGACCTTCTCTGCACCAAAACATGAAAGTAATTATGTGACGGTTTACCAATCTTCTGTTGGTAAAGTTTATTCAGTGTGTAACAACATGTTATGCAGCCTGCTACTAATTTTAGTTTTTCAATTAGTAGCGATTTTCAACATCCATGCTTACTGTCTGCGAAGAGAAATAAGCCTGTTTACTATCTGTTCTGTAATGTGTTGTTCACGCAGCTGTAGGGCTCCTTAGGGTGTCACAATAGAAAAATATCCCTATCTTAAATCATAACTTTTAACCAATATACATAAAAACCATATCCCTCGGTTCCACCATTTATTATGAATATATGTAAATTCATAACAGCAACACAAATTGTCCTATAGAGCCAAATACCAGTTTCAAAGGCAACAAAGTGTCCTCAAACATACATACAATATAGAGATGAGCGAGCATACTCGTCCGAGTTTGATGCTCGTTCCAGTATTAGGGTGCTCGAGATGCTCGTTACTCGAGACGAGCACCACGCGTTACTCGTCTCGATTAAACGAGCATTGACCATTGAATTCAATGGAGCCGGCAATACAGCCGGCTCCATTGAAAGCAATGGCCTGCCGGCGAGCACGGGATGAATTGTCGGGAAGGGCTTAAATATATAAGCCCTTCCCTGCAATTCATCCAGAAATGTGTAAAAAAAAAAAAATATATATATATACTCACCTTGTCCCGGCAGAACGATGTTAGCCCATTGAATTCAATGGAGCCGGCAATACAGCCGGCTCCATTAAAAGCAATGGGCTGCCGGCGATCGCGGGATGAATTATCGGGAAGGGGTTAAATATATAAGCCCTTCCCTGCAATTCATCCAGAAATGTGTAAAAAAAAAAAAAAAAAAAAAATATATATATATATATATATATATATATATATATATATATATATATATATATATATATATATATATATATATATATATATATATATATATATATATATATATATATATATATATATATATATATATATATATATATATATATATATATATATATATACACACTCACCTGGTCCCGGCAGACGGAGTTCAGCGCGGCCAGCGGCAGTCCTCCTGAACTGCTCTGAACAGCTGTGAGTAGTATTCAGCAGCCGGGGATTTAAAATCCCCACCTGCTGAATGAGCTGCCTCTAATTGGTCACAGCCTGACCAATCAGAGGCAGATTCCACTCACACACCGATTCATGAATTTATGAATGGGTGTGTGACTGCTGCCTCTGATTGGCTCAGCGGGACCAATCAGATGAGAGGCAGCAGTCACTCACCCATTCATAAATTCATGAATGGGTGTGTGAGTGGAATCTGCCTCTGATTGGTCAGGCTGTGACCAATTAGAGGCAGCTCATTCAGCAGGCGGGGATTTTAAATCCCCGGCTACTGAATACTACTCACAGCTGTTCAGAGCAGTTCAGGAGGACTGCCGCTGGCCGCGCGGAACTCCGTCTGCCGGGACCAGGTGAGTATATATATATTTTTTTTTTACACATTTCTGGATGAATTGCAGGGAAGGGCTTATATATTTAAGCCCTTCCCGACAATTCATCCCGCGATCGCCGGCAGCCCATTGCTTTCAATGGAGCCAGCTGTATTGCCGGCTCCTTTGAATTCAATGGGCTAACATCGTTCTTCTCTGCCACAGCTGTTACAGATGTGGCAGAGGAGGACGATCTTTATGCTGACAGTGGGGGGGGGGATCTCACTCTTGCCACTATTGTGGCTTAATAGTGGGACCTGGGAACTTGAGATGCAGCCCAACATGTAGCCCCTCGCCTGCCCTATCCGTTTCTGTGTCGTTCCCATCACTTTCTTGAATTTCCCAGGTTTTCACAAATGAAAACCTTAGCGAGCATCGGCGATATACAAAAATGCTCGAGTCGCCCATTTACTTCAATGGGGTGCGTTACTCGAAGCGAACTCTCGAGCATCACTGAAAGTTCGACTCGAGTAACGAGCACCCGAGCATTTTGGTGCTCGCTCATCTCTAATACAACATATGGCTTAGAGTATAACAATGAATATATCAGGTACTACTCATGGTAAGGAGAAATAATCTCAGTGAGAACAAAAAGTGACAAGCAGGGAGCTTCATTCAATTCAAGATATGGCTATCCCTGTACTCATTCTATTGCATCACTATATTACAACACAGTAACCGCCCTGAAAAAGACGACCCCGCTCCGTGGTGGCTGTTCCTGCACTATTCACTACTATGCCCTACATCGAATGTCAGCAAGATCAGTCACCAATAATAGCTAGCTCCCAATGTGTTTCCCCACTGATGTATGGTTCATTCAGGAGATTAAGAGGTAATGACTTGTAGCCGTCACACTAGATAAACTTGATACCCAGACCATCAGGATGTCAAGTTTATCTAGTGTGACGGCTATGAGTCGTTACCTTTTGGATCCCCTTAATGGTAAGGAATCGCATCGGGAGCTTGCTGCTCTTGGTGAGTGATGCTTACACTCAACGATGGGGTATAGTAGTGGATAGTGCAGAGACAGCCTCCATGGAGAGGGGTTGTCTTTTTCAGGATGGTTACTCTGTTATTAGGTAGTGAGACAATAGGATGAGTGCAGGAATAATCACATCTGTTTGCAGCTTCCTTCTTGTCACTTTTTGAGCTGACTAGCTGAGATTATTTCTCCTAACTGTGAGTAGTACCTGAAATATGTGATTGTTATACTCTCTACCTTATATTGCGGTATCTATGTTTAAGGACACTTTGTTGCCTTTGAAACTGGTATTTGAATTTATGGGACAATTTGTGTTGCCTGTTATGAATTTACATATATTGATGTAGTTTTAATGTTTATTGATTAAAAGTTACATTTTAAGATAGTGCTATTTTTATGCTGTGCCTTAATGAAGTGATGCCTGAGTTGCATTCTGTAATTTGTCCTTTGGGTGTATTCACATGGGCGAATGTGATGTAGATGAAAAACTGACCATTTTACCTCCTATTTCACTGCAGTTTTCATGCATATATGATGCATTTTTGCAATGAAAACACGTGATTTGCATCTGATGCACATCCATTTTTCACACACGTGAAAAAAATCATATGTGGTTTCGATAGTAAAATGTCTTTAAAGCAGATAACCCTTACATGCAACTTTCATAGCATTTAAGTGCTATCCATTTTGTGAACACATTGACTTAAGTCAAGAAAGAATTCTTCTTTCTTTGCAGTTGCATTGATCGATGGAGGTTCGGTTAGTATTTTTTTACCTCTTCTGCATCAGTGTGCCGCATATACTTTTATCCACCTTTTTGTTCTTTACAATTTACATATATAACTTCAATTCTTCTTTAAATGGAGGAGTGGCCTATATTATAGAGCAACTTACCGGGCTCTGGCTTCCCTTCTTGAGTAAATACTTCTTACTGTTATGTTACGCTGATTCTAAACATATGACTAGAGATGAGCGAGCGTACTCTGTAAAGACAGATACTCGAATGAGTATCATCCTTACCGAGTACCTGCCTGCTCGCCCGCAAAAGATTCGGGTGCCGGCGAGCGGGGGGGAACAGGAGGGAGATCTCTCCCCCTCTCTCTCACCCACTCCCTCCTGCTCACTCCTGCAACACAGCGCTCACCCCCGCCGGCACCCAAATCTTTGCGGGCGAGCAGGCAAGTACTCGGTAAGGACGATACTCGCTCGAGTATCTGTCCTTACCGAGTACGCTCTCTCATCTCTACATATGACCATAAGTGGAACCCATCTCCAAATATCACCCCTAAAACTGACTTTATTGGAAAGAAGAGTCATCTGGCCAAGATCTATGAGCTTACTGAGCTAACGGCACCCCTTTTCTATGGATAGACAGGTTGTTGAATCTTCCATTACACAGTAAACCCTGACTATCTAGGGAAAAGGGATGTGATTAGCTCAGCAGCCCATAAATCAGTGTGATGCTTCTTGAAAAGGTGACTCTGTGCTCATTTGCATACAGCAAGCTATAACTTTGGAGCCTAATTGCAGAGATACATGGGTTTCCTAAGAAAAGACAGGGCATTAGAAGTGATTAATTTTTAATCCACTACCAGACGAAATGATGATCACAGGTTCCCTTTAAGAGTTAAATGTATTTCTAACCTTTGCAACATAAAATAGGAAAAAAGAGGCATCTTCACTTCTGCTTATTGCAGCAAGGTTGACATGTAGGACTTGGAATCCGTGTCCAACAGAGATGGTATTGTGCTAAGCTGTCACCGATGTCAGGTGAGATCAGTAACTATTGAGGCATCTGCTGTTTGGCGACTCTACCTGCCACACCTCAATAACCTCTTTTTTCAAAATACCCCTTTGTGTTCCAAGAACAAAAGTTATCTTCCTGTAGGATTAGATGTATCATTCTTCTTTTCCTCACGTTGAATGTCTCCTTGTGCAGCTTAAATCTCCTAAATCTTCAAGCGTAAAAATCCAAGGTAAGAATGCTGTTTAGAGCCTATATAGACAGATAAACTGGAGGTGAGTACAGTGCCTCATAAAACTACTGAAACCCAGAAGAAGACACATTGTCTGGATTACAAATAATACAAATTGCTTCGGCTAGTATTTTTATTGCAGACCAGTATACCCTTGAATATCAGTCAATTACAACCTTACTAAACTTACAGAGTACCTGCACTTTCACCTTTGGAGCACTTCTGCTCAGTCTGCCTTTTTTGGCTTCTTCCGGCTGCTGAAGATGGCCCAATATAGCGCTCTATGAGACTTTCTCCAGCTGCCGGAAGGAGCCAAAAAAGGCAGGCGGAGCAGAAGTGCTCCAAAGGTGAAAGTGCAGGTACTCCTTAAATTAAACTTGGTCTCATCCATAATTTAAACTAATGCTAGGCCATAAATGTTATAGTCTCATGGAACTCGTTCAATAAGGTATTTTTAGTCACAGCTGATAGGAAATGATGTTTCTAGTATATTTCTATTATAGCACATTTGTAGAATGAATTGTATGATGGCCATTTTATTATTAATTTGCCAAGCATATTGGTCCATACATCTAATGTAGAGTATGAGCTATGGGTTAAATACTGTTAAAACTCGAACTCATCAATAATCATATTCTTAATTGCTGTGTTAAGAGCTCGCATTACATACCAGCCTCAATATAACTAAATCACAAAATCTTTGAATGAATTGTGTCTTTATTGTATCACTGGGGACCTACAGAATTTAATTAGTTTTACATGCTGGATACTGGGAAAAAGCAATTACACACTCACACGTGCCATGAACAATCTATACTTTGTAGTTAATGTTCTAGATGAAGGCCAGTGTGGCTGTCCTGTGGTCATGAGAGCTTTCTCTGTGATACCCTCTGGTTCTTGAAGGGCGCTGAATGAAATTGCTGGTTAGTTACATTAGTGCATTTGCAAATGGAAAATAAGAAATCAAATTATTGGTGATGGCTTTGATGATTGGATTAGCAGAGTACATTGCCAGGCTTGGTGCTAATAGAAATCTAGAATGTTAACTTCCTGTAGCACAACATGATGAACAGTCCACACGTGCTAATCCTCTCATGTGGAAAATGGAATTGCTCAGTGTTATTATTACTCACATTGGTTTTTACATGGCTGTGTACATGGCTTATTTACAAGGCAAATAAATATTAGGCATCTTTGCAAGATGCTTTTTAGTAGTATAGATGGTATAGTATAGCATAAAGATAAAGAGTTCTAGCCAACACAAAATATTAGAGGCGTCACCAGACTTTCTTCCACTTGGGGAAGAGATCCACTTCTGACTGCTCAAGACTATTGTTCTGCTTGCCTCTCACTGGCACCCTCTACATAACCTGTGGCACATGCACTGCCAGCTCCCTCAGATAGGCCTCTGCAAAGCATGATAATTGTTGGACTGGTTTTCCATAGTAGCTCTGTTAACCCCTTAGTGATGGAGCTTTTTTGTTTTTTTCCATTTTCATTTTCCTCCTCCCTTTTAAAAAAATCGTAGCTCCTTTATTTATTTTTTGCGGGACGAGTTGTATTTTTCAATAGTACTATTTAGTCTACCTTATAATGTACTGAAAAACTTTTTTTTAAATTCTAAGTGTAGAGAAATGGAAAAATGGGGGAAAAACAACATTCCGCCATGTTTCGTTGCGTCCTGTTTCCACGGCGCACAAACTGCAACAAAAATGACCTAAATAACTTTATTCTATGGGTCAGTACAATTTAATTTTTAAAAAATTATTTTCTGTCTCCATTTTTTGCGCACTTGTTTATTTTTCTGTCGACATAGTTATGAGGGCTCATTTTGGTACGTCCCTTTTCGGTACGTCCTTTAGTTTCTGATTGTATCATTTTTGAATACAAACAACTTTTTATTACATTTTTTCTTGGAGATAGGGTGACCAAAAAAAAGTGCATTTCTGGTGTTTTTATATATATTTTTTGGACATCGTTCACTGTGTGGTGTAAATAATGCATTACTTTGATAGATCGGACTTTTACAAACGCAGCGATACCAAACACGTATTTTTGCTTTATTAGTTTGATTTTTTTTTTTATTGCAAATATGGTAAAAGGTTTTTTTTTTTACTTTTATTACTTTTTTTATAATTAATAAAACTTTAGTGTTTTTATTCTTACACTTTCTTTTAGTCCCCAGGGGGGACCACAACCAGCGATGCTTTGATCGCTCCTGCATTATGATATAATGCTATAGCATTACATCATACTGCATTCTGACAGGCAGCCTACCAAGCCACTCCATGGGGACGGCTTGATAGGCAGTCTGCCAAGACAGCCATGGGGCCTTTTAGAAGGCCCCTGGCTGCCATGACACCTGCACGGCTCCCCTGATCTCACCACTGACGCCTATGCTGTATTTAGGGAGATAACGGCACTATCTCTCTCCATACACGTTCTGCAATGGCAGGACGTAAAAAGACTATTGGGCCGTCACTAAAGGGTTAAAGTAATTATACAGTAAGGGTGACTACCCACCACAGTTTTTTTTCACTGCGAAATTCGCAGCGTTTTCTTTTTTTGCAGGGGTCTATGGGACTTGTAATGTTAAAATCGCGATCGCGCAAAATCGCAATTTACAGAGAAATCGCGATTTTGCATGATCGCGATTTTAACATTACAAGTCCCATAGACCCCTGCAGAGGAAAAAATGCTGCGAATTTCGCAGTGAAAAAAAACTATAGTGGGTAGTCACCCTAAAGCAGACTCACAGAAAAACAAGCCAGATACAAGATATATACGTCAGGGAAGGCTCAACCGCTATGTACCCCAATAGCATGCAGCAAACCAGATTACAATATAGAGGTGCAAAAGTGTTAATGTGCATGAGCAGTAACTCAACTGAACCCAAGGTGGGGGAGGAAAGGATGACTGCCGACAAACCTAATCTGCAGAATATGAACTAATACCAAGAATGACAGCCATAGATAAGTGCGTCACACCATACAAGAGTACAACCCACACTGACAAAGCAGTGGATTGTGCTGCATTAAAGGGGTTGTCCCGCGGCAGCAAGTGGGTCTATACACTTCTGTATGGCCATATTAATGCACTTTGTAATGTACATTGTGCATTAATTATGAGCCATACAGAAGTTTTAAAAGTTATTCACTTACCTGTTCCGTTGCTGGCGTCCTCGTCTCCATGGTTGCGGTCTAATTTTTGCCGTCTAATGGCCAAATTAGACGCGCTTGCGCAGTCCGGGTCTTCTGCTCTTCTCAATGGGGCTCGGTGTAGCTCCGTGTAGCTCCGCCCCGTCACGTGCCGATTCCAGCCAATCAGGAGGCTGGAATCGGTAATGGACCGCACAGAAGAGCTGCGGTCCACGGAGGTGGAAGATCCCGGCGGCCATCTTCACCGGGTAAGTAAGAAGTCACCGGAGCGCGGGGATTAAGGTAAGCGCTGTCCGGTGTTCTTTTTTAACCCCTGCATCGGGGTTGTCTCGCACCGAACGGGGGGGGGGGTTGAAAAAAAAAAACCCCGTTTCGGCGCGGGAAAACCCCTTTAACAAAGTGTACCACATTAGTATGCCATCCTGAGCTCCTCCAGCATCTATAGCAAACCACATGCAAAAAACCCACACACACTGATAAATGTGGGTGTTTGTTAGTATTTTGGTCAAAAGGCATAAGCTGACGGGCCGTGGCAAGGCCACCATGCGTCCACCAGTACCTACGCTATCTTACAATTAACTGCATAAAATCACAGAGGTGAATAACGCAAACACAACAGCACTTGTGCGTACCTTATCACATAAGGGAGGCTCCTTTCAGGGTGTGTTGACAAAGGCTGCGGTGACAGCCGAAACTTTGGCATCAAGCCCTTGTGTGACTTCAATAAAGATGGAATTCTTTTAACTCTATGCATTGAGGTATTTGGGTTCCCTGCTTTGCGACTCCAACACATCATTTCTTGCTTAAATCACAGAGGTGAGAGAAAAATGTACAAAGACAACTCACAGAAAAAGAAGCCAGATACAAGATATATACTTCAGGGAAGGCTCAACCGCCATGTACCCTAATGGCATGCAGCAAACCAGATTGCAATATAGAGGAGCAAAAGTGCAGACTAGTAGGTTGCTCATTAGTCTGCACATGAACACTTCTGCTCCTCTATATTGCAATCTGGCTTGTCGCATGCTATTTTGGCTGCTTTTTTAATTGTCTTTGTACATTTCTTTCTAACCTCTGATTTTACAGTAAAGCAGCAGTTGATGAACTAAATATTTTAGTAACTTTAAATGTAAGATCACTTATTACAAAACTTTTCAAATCACTTAAATTGCATCTTTTTAGAGACCCTCCAGTCCTGAAAAACCAAGATAGCCACACCGCTTCTCTCACTATTTGATGCACACTGTACATTAGTGTGTATTATTATCTAAGACACTATGCACTGCTCTACTCACATGAACTACACTGGCCAATCAAAGCAGCGTGTACCGTAGTGTCTTAGATAATGATACATACGAATGTATAGTGTGCATCACATAGTCAAAGAATTTGTACAGCCATCTTGGTTTGTCCGGGACTGGAGGGTCGCTTTAAAGGGATTCTCTGTTTTGGCCAATCTCTACTTGTGACCAGGTTTCCTTGACAATAAACTGACCACATCATATAGTGCCATGAGAAGAACCTCAGCTATCTGCTGTTAAATATGGGGACACCTGACTGCAAGTATTCATTTTCTCTGTACTGCCATTAGAGGAGAAATGAAGCATTACCCATCCCCATTCAAATCCACGTCTATGTAAAACAGGATGGGACAGTTCCTGCAGAGCCAGCAAAAAAACAGAATCCTAAACAGTAGACCTCATTGAATAACTTAGAATTTTGTAATTGGGTATGTGAAAATGGATTTTCTAAAGTAGACAGCCTTTTTATATCTTTTTCCAGACCAAACACACCAAAAGCCCAACATATGGGATAAAATAGGAAACGCTGTAGTATATTTTTGGATACCATAAGTACCATAACTTGATTTAGTAATGACTACTAGAGTTCCACTGTCATGAGGCAGTTGTGTTTTACTTAAGGGCATACATAGCAAATGTTCTACAAAAACTCACATGCAGGTAACTCTTTAGTAAAATACCCCTTTTATTTAGCAGTTATTTGCAATTGGTAATCAGCGATGCCACGAGGCCGGTCATTTGCAAGGCTGTACATTTGCTATAAGATTTAATCACAATGGCACTATTGTGTGGGAAATAGTATTTGAGATAAGATCTTATATCTGTGATTTTAAAATCAGTTGCTATGGTTTAGAAAAGTCTTATTACTTTGCACTATGATTCTTAAAAATAACCTTATGTTTGTTCCATAGTTCGACTAACCATCTTAAAAGCTTTTGGAATTTCCTATTGCTGAAGCTAATTATTGTATAAGGGGAAGTTGTACAACTTTCTAATATGCTTTCAACTCTCAACACTTTCAAGTTTTAAATGGCTGTTAAATGAATACAACCGTCCCTCTTTTCCTTAAAAGGGGTTGTACAGAAATTGCAGGTTATCCCTTATCTTGCTGATCTGTGGGGGGTCTGTGTGGATCTGCGGAGACTCCTTCTGATCTCGAGATCGGAAGTCCTGTGTCCCCCGTCTTCCTCACTGTGGGGTACTCCACTCCCTGCAGTGAGGAGGCGGCTGAATGAAGCAAAGGGCTGGTCGCGCAAGCACACTAGCACTCCATTGGGTTGCAGAGATACCTGAGCGGCACCCATGCTGACTGTGCATGCTCTGCCAACGCTCCCGTCATGCTGACGTCAGTGGGCGAGAAGAAGTGACCTCCACAGTGACAGGCCAGACAGGATATGGGAATTTCTGATCTCCGTTCTGGAGATCTTTGGATAGGGGTTATTCTGCAATCTAGGAACAACCCCTTTAACCCTTCAGTGGCAGGTTTATTATTACCATGTCATGCCTCACAATGCAATTTAACCACTTAAGTAATGCATTTTTTTAGTTCTTTACGGGGGTAAAAAATGGCACTTTTTTATTAGCAATTTAAATTCTATTATTTTTTCTGAACTTGGTAGTGTAATGTTTTAAAAAATATTTAGTATAGTTTAAGAGATACGATGCTACAGCCGTCGGCCCCATTGAAAGCAATGGGATGCAGGCAACCTCAGCAGTGATTTGGGGGGGGGGGGGGGGGGCTTGAAATATAAGCCCTTTCCTGAAAATCATCCCTAGCTTGTGTAAAATATAAAAAAATTTATATACTCGCCTCTCTGCTGCTGGTGGGTCTTGGCGCTTGGCTTCTCCGGCTAGCTTGTGTAAAAAATAAAAATATATACTCCCCTTTCCAAATGGTACCCTAAAAATCCTCCCTAGCTTGTGTAAAAAAATTTAAAAATATATATGCTCACCTCTCCATCACTGTCTGGCTCCAGCGGGTCTTGACGCTTGTCTCCCTGCACTGCTCAAGTTCTTTTAGCCGGCAGGGATTTAAAATCCCCGCCAGCTGAAAACGCTGTGTTAGATTGTCTGAACGCTCAGCCAATTGGCTGAGCACTGTGACCAATCACAGGCAGCGATCAACTGTCATTCAATGAAAGCTTGTCACAGTGTTCAGTGATGAGGGGACTCCCTGCAGGGGTGAAGGAATCCTCTGCCATTGCTGTTACAGCACTGGCAGCGGATAATGATCATCACCCATTGATTTCAATGGGGCCCGAGCTGCTCTCGTGTGTTGCATGGCATGCGTCAGAGACGAATTAATATTTTTTCTTCAGAAAACGCATGCCTGACGACTGAGTCAGGCAAGGGGTTAATATCGCAAGTATTTGAAAGTACTACTTTGACAGTTGGTAATATGGCAGGGAAATCTCCGGGGCCTGCAGCGCAGAGTATGCAGTAAAAACCTCAGAAGATTTCAGATGACAGCTCAGTGCTTTGCACATTTCAGCAGTAGAGCTGTCCATGGAAATCCTCCGGGGTTTAACTGCATGGTCAGTGCAGTAAGCCCCAGAGATTTTCCGGGCGTGCCACTAAAGGGGTTAAAGCATGTGTACTTTATAAGGTGGTACCTTGTTCATAATATCCTCTATTAGCCAGAACAAACTGTTTTAGCTACATATGAGAAATCCTCACTAACTAAATACAGCAGCAGCACAAACTCCTTTCTTCTCCCGTTTGCCACAGTGTGTTGGTACAATTAAAATAAATCAGCGTTAACTCCAGGCTGTTTAGTCCGACATGGTATTTTTGCTACTGTGGTAAATTACAGTAGTGGCCAGATGTAACCCTATTGTCAATGGGATTTTGGCAAAACTCATTTAAAAAATGGTTGAAAACTTTGGGAGACATTTAATGGAGACTGACATTACATATACCTGTCTTAGAGAAGTGTCAGTGGTGTAAGAGGTGCCAAATGTATTAAGAAGGACAAGATCTGTCTATGTGTTGTAATCTGAAATATACGCTAGCTATGAGCCATGTCTTCCCCACTTTTTTAGAACATGGAAAGGCTGGCATAAAAATAAGAGTTGCTAAACAGCCATGTGCAAACATTTGCAACTTGTTTTTTTTACACTTTAACATTGTCAGCCAAATAATGCACAAGTGGTTGTGTCTGGTATTTTTGCTCAACTCTATTAACATGAATGATACTGAGCTGTAATACCTGCCAGTGGACAGGTGTGATGCTGTCTTTGAAAGAAAACAGCCACGTTTCGTGTCTCTAATATGGTGCGACCCAGTTAAATTCCGCCTTTTGTCTTTCAGGATCCACTGCGGTTTGATACAGTCTTCCTTATTGGCATTTACAGGGAACACTGCAGCATTGAAAACTGTACAAACTGCAGAAAGTGGAAATACGCTTCTAGTTTATTGTTAAAACTAGACACAATTGTAGCAAATGCTTAACTGTGAAAACCTTTAGGTCTGTGCGGGCATGCTATTCTCCGTTATATCCAGCCATGCTATGACTTCCTATGAATAGACCTCCTTCCCTTTCTTCTTTGCCCTTCTTACGCTCTCCCATATGATGCAGACCTCTATAAGATGAGAGGGGGAAAAAAGAATCCTTTATTTCTGCGTTTTGCAGCAAGGTTGACACTTGAGCTGTCCAGCAGAGACATTATTGTGCTATGCTGTCACTGGTGTCAGGTGAGATCAGGAACTTTTGGGACATCTGTCATCTGCTGACTTTACCTGCCACACTTCATTAACTTTTTCCTTAGAAATTTGCCTTTGTAGGAAACTACGTTGTGTTGTGGATGACATCAAGTTAAACTTATATCTGTAGTCTGATTTATGTTTCTGAGGAATGTATAGCACTGCAATCCTCATGCTTTAGTGATCTCTAAAGGATTATTTTACTAGATAGCATGCATTATATATATGTGTGTGTATGTGTATATATATAACGCAGACAGTTATGTCATAGATTTGAGTGTTCAAGGAGGGCATGTTACTTTCCAAGAAATGAAACCTATTAATTTAATTAAAATGTAATAAATATAATCTTTTAAAGGTGATCTGTCAGTGGTTTTCTATCAGCAGGAGTGTAAAAATCAACTTTTAATCCCCTTTGCCCAGTGCCAGTAAGTGCTTTGGAGGCAAAACCTCTAGCTGAAGTTCTCCTATATCTGTCCAATGAACTGCTCCACAGCTCTGATTGTCGGCTGTAGTATCCAACCCAGAGACTGCTACAAATCTGTGGAGCAGCTCATTAGACAGGTAGCAGAGCACTTGAGCACATAAAATGATGGTGGGAAACACAGCCAGGATTCTACGCAGTCTGGTTGCATAGTCAAACCATGCAAACCCTCTCCTGCAAAGCTCCAGTCTGTGTCACCAGGTGTTACTTTTAAACTCCTGGTGGAAGATGTACCCATACATATTTCTGGAGCCATCGCATTGAATGGCTGTGATTGGTTCATTGAGCGCTGCATTGATTGGCACCAATCAGAGCCAACGCTTCCTGGAGGCGGGATTTATAAACCCCCTAACCAGGAAGCGGCGGTTGAAGACTGCACACCAAGTGTGGTGGAGCTGCGAGAGGAGGAGTGTGGCGGAGCGGACAGCGCCTGTTAGGTAATGTATTTTAGTTTTTTTCCTAAATGCAGCTAGAGGTTATTTTCATGGCTCCTCCAGAAAGCCCAGCAAAAGAGTGCTACAAAATCGCGATATTGCCGCAAGAAAACACAGCGATATCCTATAAACACAGCTGCGATATCGCTGTCGCCTGTGTAATAGAGGCCTTAATTTCACTCTTAGAAGGTGCTAACTAACTTTGTCTCTTATTATCATTAACAATCATGACCATGACCAGCTTTACTTATCATTTGGACATTGAGTTTTTCTGGCTTTTGCCGTTTAACCACTTTTTTTTCTGCTTAAATAGTAAGATAAAGAATACGTTCCAGAAGGTTTTGACTTTGTTGCTGAGATCTGTGAATTAATTAGCTGATAATAGCTTTTGGAAGTAACAATTAACCCAATTATACTGGCTAAGCTACATTCCACAAGCGTCTTTTTTCAGTCAGATGGTCTGTGTAATTATATTGGATTTTAGTTATTATAGAAGGCATAAAAGTATATTTCCAAGTGTTTTTTGTAGCTTTCAGGAGAATCTTTGCTTTATCATCCTTGCTAGCATTCACCCGTTAATGATTATATAGTAAGCCACAATTGCATATTGCTGGTATTGTTTACTGCTAATTGGAGAATTCACTAAACTATGCGGCCAAATACTGTCACTAATGATTGCCATTAGCTTTATTTACACTTAATGATGGCAAATGACCACTACCCTCTTAGATTATTGTGAACCTGTTTTTATATACATTTGTTTGTCACTTTGTTCGTTATACACATTTGTTTGTCATCTTTCATAAACAGCTAAAGAAACTACTGTGGAGTTACAACTACTGGTACTATATTATAGGTTGGGGCCTGCAGACAGCAGCAATTACAAAGTGGCTCAAAAATACTTTACCTTTGGGTAAAATGTACGTTTGTGAACATACTTTACTGGAACAGTGTAACAGTGCTAAAGTATTGTTACAAATACAATAAAACCTGTCTCTATTTACTCAAAGAATAGCAGTTATAGTGCAGTATGTTGTATAAATGGTGCGATCCATCTTGCCAGCAGATGAACATCAGATGCACCTATACTTTGCCTATAAAGTTTCTAATTAATTATATACTGTCATGGATGTATATACAATTCTTCTCATTCATTTTTGAAGTCTGCAGTTGGAGTTCACTTTATGTATACCTATCATTATTATTGTTTTTTTAATTATTGGTATCTGCCAAGCGGGAAATCCATTGTGGTTTTTCATTCGCAGAACTATACTTTGTTACACTATGTAAGCCCTATCTCTCTAGAGTTCAGGACAGGAGAGGGCTTAGTGCTGCTGTTCCTGTTTACTGCCTACACTGTACAAATATCAGTATATGGGAGAAATTATAGCAGCTAGTCTCCATCCGCCAGCTCCGGGAAGACTGAGAATTAGGCGGTATTAGGCCTTATGCACACGGCTGTGGTGGGCTCCATCACGGCGCCCCCCCAAAGACCCCATACTCACCTCGGGATCCGCTGCTTGAAGTCCCGCATGACGCTTTGGCGCACATGCGCAGTACAGCGCATGATACGCCAGTAGTGATATGAGACGTGGTGGGCGGGGCGCGTATTTGCGCTATACTTCCTCTGTGCTACAACGGAAGTATAGCGTGACGGGCGTCTTCCATTGACTACAATGGAAGCCGCCCGCGCGTATACCCGCAGCAAATAGGACATGCTGCGGGTAATTTCATGCTGTGGAATTTTGCGGTGGAATTCCACAGCATGTACATTAAGCTATTAGGTTCAATAGAACCTAATAGCTGCAGTGAAACACCGCGTTTTACACGGCGGAAGTCCGTCTGTGTGTATTAGGCCTAAGTGTATCTTGACGCCACTGGAAGCTAGGGATTTGACAGGCAAAAAGCCCCATGTCACACCCCTAGCTCCCGATTGGCGCACTAGGTAAAGGTCCTGCAACCTTCAGGAATGGCAGAGCGCTATGCTGCAGCCCTCTTACCCGGCTCCGTGTGACTGTCCCGCAGCTGTAGCCTTCTGGCCATCCAGGACATGCGCTGCACTTGGCAGTCCCCCGAGAACGTTGCCTCCATTGTGCACTGCACTGTCATCGCTGCTGTGCTCCTGGACGCTGCGTGTGGCAGCAGTCAGTGTCTGTGGCTTCGGCCCTCTCGCCCCCTGCAGCGCCGCCCATTACAAAGTTACATCGGGTGGGTATGGGGATGTGCAATGGTGGGCGCTTGGGGACTGAGGCCGGCGTGTGCTTCAGGACTGTGTGGCTGCCGCCTCTCACAGTCTCTCCTGACGGTCATGTGGGCTCCCTGCAGCGGCGCTCATCTGAAAGGTGGGGGAGTGGAGCAGTGGCCTCTTCTCATCCGGGCCGGCCTGTTTTTCTGCACTGTGCGCCTGCCGGCTCCAACTGTGTCTGCCAGCGGCCCTGTAGGCCTCCCTGCATGGGGCTGAAAATGACATCGCCTGGACATGGGAGAGGGGGCACCACTTGGGGGGCAGCGGCGCGGGATCAGCCGCTTCTCAGAGGGGTACAGGCTTCTGTGTCCCTACTGAGGAAGCCCTTTGCAGCTGCTGCTGTAGGTGCTGCTGTATGCGAGTTTCTGCTGCTTTTACTGGCCTTGCAGGACCTATAGGCCAGTCTGCTGTTCATCCAATCAAGTACAGGGAGTGTTACCCCCCCCCCCCCCTGTGAATCTTGGCTCCACCAGGACTTCCTGGTGACGTTAAGATACACTAATACCGAATTAGGCTACCTACACATAGGCGAGCGAGATATCGGTCCAAAAGACTCACCCCGATATTGCACTTGTCAGCCTGGGTTTTACCCTCGGATGCGAGGCCATTTTCAGGCAAAATTGTCTTGCGTCCTTTCTGTGAAATTCTGATCCTCTCTTGCAAGTTTCACACGGTATAGCGGATTGGAAGTGTTGATTTCAATGGGAAACCTTGCATCGCAATTGCATGCAAATCGCACCGCATGTGAGAGCTAGGCGATGTATTTAAGTCCCCATTGAAACCAATGGGCGATGCATTCAAAGGAATGCGAGAAAATAGATGGAGCATTTCCCCCCACCCACCGCTCCGCCATATTGCAGTGAGGAAAAACATCGCTCATGTGTATGGCTCCAATGGTTCATATTTTGCGCGAGTTTTGTGAGTCTTGCGTGCAGAGAACCGGCCTTAGAGATGGAGCCTGCAGAGAGGAAAACTGGTGAAAATGAAGAATGCAAGTCATAAAGTGGACAGAAATAGTGTTATTCCTGATGCTCACACACACAGCAGCTTTACAGGGGTTGTCTAATTGTAACCTACTGATGGTAAGTTGTAGATCCGCAGAAGTCTGCTTTCCAAGTTCCCCGCTGATCAGCTGTTCACTTGGCCAGTGTGTTCATGCACTGAGCTGATTCCTGCAGGAAGCAGACAGCAGGATTCTCACTTCTGTGTCCAGGCTTGGTATTACAGATTTTACATCATAGGACAATCCTAGTGGTGATTAATAATAACGATATGAGGTTCTCTTGAAGAACTTTTTACGTTTTGGTCAAAGATAGATGCCATGAATCCTTAAACTATAAAGTATGTGAGTGATGAAGGATTCATACATAAACATAATGGCCCCAAAGATTTGATTGAAAGGGAGAGGGAAACTGGCAGAATGACAGCATAGCGCTGTAGAGTTTAGAGCGTAACGCATGCGCAGTGGCGCATCAAGATGCTGGTCGTACCTCTGCACTATGTGATGTACGGGTTGCTATGAACGTCCACACAGGCGCAAGAGCCCCTAGGGGAGTGAGTGAATGAAGCAGGCGCAGTAGAGGTGGATAATAGATCATATATTGCATGATGACGTAGTGATGCGCAGGGCGGATGTTGACGCATGCACAGTAGTATATACAGACGCTGGAGACATGAGGGACTTTGGAGATTGGCGGTTTCCATCTCCAGCAGGAGGATCAATCGGTGTGTATTTGGTACAGCTGCACACATTTCTGTGAGTGTGGGTGGAGTGTCATATGATCAATTGATTGGCCACAATGGCATATGTTTTATTATTTAAGGGGGTATGTTTGAGTATGTTACATGCTTGATAAGGACCATTTGATGGTTGAAACGTTGTGTGTACTTTTATTGAAGATGGAATAAACACCTGTTTTTATGCACCAAGACAGTTCTGCTGCCGTTCATGTATCTTTGGTATTACAGACCATTCATATCAATGGGAACTTTCCCTGTAATACCAAGCCTAGCCACTGCAGTGAGAATAGAGCTGTCTGCTTCCTACAGAAATGAGCTCAGTGTGCATTCGCTTTGGCCCAGCCGACAGCTGATTGGTGGGGGTCCTTGAAAGCAGTCTCCTGCAGATATTCTATTGATGAGCTATCCTGAGGATTACTCCATCAGTAGTTTACAACCGGCCAACCTCTTTACCATTAAATGGTGATTTATACAATAGGTCATTTTCTGATGATGCATTTATTTTAAAGATCATCTGTTAGCTCTTCTGATATGTCTGTTTTAATATATAATTGTATTCTTCATGAAATAATTCTGGAGCATCTTGTCTTATATCTCTGTGATGTGCCGTTCAACTGGTTATTCCTGCTAGAAGCATGTGAATAAATTGACAACTGATGGTACCAGTCCCCTTGTCAAGGTGAGTCCCTACACAATCAGTACGGATTGGACAGTCTGACTGTGCAGGGATTTGCATCTCTGACAAGGGAAATGACAGTTTATTCCTACATCTCTGGGACCAATAACAATGGAATTGTATCATGAAAAATACAATTTACTAAAATAGATATCAAGTGTGAAAGGTCCCCTTTAAACTTCTGCCTCCTTGTCCGTTTTCTTTCTGATCTCTGTATACATTGTTACTTATCCTGTCATCTTTACTTCTGTGATCTCCGCTTTGTCTTGTCCTGGCTTTACCTGGCATTGTTGTGTATCCTCTGGAGAAGTGTACCTTCTAAGAGGAGGACACAAAATAAGATAAGGTCCAATTCTCATGAACTCTGTGCACCGCCTTTGAAAATACAGCCTGCAATGGCGGGTGATGTTAGTAATGCAGATGGAGGAAGTTGTTCACTAACAGTGAAGTAGTATATTCATACAACTGTGTTTTTTCCATGTGTGTTGCATTTTTAGATTTCTTGCCAAAAATGTGAGTAGAGCCTATCAGAGTGAAGTAAGGGAAATCAGTATAGGAGCTTCTAAAGGAATATAAAAGGCTTGTGCCAACATTTAAAGTTATCTCCCATCCACAGGATAGGGGATAACTTTTTTTAAACTGTAGGGGTCTAACCATTGAGACCCCCACTGATCCTGAGAACAGGAGTCCCAAAGGTCCCTGCATGAATGGAGCCCTATTCGAGCATGCTCACCACCGCCCATTTCCTTTCAGTAGGGCTACTAGAAGTAGTAAAGTTTGAGCACTCAGCCATCTTTGGTAGTTGAAATGAATGGAGTAGTGGTTAGCGTGATCAAATGTCACTGCATTTGTGCATGGACCTTTGAGACCCAGTTCTCTTGACCGAAGAGGTCCCAGTGGTTGGACCCCATGAATCTGAAAATAAACCCTTATCTTGTGGAGAACGTTAGATGTTGGCATAACCACTTAGAGATCATCTCCAACTGCAGATCGAGACTATGTGCATGTTGACTAGCTGAATCAAGTACAAAATCTATTTTAAATCAACCATTTAGTCAGGTATACGGTTTTAGAATCTTTTATAGAACTCCTTTACACCAAAATACCTAAAGAATAATCAACTAGCAGTTAGGCGACACACGTGGGTTAGGTATTAACACGGGTGAGTTTTACATGCGAGTTGTGTCCCATAGCGATATGGATGGAACTCGCAAATGGAAAGAACACTTTGATGTCACTGTGTTTATTCGCAGGAGCGATTTTTCTGTCACGGTGATGCTGCAAGATTGAAAAACCGATGCATGTTCTATTTTGGGGTGATTTCTTGCAAGAAATCACCCATTATTTGCTGTGGGATTTTTAAATAAAATCACAACGAACTTGCATGCCATGCGATTTTTACCAAACTATTTGCAATCTTTTCAAGCACATGAAATTGGCGAATACATAGATATAATGTTTTTTTTTAAGTAAAAGTGCATCATGCTCACATCCAGAATCGCAGTTTTACAAGCATGATATCAATCTGCGTTTCTCAGACCGATAACGTGCTCGCCCATTTGAATGGCAACCTTAGATTTAGAAGCTGAAGTGCTACTAAGCCAATATCCATTAAAACTGTGCCAAATCGCCTTGTGCTTAGTAATGTTCCAATGAAGTCAATTAAAAGCTGTATCAAAGCTGGTGCTAATGATTAGCTATCCATGGCAACTAATCGGGTCACAGTTTTCATTTTCCAAAGACCCTAATAGAAATTAGAGGTGGACTGTAATTGGTTTTTACGACCAACTACTCCACTTTTTCTTTGCATCAGCTTTTATATATCACACCAGTGTTTTGGGTTCAAAAAGGCACCTACGTCTGGGCAAAGTATTGACAAGGTTGGTGTTTTATTAGAAAGAATCTGAATTGTGATTTTTGAATATCTTTCATAGAACTGTTTAAATTCACTGTTCAATTTGCATTATAATGGACTTTCCATAAATCAAAAGTACAAGTGAAGATTAAAAACTTTGTAATACAAGTTATTACAGAAGAATGCCTCGTTCTCCATGTGTCTCCCAGACATGTACAGTCAAGTCAGACATACTTGCCTTGGCTTCATCAGCGCACTGTACATGTGTCAAACCACCTTTACTCAGTGTTGCGTCAGCTGGCAATTGCGCCCAGATTGTGTGGTAATCACGCAAAAGACGTGATATGACAGCAATGTGTTGTGCACCCTTGGGCAGGAGGGCGGGTAGGAGCAGTCAGATAAGTGGAGAAAGGCATATTCCGGTAGATTTTTTTAATCTTCATTTCACAGGTGCACTTTAAGCTGAAAAGGTGGTTTATGGCAACCAAACTCAGTAATCCCTTAACCCTTTCCAATCCAATTTTGGATTCAGGGTTTCCTAAAAGGCTTTCTCTTTTTGCTGTTATACAACGGCGCCATCTGCTGGCTAATGCCAGTGTGTGTGTGTGCCAGAGAGGCTCCGACAGCGGAGTGGCTGGCAATAGATGGTAAGAATATCCTGTCGGATGTCTTCTAACATTAGAGCTGTACAAGCTTCAATCAGAATGTAGGAAGACATCAGACAGTGGATTGGAAAGGGTTATTACAGCTCATTGCTGCATATTATGATGTACAAGTCACACCTTTACTGCCTATGAAAAACACAACATGTCATTGGTAATTTAAAGCTCCATTTTTTTTCCTAGGTGTATCGTTCAATCTGATGAGAAATTGGTGATCAGTGCTTCCTGGGCCAAGGATGATGACATTACACGACTTTTAAAGTCACTTCCCAACTGGTTGAACATGACTCAGCCTAAGCAATTAAGACCCAAAAGAGAAGACGAAGAGGATTTTATACGGTAACTTCCAATCCTATTCTTACACAGCACATTTCTGTAATTCTGTCTTTGCAAGTGCAGTATGCGCCAAATTCATCAACAAGAGGAATCTGGGGTTTTACAAAAAACAATGCCATGTCCAACATGGCATTATATTTAGACAATAGTTGCACTTGACACAACCCTACATTCCTGCCCACTTTTGCTGACATGTACACATATGTCAGAAATAGTGGTGCAGAGGCTTCATAAATAAGGGGTTCAGCTTGAACGCCGTATTTTTCAATGCGTCTTTGCCAGAAAAGTATTTTATATACACAGATAAATTGGCTGTTCACACTGATTTTAAAAATACATATTTTAAGAGCTTTGGTTTTTGCACCTCAGTATGTCTTACCATTAAAGATTAACCATTTACCTACCAGCCATTATCAGGTTTTCGTTTTTTCATCCCTGCATTTCAAGAGCCAGAACTTTTTTTCCCCATTGATATAGCTGTGTAAGTGCTACGAGTTGCATTTTTTAATGGTACCATTCAATTCATCGTATAATGTATTGTAAAACTTTTACAAATTTTTAATTGGAGGTGGCATGGTTGTTAGAGATGAGCGAGCGTACTCGGAAAAGCACTACTCGCTCGAGTAATTTGCTTTATCCAAGTATCGCTGTGCTCGGGTCTGAAGATTCGGGTGCCGCTGCGGCTGACAGGTGAGTCGAGGCGGGGAGCAGGGGAGAGCGGGCGCGAGAGAGGGAGAGAAAGATCTTACCTCCGTTCCTCCCCGCTCTCCCCTGCAGCTCCCCGCTCCGTGCCGGCACCCGAATCTTCAGACCTGAGCACAGCGATACTCGGATAAAGCAAATTACTCGAGCGAGTAGTGCTTTTCCGAGTACGCTCGCTCATCTCTAGTGGTTGTGCTAAATGCATCAAAAGAGCTACAGCTTTATCCATTTTTTATCCAAATTACCTGCCTCCTACAGCTTTTGTTCCTCACACGCCAGTACTGACCTCCCTAAGCCTAGGGGAAGGATTTGAGGGTATTTTTGTGCTAATCGACTGGCAACTCCAGTGAAACACATCCTGCGGCCTGCACTGGCATCGGACCCCAGCCTGCCTTCTCCTCTCTCAGGGCCACTATGTTACCGGTACTATCTGTTCTCCCCCACCTGCTACTAGAACTCCTGAGGAGTGACTGCTATGACTGGGTGCCCACTTGCAATCAAGGCAAATCCATACTACTGCATCTTTCTGGCCAAAAGGACAGCCAGCCAGAGGTCTTTTATGGTCAGTGGATCCTGATGGAACACTGCGACCTCCTGGGCTTCTCCGTGCTGGGTTTCCATTGATATTCTCCATCTCATGGTGCTGCCTGCAGGGAGCTCGCCAACGGGATCGGCAGACCTTGCTCAGCTGGCCCTATCTGCCAGCTTAAGGCTTTGGACCGTGACAGCAGACAATATTATGCCTGCTGAGGTGTCCTTCCAGGTAGTGTGTAGCAGCTGTTCATTACCTCCTCAGCCACCTTGTTGACAAGAGCTGATCGGTAGGACTGTTGTCTGTCTGCCGGCAGCTCCACTGTCACAACAAGAGAAAGCCAGTGGAGCATTTAGACTGGTGACTGTAAGTACTTTCATTTTGTATCAAGTGTACAGTCTGTTCACCACCATCATACTGAGCCATTTATTGTGTGCCATCCCAGCAAATCTTTTATCTCCCTCTACCACATCTTCTGTGCACCTTTCATCAGCTCCTCAATTTTTCCGGCTTTCCCAGGGGAGAGCTTATTATTTGTTTTCCTTGTTGTGCTATCTGAGTACTGTCTCCAATTTTTGCAGCCCATAAAGACCCTTTCTGTGCAGCATAAATTACTATCTCTGGACTTTACCTCAACCTTCAGTTTTAAGCACATTATTTTCTATACCCACAGCACATGCGTATACTGCCTCCTGCTAACTCTCCACTGAATAGGTCTGTGTTGCCACTTAGTGGCTTTTCTCAGTGTAGCATTTAGATTTCAATACCAGAGTCTACCCTAATTTTTGAGGACTTTCTTACTATAGGTCTGCCCTTGCTCATATTTTTGCTCCATGTTTAACACAGCGGAACTGTCTCTGATAATGGTTCCATTCTAATATTTTTGTTGGCACTGTGAATATCAGTCATTGTTTCTGACAACTAGGTGACTGCTACACTCTACCGGACAATTGTGATAGCTTGACATGCCTACAGGTTTCTGGGAATGCCTTGCCAATCACATCAGAAAGTCCCTGGTTCGTGTATCCCTGCCTTGAAGTTGGCTTACAAAATGGCTTCTAGTCCTTTTTCATCCGATTGATCTGCCCACTCTTTAGCCCTGTGCTCCCCGGATCCAGAGCAGGATGTTATCCAGGAAGTCATTCCAGGAGATCCATCTGCCATTTTTGACCCTGCCACTTTGCTTTTGCAGTTTAAGAACATCCTGCATTCTGAGCTATCTTAAATGTCTTGCAAGGACTTAAAGAAGGGAATAAAAGAACTGGGCAACCAAACGGTTGTTCTAGAACAGTGTTTCTCAACTCCAGTCCTCAGAGACCCCAACAGGTCATGTTTTTAGGATTTCTTAAGTATTGCACAGGTTATGTAATTATTGTCAGTGCCTCAGACATTGCCACGGGTGTTCTTACTATAGGATATCCTGAAAACATGACCTGTTGGGGGTCCGTGAGGACTGGAGTTGAGTAACACTGTTCTAGAAGATCGGAAAGACTCCATTACCTCTACAGTGGAATTTCAGAACAAGGACTTGCAGCTCCCGCAGGATGAAATTCGTGCCCTGAACAATAAGCTGGAAGACTTTGAAAATCTACACAAGCAGAAGAAACGTATGTATTAGAAGGCTCTCTAAATCTATAACTGACTTGCAGTCTTGAGCTGCTCGAGATGGACTCTATTCACGCTGACACGACATAACCCTGATGGGTCCCCCTTTAGACCTAGTTATAAAATTTAATTATTATCGCACTAAAGATAAACTTCTGTCTCCAGCTTGCAAGGCCACCAACCTGGTCTTTCAGGTCCACCTGTACCAATTATTTCCTGATTTGGCCCTGATCACAGTTGCAAAATGTAGATCCCTCATGCCCTACTTAGAGGTGATTTAAGCAAAGAACATCAAATAGGTTTCCCCTTCGAGCTTCAGTTCACCTACTTGGATGCCGTCCATATGGTTATGTCTTTAGAAAGAGCCAAACTTTGTTTTGCAAAACAGCGCTTTACAGACCCGACCTCTCCTGTTATTTCAGGGCAAATCCAGTTGACATCTGCTGCGAAAGCCGAGGCCATGAAACTTCTGCTGAAGTTGCGCTGCCTCCGGGACCCGCACTCCGCTAGGATTATCTCTCCTCTATATTCTCGCCTCACCCAAGCACCATGTCTCCTCTTTGTATGTAAATGGGAGGCCGACATTGGCAAGGTGTTGACAGAGGCTGAATGACCTCAGATTTGGGCCTCCTGCTTTACGGGAATGCTGAATACCTTGATGTTAAAAACTAATTTTAAAGCTTTCATGAGATGGTACTTTACTCCAGCTTGCATAGCTAAAAGAGTCCAAGGTTACTCTCCTAGTTGCTTTTGTGGATGCGAGGTATCTGGTCACATGTATCACATTTGGTGGCTCTGCCCCAAGTTGAGCAGACTTTGGATAGGAGTGTACTTCCTTATTCTTACTCTCACGGGTTGCAGTTTGGCCAAGCATCCATGGCAGGCCTTGCTGCACAAAAAAATTCCCTCGGAGCCTCGTCACTGTCACACCGTCACTTCATTTGATTTCATAGCTGTGAAGTAAACTATAGTGGCCTTTTGGCGCAGGCCTACGCTTTGCTTCTCACCCTTTCGCTTCTGCACATCACTTTTTTCTTATCTCTCTGCTTTCTTTTTTTTTTATTTTTGTCTCCTCTTCTTCCTATTCTGGCTGGCTGTAAGGCTGTTCAAATCTGTTTTTTTTTATACCTGTACGTTGGTTGCCAATTTGGCGACTTTATTTTGTTTTAGTATTTTATGTATTTTTTGTGTGTTCCACTGTTGTTGGGTCACCTTAAGACTAGAGATGAGCGAGTATACTCGCTAAGGGCAATTGCTCGAGCGAGCATTGCCCTTAGCGAGTATCTCCCCGCTCGAGACAAAACGTTCGGGTGACGGCGCGGGGGAGTGGTGAGTTGCGGCAGTCAGCATGGGGGAGCGGGGGGGAGAGAGGGAGAGAGAGATCTCCCCTCCGTTCCTCCCCGCTCTCCCCCGCAGCTCCCTGCCTGCCGCCGGCACCCGAAACTTTTGTCTTGAGCGGGCAGGTACTCGCTAAGGGCAATGCTCGCTCGAGCAATTGCCCTTAGCGAGTATACTCGCTCATCACTACTTAAGACCCATTTAACCAACTTGTATTCTTTTCTGTTATGTTCAGCAGTGAAAGTTTTTCCTTTTTTATATATGCACTTATTCTGAATTTGCAAAAAACAACAAAACTTGTAAGTTTAAAAGAAAAAAATTAAAGTGGGGTGATATGGGAACCAAATCAAAATACGCAATTTTTTCTGGGAGTTTGGCTTTTGTAGTGTTCATGGTGAGATAAAAATGACATGTTGCCTTCATTCCATGAACCAGTAGCATTAGGATAATAGTCTGTTTATAGTTTTTGTTTGTTTGTTTTACTACTTTAAAAAAATCTATTTAAATAAAAGCTTTTTGTTGCCCTATTCTGAGCCCCATCTTTTTCCATCAATGGGGTGTGAGAGGCATATTTAGGATTTCAGCCGCAGTTCAGCAGCGCTGCTGATTAGAGCCGCTCTTCAGTACCACGTGACTACACAGCGTGCACGCGGATTGCCTTCAGCAGCCGTGCACTACACACTACAGTTAAGCAGCCGTGCACTACACACTACACTTAAGCAGCACAGGGTTAGGTTTAGGGTTAGGTTTACCTAGACCCTAAACCTAACCCTAAACCCTAACCCCATGCTGCTTAAGTGTACTGTGTAGTGCTCGGCTGCTTAACTGTAGTGTGTAGTGCACGCTGTGTAGTAACGTGGTGCCGAAGAGCCAATCAGGTGGCTCTAATCAGCAGCGCTGCTGAGCTGCGGCTGACATCCTAAATATGCGTGTGAGAGGGCTTGTTTTTTTGGCGGGACGAGCTGTAGTTTTTACTGCTATCATTTTTGGGTGTACACAGCTTTTTCATCACTTTGTATGTAATTTTTATTGGGAGACTATGTTGACCAAAAAGTTTATGCATTACACAAAAGCATTTTTTCAGTTTTTACAGCGTTCACCATGTGAGATAAATAATGCAATACGTAGATAGTTGAGGTTTTATTTGGACACAGTGATACCAATTCTGTTTATTGTTATTGTTTTTTGGAAAAAATGAGAAAATAGCTTTTTTAATTTTTGATATTTTAATTTTTTAAAAACTCAGTTCACTTACATTTTACATTTTTAGAGCAGGGCTTGATATGGTTAAATGCCTGACAATCTTGGGAGCTTTCACTAGGCTCAGGGCTATTATGACAATCCTCTACCCCTCGCGATTGCATCATGGAGGCCGATTGTATGTCGGAGGGGGGTGGACATGTCCTCCTCCAGCTGACCGCTTACATGCCATGGTCAGGATTGACTGCACATATATTCAGCCAGCCGCGATCAGAACTACCTCCGATACTGGCCTTTTGCGGCAGGTGTCGACTCCCGAGCCCGCTTCATACCCGACCCACACTTCTGTGACATACATGTACGTCACATGGGGAAGGGTTTAATAATTTCATTTTATACAATGTATTATTTATTTTGTTCCCTTTACAACAGAACAGATTTTTGAAATGGAGGGCTGAAGCTAGGCATCTCTGCTCTCTCGGATCATAGTGATTTTTTTCGTGCCTGTATTCTGATAAAGGGTTTTTTCTACAAATCAAGTTTATATTAAAAAGCCCCAAACAAAATTTAATTGATATTTTAAACTGTTGTTTTAACCCCAAGATATACTTTTTTATATTTTTTTTTGGTCCTACTGTGTCCCCCTCAGGACCACTGCTAATTAGAGATGAGCGAGCACCAAAATGCTCGGGTGCTCGTTATTCGGGACGAACTTTTCGCGATGCTCGAGGGTTCGTTTCGAGTAACGAACCCCATTGAAGTCAATGGGCGACCCGAGCATTTTTGTATTTCGCCGATGCTCGCTAAGGTTTCCTTGTGTGAAAATCTGGGCAATTCAAGAAAGTGATGGGAACGACACAGCAACGGATAGGGCAGGCGAGGGGCTACATGTTGGGCTGCATCTCCCAAAAACTTTTACTTCTGAAAAGCCCTCATTAGCATGGCATACCTTAGCTAAGCACCACACTACCTCCAACAAAGCACAATCACTGCCTGCATGACACTCCACTGCCACTTCTCCTGTGTTACATGCTGCCCAACCGCCCCCCCCTCCCCCCCACAGCGCACACCAAAGTGTCCCTGCGCAGCCTTCAGCTGCCCTAATGCCTCACCACCCTCATGTCTATTTAGAAGTGCGTCTGCCATGAGGAGGAACCGCAGGCACACACTGCAGAGGTTTGCACGGCTAGGCAGCGACCCTCTTTAAAAGGGGCGGGGCGATAGCCCACAATGCTGTACAGAAGCAATGAGAAATAGAATCCTGTGCCACCGCCATCAGGAGCTGCACACGTGGGCATAGCAATGGGGAACCTATGTGTCACACACTATTCATTCTGTCAAGGTGTCTCTGCATGCCCCAGTCAGACCGGGCTTTTTAATTCATAGACACAGGCAGGTACAACTCCCTATTGTGAAGTCCCTGTCGACCGACAGCATGGGTGGCTTCCTGGAACCCACCGGCGGTACATAAAAATATCCCATTGCAGTGCCCAACACAGCTGAGGTAGTAATGTCGTGCTTAATGCAGGTGGGCTTCGGCCCACACTGCATGCCCCAGTCAGACTGGGGTTCTTTACAAGTGGACACAGATGCATTTATAATTCCCTGTGGACCCACAGCATGGGTGGGTGCCAGGAAGCCACCGGCGGTACATAGAAATATCCCATTGCATTGCCCAACACAGCTGAGGTAGTAATGTCGTGCTTAATGCAGGTGGGCTTCGGCCCACACTGCATGCCCCAGTCAGACTGGGGCTCTTTACAAGTGGACAGATGTAGGTTAAACTCCGTGTGCACCTACAGCATGGGTGGCTCCCTGGAACCCACCGGCGATACACAAAAATATCCCATTGCATTGCCCAATACAGCGGATGTAACGTCAGCTGTAATGCAGGTGGGCTAAAAATTCATTTGATTACACTGTAGGCGAGGGCCCACAAAAATTGCTGTATCAACAGTACTAATGTACATCCAAAAAATTGGCCATGGCCAACCAAGAGGGCAGGTGAAACCCATTAATCGCTTTGGTTAATGTGGCTTAAGTGGTAACTAGGCCTGGAGGCAGCCCAGTTTAACGAAAAATTGGTTCAAGTTAAAGTTTCAACGCTTTTAAGAGCATTGAAACATATAAAAATTGTTTAGAAAAATTATATGAGTGAGCCTTGTGGCCCTAAGAAAAATTGCCCGTTCGGCGTGATTACGTGAGGTTTCAGGAGGAGGAGGAGGAATATTAGACACAGATTGATGAAGCAGAAATGTCCCCGTTTTGGATGGTGAGAGAGAACGTAGCTTCCATCCGCGGGTGCAGCCTACGTATTGCTTACGTATCGCTGCTGTCCGCTGGTGGAGAAGAGAAGTCTGGGGAAATCCAGGCTTTGTTCATCTTGATGAGTGTAAGCCTGTTGGCACTGTCGGTTGACAGGTGGGTACGCTTATCCGTGATGATTCCCCCAGCCACACTAAACACACTCTCTGACAAGACGCTAGCCGCAGGACAAGCAAGCACCTCCAGGGCATACAGCGCGAGTTCAGGCCACGTGTCCAGCTTCGACACCCAGTAGTTGTAGGGGGCAGAGGCGTCACGGAGGACGGTCGTGCGATCGGCTACGTACTCCCTCACCATCCTTTTACAGTGCTCCCGCCGACTCAGCCTTGACTGGGGAGCGGTGACACAGTCTTGCTGGGGAGCCATAAAGCTGGCAAAGGCCTTGGAGAATGTTCCCCTGCCTGCGCTGTACATGCTGCCTGATCTCTGCGCCTCCCCTGCTACCTGGCCCTCGGAACAGCGCCTTCTGCCACTAGCGCTGTCGGGAAGTTTACCATCAGTTTGTCCACCAGCGCCCTGTGGTATAGCATCATTCTCGAACCCCTTTCCTCTTCGGCAATGAGAGTGCAAAGGCTCTCCTTATACCGTGGATCGAGCAGTGTGTACACCCAGTAATCCGTAGTGGCCAGAATGCGTGTAACGCAAGGGTCACGAGAAAGGCATCCTAACATGAAGTCAGCCATGTGTGCCAGGGTACCTGTACGCAACACATGGCTGTCCTCACTAGGAAGATCACTTTCAGGATCCTCCTCCTCCTCCTCTTCCTCCTCCTCAGGCCATACACGCTGAAAGGATGACAGCCCAGCAGCATGTGTACCCTCACCAGTGGGCCAAGCTGTCTCTTCCCCCTCCTCCTCATCCTCCTCATGCTCCTCCTCCTCCTCCTCAACACGCTGAGATATAGACAGGCGGGTGCTCTGACTATCCAGCGACATACTGTCTTCCCCCGGCTCTGTTTCCGAGCGCAAAGCGTCTGCCTTTATGGTTTGCAGGGAACCTCTCAAGAGGCATAGCAGAGGAATGGTGACGCTAATGATTGCAGCATCGCCGCTCACCACCTGGGTAGACTCCTCAAATTTTCCAAGGACCTGGCAGATGGCTGCCAACCAGGGCCACTCTTCTGTAAATAATTGAGGAGGCTGACTCCCACTGCGCCGCGCAAGTTGGAGTTGGTATTCCACTATAGCTCTACACTGCTCATAGAGTCTGGCCAACATGTGGAGCGTAGAGTTCCACTGTGTGGGCACGTCGCACAGCAGTCGGTGCACTGGCAGATTAAACCTATGTTGCAGTGTCCGCAGGGTGGCAGCGTGCGTGTGGGATTTGCGGAAATGTGCGCAGAGCTGGCGCACCTTTCCGAGCAGGTATGACAAGTGGGGGTAGCTTTTCAGAAAGCGCTGAACCACCAAATTAAACACATGGGCCAGGCATGGCACGTGCGTGAGGCTGCCGAGCTGCAGAGCCGCCACCAGCTTACGGCCGTTGTCGCACACGACCATGCCCGGTTGGAGGCTCAGCGGCGCAAGCCAGTGGTCGGTCTGCTCTGTCAGACCCTGCAGCAGTTCGTGGGCCGTGTGCCTCTTCTCTCCTAAGCTGAGTAGTTTCAGCACGGCCTGCTGACGCTTGCCCACCACTGTGCTGCCACGCCGCGTGACACCGACTGCTGGCGACGTGCTGCTGACACATCTTGATTGCGAGACAGAGGTTGCGTTGGAGGAGGAGGAGGAGGAGGAGGAAGGTGCTTTGGTGGAGGAAGCATACACCGCCGCAGATACCACCACCGAGCTGTGGCCCGCAATTCTGGGGGTGGGTGGGACGTGAGCGGTCCCAGGCTCTGACTCTGTCCCAGCCTCCACTAAATTCACCCAATGTGCCGTCAGGGAGATATAGTGGCCCTGCCCGCCTGTGCTTGTCCACGTGTCCGTTGTTAAGTGGACCTTGGGAGTAACCGCGTTGGTGAGGGCGCGTACAATGTTGCGGGAGACGTGGTCGTGCAGGGCTGGCACGGCACATCGGGAAAAGTAGTGGCGACTGGGAACCGAGTAGCGCGGGGCAGCCGCCGCCATCATGCTTTTGAAAGCCTCCGTTTCCACAAGCCTATACGGCAGCATCTCTAGGCTGATCAATTTTGCAATGTGCACGTTTAACGCTTGAGCGTGCGGGTGCGTGGCGTCGTACTTGCGCTTGCGCTCAAACTGTGGCACTAGCGACGTCTGGACGCTGCGCTGAGAGACATTGCTGGATGGGGCCGAGGACAGCGGAGGTGAGGGTGTGGGTGCAGGCCAGGAGACGGTAGTGCCTGTGTCCTCAGAGGGGTGTTGGATCTCAGTGGCAGGTTGGGGCACAGGGGGAGAGGCAGTGGTGCAAACCGGAGGCGGTGAACGGGCATCGTCCCACCTTGTGGGGTGCTTGGCCATCATATGCCTGCGCATGCTGTTGGTGGTGCCTCCCCAGCTGATCTTGGCGCGACAAAGGTTGCACACCACTGTTCGTCGGTCGTCAGGTGTCTCTGTGAAAAACTGCCACACCGTAGAGCACCTTGACCTGTGCAGGGTGGCATGGCGCGAGGGGGCGCTTTGGGAAACAGTTGGTGGATTATGCGGTCTGGCCCTGCCTCTACCCCTGGCCACCGCACTGGCTCGGCCTGTGCCCACACCCTCACTTGGCCCTCCGCGTCCTCGGCCGCGTCCACGTCCTCTAGGCCTACCCCTACCCCTCAGCATGCTGTATTACCAGTGATTTGATTTCCCAGGCAGGAAATAAATTGGCGCAAGCCTGCAGGTCAAATATAATTTTTTCGCTTTTTTGCAAAGGGAAGGCCCCACTGCGTATATTCAATGAACAATACGTTTAATAACTGTGGTGTGGCCCTGAAAAAGTGTCACACAACTTTAGTGTAGCAGAGTTATTAACTCTGGCAGAGCAGGTATTTGCCAGTCAGGAAAGACAATGGCGCAAGCCTGCAGTAAACCGTAGCTGGTTGCGTCTGATTTTTGTACGTTGTCCACGCAGCACACACGTACACGGAGACCTTAGGACTGACACAGGCAGGCCAAATATAATTTCTTTTCCTTTTTTGCAAAGGGAAGGACCCACTGCGTATATTCAATGAACAATAACTTTTAGAACTGTAGTGTGGCCCTGAAAAAGTGACACACAACTTTAATGTAGCAGAGTTATTAACTCTAGCAGAGCAGGTATTTGCCAGTCAGGAAAGACAATGGCGCAAGCCTGCAGTAAACCGTAGCTGGTTGCGTCTGATTTTTGTACGTTGTCCACGCAGCACACACGTACACGGAGACCTTAGGACTGACACAGGCAGGCCAAATATAATTTCTTTTCCTTTTTTGCAAAGGGAAGGACCCACTGCGTATATTCAATGAACAATAACTTTTAGAACTGTAGTGTGGCCCTGAAAAAGTGACACACAACTTTAGTGTAGCAGAGTTATTAACTCTAGCAGAGCAGGTATTTGCCAGTAAGGAAAGACAATGGCGCAAGCCTGCAGTAAACCGTAGCTGGTTGCGTCTGATTTTTGTACGTTGTCCACGCAGCACACACGTACACGGAGACCTTAGGACTGACACAGGCAGGCCAAATATAATTTCTTTTCCTTTTTTGCAATGGGAAGGACCCACTGCGTATATTCAATGAACAATAACTTTTAGAACTGTAGTGTGGCCCTGAAAAAGTGACACACAACTTTAGTGTAGCAGAGTTATTAACTCTAGCAGAGCAGGTATTTGCCAGTCAGGAAAGACAATGGCGCAAGCCTGCAGTAAACCGTAGCTGGTTGCGTCTGATTTTTGTACGTTGTCCACGCAGCACACACGTACACGGAGACCTTAGGACTGACACAGGCAGGCCAAATATAATTTCTTTTCCTTTTTTGCAAAGGGAAGGACCCACTGCGTATATTCAATGAACAATAACTGTGTTGTGGCCCTGCCTACACAATTCTGTCCCTGTAGTATCAATGGAGGGTGCAATGCTCTGCACAGACGATTTTTAGAAAAAAAAAAATGCAGCACAGCTAACAGCAGCCTGGACAGTACTGCACACGCTTAAATTTGGCCCTAGAAAGGACCGTTGAGGTTCTTGAAGGCTACACTCACTCCTAACACTCTCCCTGCCTATACACCACTTCTGTCCCTAATGCCGGGTGCAATGCTCTGCACTGCCGATTTTGAGAAGAAAAAAAAAAACACTGCTAGCAGCAGCCTGCACACAGGTAGATGTGGCCCTAAGAAGGACCTTTGGGGTTCTTGAAGCCTACACTGACTCCTAACGCTCTCCCTACAGCAGCACCAGCACGATAGTACTTTCCCTCAGCTAACTCACAAGGCATGTGTGGCGAGCCGCGGGAGGGGACGACTTTTATACTCGGGTGACATCTGATCGCCCCAGCCACTCACAGCAGGGGGGTGGTATAGGGCTTGAACGTCACAGGGGGAAGTTGTAATGCCTTCCCTGTCTTTCAGTTGGCCAGAAAAGCGCGCTAACGTCTCAGAGAGGAAACTGAAAGTAACCAGAACACCGCGTGGTACTCGTTACGAGTAACGAGCATCCCGAACACCCTAATATTCGCACGAATATCAAGCTCGGACGAGTACGTTCGCTCATCTCTACTGCTAATCTGTGCCAGTAAGAGTGGGCTTATAGACAGTGCCATATAACCTGTTTCTGTTTTCTACCTACCACTCCCAAGACCCCTTGCACATACTTTTCCCCCAAACTCTGTACGTCATTACCAGCAGTCATATTCCATAGCACTGTGATAGATGTAAATAGAATATACCCAGCAGATTCAGTAGTCCGTCTCCTTCACCCCTCTAGCAACTGTAAGTATAGGGGGAGATTTATCATATACGACTTTTATGTGCGACTTTAAGGCCTCATGTCCACGGGGAAAATCAGATCCGCTGCAGATTCTCCATGGAGAATCTGCAGCGGGTCCCTCCTGCCCCGCGGACATGAGCGCTGAAAATAGAAATTTAAAAGCATTTACCTATCCGTAGCGGGCGGCGAAGGTCAGCTGTTCCTCACGGCCGGATCTTCATTTTCGGCCGGCGGATGAATTCCTGACGCCGGCGGCACGTCATCGACGTGCCGCGCGCATGCGCCGGGCACATCCGCCGAGCCGAAGCAAGGGAGATGCGGCCGTGAGGAAGAGCAGAGCTTCGCGGCCCGCTGCGGGTGAGTAAATGCTTTTAATTCCTATTTTAGGTCTCCCGCGGATCCGGACGGCTTCCATAGGCTTCAATAGAAGCCCGCGGGAGCCGTCCCCGCGGGAGACCCGCATGAAAATGGAGCATGGTCCAGATTTTTTCATGCTCCATTTTTTTTAAAATGCCTTTTATTGACGATCCGCGGGTATTTATCTACCCGCGGGTGGTCAATGCATCCCTATGGGATGCGGATCCGCGCGCGGGAGATCCGCTGCGGATTTTAAATCACATTTTGCCCGTGGACATGAGCCCTAAGTCTTCATACCAATCTATTATGAGACAAATTCATCAAAAAGTCGCAGCCTGTATGTTAAATAAGGAGCAAATGCCTTCTTTCAATGCAGTGTGAAAGTTGGTGCTGGAAATGCACCTCTTCAGCACTGGAGTAGCTGTGCAACATTTTATGTGACTTTTAAGAATAAATAAATAAATAAATCCCACATAATAAATCGGATCCAAACCATTGCACCACCTAAATCATGGCCACAGATTTAGACTAAAAGTAAAACGACGTGACCAGTCATAAATAATACAAATGGTCCTATCGCTTTCATAAATCTGACACATGTCACTTATTCTGGAAAAAGTCATATTATAGACTAAAATCTAGGCGCATGAGGCTTCATAAATCTCCCCCATAAGAACGTTCGTCTGCACATGTCAGAGATTTTGTGCCATCAAATCTGGAACAGTGAAAAAAATAGTACTTGCTTGCTCACAAGTCAGTCCCTAGAAGCGGTCTTTGTGTTACTGCACTACTATGGTCCCTTGCTGAGGATGCAGATAGTCTGTAGAGACTACTGTTCAGTAATGCAGGATCAGCATATATGTCCACCAACACTCAGATCTGTAGGTGGATGTTCATAGTGATATACACTTGGAACAAAGGTAACGCCATATTATGTAAGTAGATAGCATAAGTCTTAATTAGCTAATTTTTATGCCCATAAATAGTAAATATTAATTCTTCATTGTTTGTATAAGGGCTCACGCTCACAAGCGTATTTTGGCTGCGTATTCTGTGGGTAGTACACAGCAAATACCCATGTAACATGCATATTCACTGCGTACTTTATGCACCCATAGGCTATAATGGTGCATATTACAGGGTTTTTTTTATGCGCATAATATGTGCATATGAAAAACGCAGCTCTGAATGGCCCAATGTAAATCAATGGGGTTTCAGCAATGCGTATTACGCAGCCAATATACGCTTGTGTGAGTGAGCCCTAAGAAATATACAATAATAAGGTTTAGACGGATGGATACATTTTAGGGGTACGGTCCCATTTAACAATCACCAGGTGGCTGTGTTGCAGCAACAGTGTGGCCGTGAAACCCGCCAGTGTTACAGGTCCGTACAGTTTGCTAATGAATTAAGTGTTCACTAGCTATTTATATAGTTAAAGGGGTTGTCTCACGGCAGCAAGTGGGGTTATACACTTCTGTATGGCCATATTAATGCACTTTGTAATATACATCGTGCATTAAATATGAGCCATACAGAAGTTATTCACTTACCTGCTCCGTTGCTGGCGTCCCCGTCTCCATGGATCCGTATAATTCTAACGTCTTCTTGCTTTTTTAGACGCGCTTGCGCTGTGCGGTCTTCTGCCTGGTGAATGGGGCCGCTCGTGCCGGAGAACTGGTCACCGCGTCGTCATCGTAGCTCCGCCCCGTCACGTGTGCCGATTCCAGCCAATCAGGAGGCTGGAATCGGCAATGGAACGCACAGAGCCCATGGTGCACCATGGGAGAAGCCCCGCGGTGCACCATGGGAGAAAACCGCAGTGCATCCCTGGGAAAGGACCGGCGGCCATCTTTGGGAGATTTTTTAAAGTCCTTATTTCATCGGATCGGTGAGTAGCAAGCGGTTTAAAAACCGCTTTAATTTGCTATTTTATGCCTGGGGGGTGACAGGGGGAATGGGGTGAGGTAAAATTTTGAGGTTTGCCGCGAGACAACCCCTTTAATGCAATTTTAGGCAAACTCTTGGCAAGTAACAACCAATAGCCAGTGAACACTTAATTCATTAGAAAGGCTCATGGACCTATATCTCAGGCAGTATCGCTGTCACAACTCAGTTGTGCGGTAGCCATGGAGCAACCACTTTGCGGGATGGTACCCTGCTTGGTTTACACTGTCTAACTATCAGATAGGACTAGTAAGTCTGTAGTTTTGGGCACAGGGCACCCAAAACGGTATAAAATCAATAACTCTGAAAACTACTTTAAAGGGATTCTGTCACCAGAATATGAAAAAATGGCAGGCACCATAGCACCATGCGTCACATGGCACACAATATAAACATGTGTGTTTAAAAAAAGTAAAAGCTGTATAGTAACTTTTAAAACGCCCTTTTATATTTTGGGGCCCTGTATGCAAAAATGACCCACCTCATGTCAGAGTTGGACCGCCAGCACCCTGAGTCACACAGTCTTGCCTTTGTTCACTCCCCCTCTTTGCCCAGCTGCCTCCCCTAGCCACTAATATCAGCGCAAGCAGCAGTGAATTCCCATGCTTGCGCTGTGTGACTATCTTGAGCGCTCTCTCCCAGAGGACCTGACACATTCTCTATGCATCACTAACGTTCGAGACGTAGACACCTCAACCTCAGTTTGTATGTCTGCTTCTGACTGGAGCCGAGTGCCGCACAGCGAAAGCACTGGATTTTACTCGGCTGCTTGCGATAATGTCAGCAGCCGAGCAAAGAAGGGGTGTGAACAAAGGTAGAATCATGTGATTTGTAGTGCTAGTGGCCCGCCTCTGTCACTCCAGGCAGGTAGTTTTGTATACAGGGCACCAGAACATAAGTAAGTTTTGAACTTCTTAGTGACCATGCTTTTTTGCGTTTTTCCATTTTTGTATTTTTCTCCCCCGTTTTAAAAAATCGTAACTCCTTCATTTTTCCATCAACGTCGCTGTATGAGGGCTTGTTTTTTTGCGGGACGAGTTGTATTTTTCAATAGTACTATTTAATGTACCGTATAATGTACTGAAAAACTTAAATAAAAATACAAAGTTTAGAGAAATTGAAAAAAAATGCAATGCCACCATCTTTCGGTACGTCCTGTTTCTACAGCGCACAAAGTGCAACAAAAATGACCTGATAACTTTATTCTATTGGTCAGTACGATTACTACGATACCAAACAGTAGTTTTTTTTCCTGTATAAAATTTTGGTTTATTTTCTGCCATCTTCTGCGCGGATTAGCTTTTTTATTTTTCTGTCAACATAGTTGTGTGAGGACTCATTTTTTGCGGGATGTCCTGATATTTGCGTTGGTATCATTTTTTTTCTTGGAGACAGGGTGACGAAAAAAAGCACATTTCTGGCATTCTTTTTTTTTTTTCTGACAACAATCTTCAGTTGGGGTAAATAATGCATAACTTTGATAGGTCGGATTTTTACAGATGCAGCGATACCAAATATGTATTTTTGCTTTATTATTTAGATTATTTTATTATAAATATGGCAAAAGGTTTTTTTAAAAAAACTTTTATTACTTTTTTTTCTTACTAATTAGTAAAACTATATTGATCTTATTTTTACTTTTTTTCTTTCTTTTTTTTTTGGTCCTCAGAGAGGACGACAACTTGGATGCTTTGATCTTTTCAGTCTATCAAGCCATCCCACGGGCATAGCTTGATGGGCATTCTGCCATGACAGCCCTGGGGCTTTTCAGAAGGCCCTCGGCTGCCATCACAACTGCATGGCAACCTGCGTTCTCATCGCGGGGTGGCCGAACGGGACCCAAGGATATTGATCGGGGGATTTAAATGAATTGACTGCGGCATTTAAAAGGTCAACACCTCCGATCAGCCGCGTGGCTTATCGGAGCTGTGGCTGCTAGTTGTTTGCTGTTAGAAACAGTCGCGCCCCGCCATCACTCTTCATATACGTCCTGCAGCTGCAGGATCTAAAAACACGATAGACCAGTCACAAAGAGGTTAAAGTTTTCCATCCTTCCTTTTTTACACAGATGTGTGTGTTCTTTGCCATGTGACACATGACGCTGTCTTGCCTGCTAATCTTGCATATTTTGGCGACAGAGTCCCTTGGGAACTATTCCTATCCACATATACTATACCTATAGTGAAGCTCCACTTATATGGAGTCTGATGCCCTGTTAGTGTGCAGTGAATGGTCTCGCCTAGTCTACTTGCTGTGGTCATTGTGGGCCGTGTAGTTTCTCTGCATAGACTCATGGCACATACCGATACTGACAAACACATACCGTCTGAAATAAAGAAGTATTTTTATATCAAAACATTGTAAATAATTGGCTTCCTTTTTTTTTTGCGCAAATGTTGTTTCAACTCAACGCTTATTTCTGCAGCATAGTAGCTTCTGCATCGTCCAATGTGTTTTTACAGAGTACCCTCCGAGTTTGATGGCTGCTTAGTATGAAAAGGACTCAGTTGGATTAAACTTAAATTCTCTTTTTATGTAGCATGGTTCAGTGAATATGAGAGGAAGTGTCACAAATACTGTCCCTCCATTTCAGAGGAAGATGCGTGATAGCGCTGTCTGTTGTGCCAGCAAACTAAATGCTGCACCTGGCGTTTTGGAGGCTTATCATCTCAAATCATTTTCTACCTTGTTTAGTTATTGAGAAGTGTGATTAAATGGACAGCGTTGCTTTTATCTTGTAAATCAACTCTTAATATGCAGATCCTTCCCTGTCTATAGCATTACGCTGTTTGTGGATCTGATGAGCACTTAAATCTTCCTTATTGCTGTTTAGTATGCTGTAAGCATAATCTACCTCCTAGCAATTCTTTATAAGCCTACAAAGATAAAAGAATACCTTTTTTTTTTTTTTTTAAACATATATATTTTTTAACTTTCCCAACTCCTGATCTGGCATTGAAGAGATTAGATCCCTTGAATCGGTAGAAGATCCTGCTCTTTACGGTTTCTCTACAATACATAGCATATTTGATGCACAAGCCATTTAAATTGGAACAAATTATCAATCCTTTTTGATTAATATTGCTTACGTGTTGTTGCATAATTATCTACTGATTGCTCATTTTTACTGTTTTTGATTGATAATGGCAACATCCATATTTAGGGATTATCATCCTGACCTTTTTACTCAAATCCAGGTGACACAAAATTTACCAAAGTAATTTTTTGTCTGATTGCAGACCTGCAGGTTGTTGTAAATTGTAGTGTAAACAGAGAATAGTCCTGTGCTTTATGATCACCCCGGATTACAACACTTCACAATCAAGCTTTTACAAACGTTGCAATCAAGCAACATGGCTACCTGAGAAACAATTCGCCTTCTCCACAGACAGAACTAACTCTAATTGTATTTTGATTCTGATGTTGAATCTTTGGTTTGGAGCCAGTATGAAATATTCCAAATTAATATATTCGTAAAACCAATTTTGCAGTTCTGCACATATTAATTGTAACAACCAGCTGATTGCGAGGTGCTTACCTACTTTTACTATTGGGGAGAGGGGAACATTTAGATTTTAGGATTTGGGATAGGAGTAATGGGGAAAATCCAATTCTCCGAGCCTTTCTTAATCTGGACCACTAGCACGGTTGCCAACCGTCCAGAAATCCTGGGCAGTTTGTAAAAATAAGTCACTTACACTGGAAAAAAGTACAAAGAAATAGATGCGTCTGTCATATTTTTGAAGCTGCTGGTACTTGAGCAGGTTATTAAAAATGTTATTACCGTATATACTCGAGTATTAGCCGACCCGAGTATAAGCCGAGACAATAAGTTTCACCACAAAAAGCTGGGAAAACCTATTGACTCGAGTATAAGCCGAGCTGTACTTGAGTATATACTAGGTAAAAAAAAAACCTCCATACTCACCTCCCAGTCGGCGTCTGTGTCTGTGCGACAAGCTGCTTGAATTCATCTGCTGCAATCCACCATCGTCCTCTCTGCTTGGCTCTGTCAGTGCTGTGCAAGTAAGCGCTGTGATTGGATTGAGCGCCAGCCAATCACAGCTGGAACTCGATCCAATCACAGCTTTTACTTACACAGCACTGACGGCAGGGGATTTGAAAGCCGAGCAGGGAGAATTTGAAAGCAGCTGGATTGACTATGAATGATCAAGCACCGGCTGTGATTGGCCGGCGCTCCATCCAATCACAGCTCCTACTTACACAGCGCTGACAGAGGGGGATAACAGAGCCGAGCAAAGAGGATGGCGTTCAATGACAGCTGAGAGAATTCAAGCAGCCTGCCGCACCACCGCTGGAGACACAGATGCCGGCTGGGAGGCGAGTATGGACGGTTTTTTAAGCCTTCCCTGACTCGAGTATTAGCCAAGGGGGGCTTTTTCAGCACAAAAAAATGGCCTGAAAAACTAGGCTTATACTCGAGTATATACGGTAATTATCAATATTTTACAATTCACAGTAAATGCTGCTAAAGAGATCCTCTCAGTTTCTGGCCTTTAAACATGTATCACTTGTAATCTTTATCATTCATCATAGTTCTCCAACGTGTCTATGAAAAACATTGGCTGTCTGTGATTTTTTTGATAAGTTGTCCAGAAAATAGAAAAATTCACGTTGGCAACCCTGACCAATAAACATATTTTAACATCCTAACCAAGAAGGATTCTGGAGTTGAAACATCCTCTTAATTACATGTTGAGGGCTTTTAGCTTAAAAGGAGTTGCCTCCCTTTTTTTAGTTAAAACCATGGCAATCACTGGTTTCTATCTATGTGAAAGGTGCGTTTGCATATATTAAGTATATTTGAGTAGATTTTCCCTGCAGCTAGGAAAATGCAGCATTACATGTTGACCATTTGATAGATGGCTGGGATATTCCAAGTCCTCCAAAGCGTCTCTCAATCCACCCCATAGAGGTGTGCTTCGAGTTGGGACTCTCCTCTGTCTTATTCCTCCATGCTAGGATTACTGGTTGACTCCTGTGCTATTTCAGGTCTTTTTACTCAACAGCAAATTAATGTTTCCATTAACAGACGGAATTAAGTGAATACAGAAAAATCTCAATCTTGTAAGAGGAATAGAAAAAAAAGTTAAACTATGTTGGGTCAAATTGGGTGCATTAGCAATCTTAGTGTTAATAGGGCATTTTAGAAAGTGTTGTCTTTATCAGACACAAACTCCTTTAATTTTCCGATTGTGGTTAGTCATTTTTTTTTTTTGCTTATCCACATTAGAGTAGTTGATGGAATCATGCTAGTCATTCACTTTTGTATCCATAGCTACCTTTTGTCTTACTCAGATACAATGTAGTTTCCAAAAGGTGTTCTTCGGGCCTCTACATACCTCTAATAGTGCCTGAAAACCATCCTAATGAAAAGGAGGCCCCAAATTCCACAAGGTGTGCCTTAGTTTTTCAGCCCTATGTTTAAGTCAAATAGCACCCAAGTACTACTGTTATGTAATGCGTGACTTGGGGTGGACCGTCACATATATGTGGCTTGGATGTGGATCCTTATGGTAAGGAGCTGGATGTAAGCAGTGCCAGCATTGGAGCTAGGAGTATTGAACTGGAATGCATACTCAATGTGTTGCATAGACACAGAGTTTAGCAAGAAATCCAGTAGTTGCATTGCAGATACCGGAGAAGCAACCAAAAGAAGAAACCTGAGCGAGGTCAGCGGACAAATCCAAGGGGCTAAGCAATAGGCAGAAGTCAGACGAGGAGAATACTTGGAACAGAATTACAACTGAGTGGTTGAAACAGTGTACTTAGAAGCTGGACAGAACCGGAACTCAGGTTGTACATTAACACGCAGGTGCTGAGTAAGGGAACTGGCTGGATGTGTAGGGCGCGGATGATTCACGATAACTGCCTCGTGTGACACAGAGTGAAAGCTCTCGCCTACGACCTGAAGATTGTAAGTTCAATCCCCGCATGAATCAGGTAGCCGGCTCAAGGTTGACTCAGCCTTCCATCCTTCCGAGGTCGGTAAAATGAGTACCCAGTTTGGTGGGGTGTAATAAATAATAATTACCTGAAAGTGCTGCGGAATAAGTTGGCGCTATACAAATACCAAGATTTATTTATTTTTTTTATATGCTGATCACTGCTAATTTCCAGTCTGTATTTGGACTTCTAATTAAAAAATAGCAAATGCATAGAAGCTGTGCCTGCAATACTACACTGGGCCACTGCACAGTGTAAGGAGCTATCTGTTCGTGTCCGGTACAGGATGAAAGTGACCTGGCCAACAGTTGATTTGGTCAGAGTCCTATTTGGTGGAGACCCACCGATCTGCTACTGATCACTTATCCTATGGATAGGTAATCGATTTTATTTATTTATTTATTTTTTCCAAGAGTTTAAAACCCTCCTGGTGCAGCAAAGTGTGGCAGAGCAACGAACACTGATCAACACAGAAGAGCTGGACTGCAGCCACAACATCAGGGTTGAGCACATGCAGACTAGCAGCAGACTTGAATAAACCACTTGGATAAAATAGCATCCAACAAGCGTTGAGGGGAAGGAACAACAGCACAGTCCATGACAATTACCACTTAAAGTGACATGTATCAAATTTAAGAAAATGGAGCTTATGTACTGAAGGCAAATTTTGCTGCATCCTTAAGGGTTAATTGAAGAAGATGCACTTTGCAGCGAACTTCATGTAAATTGAGTCAGACTTGGTACAGATACTAGCCGATATCTTGTTAGTTTTTGCCCCTGCCCATATCAGCAATTGGTAATCCTGTTTTGCTCCTCACGGGTTGGACACCATGATAAGCATATGTGTTTTAAATTAGTATGTGTGTAGCTGCAGGAGATGTCAAACCTTATGGCAGAAACAGGCTTTTTCAGTTGCACACAAGGTTTTAAAAAAGTGCGAGCCTAGGGATTAGAATTCCAGAATGTACTTAACATGCAACTTTTTCTGCTTCATGGTCAGTATGTAAAATGATGGCATTGCTACCTAAGGCTAGAGATAATGCAAAACTGAACAAACTTCGCTTGTCCTCAATTCTCAATGACAAGTAATACATTATTCAAAACTGATGGAACTATGTTCCTACCATTTATGTATTCATTTATAGAACTTTGAGGCTCTTCAGTCTTGTAGAATGCGCAAAAAGGTTGTTAATGTTCTGTAGTATAGGAGAATATTTGTGGTGATTTGTATTTTAACTCAAGGGTGGTTGGAGAAATTTACGGTAGGGCTTTATCACATGGCCACATTTTACCAAATTATTGTCCATCTGTCAGATATTCATGTCTGTATGTACTAAAAAGAGATCTGTTTAGATGTATATTATATGTGTGCAGTAAACAACCTCCAGTAAATATAATGATGGCTGTAACACATAAGATGTATTTCCTAATCCTATGGTTTCTTAAATTGGGAACTATAAGCAGCCTGGCACTAGACATATCTTGACCATACTAGTGTGCATTCAGCCCAAGGTCTGATTACTTCATGCAACATTGTGGGCACTGCCGCTGGATGACCCTGCATTGGGGGCACTGCCGCTGGAGGACCCTGCGTGGAGGGCACTGCCGCTGGAGGACCCTGCGTGGGGGGCACTGCCGCTGGGGGACCCTGCGTGGGGGGCACTGCCGCTGGAGGACCCTGCGTGGGGGGCACTGCCGCTGGGGGACCCTGCGTGGGGGGCACTGCCGCTGGAGGACCCTGCGTGGGGGGCACTGCCGCTGGAGGACCTTGCGTGGGGGGCACTGCCGCTGGAGGACCCTGCGTGGGGGGCACTGCCGCTGGAGGACCTTGCGTGGGGGGCACTGCCGCTGGAGGACCCTGCGTGGGGGGCACTGCCGCTGGAGGACCCTGCGTGGGGGGCACTGCCGCTGGAGGACCCTGCGTGGGGGGCACTGCCGCTGGAGGACCCTGCGTGGGGGGCACTGCCGCTGGAGGACCCTGCGTGGGGGGCACTGCCGCTGGAGGACCCTGCGTGGGGGGCACTGCCGCTGGAGGACCCTGCGTGGGGGGCACTGCCGCTGGAGGACCCTGCGTGGGGGGCACTGCCGCTGGAGGACCCTGCGTGGGGGGCACTGCCGCTGGAGGACCCTGCGTGGGGGGCACTGTCGCTGGAGGACCCTGCGTGGGGGGCACTGCCGCTGGAGGACCCTGCGTGGGGGGCACTGCCGCTGGAGGACCCTGCGTGGGGGGCACTGCCGCTGGAGGACCTTGCGTTGGGGGCACTGCCGCTGGAGGACCTTGCGTTGGGGGCACTGCCGCTGGAGGACCTTGCGTTGGGGGCACTGCCGCTGGACGACCTTGCGTTGGGGGCACTGCCGCTGGACGACCTTGCGTTGGGGGCACTGCCGCTGGATGGGTATTATTGTATCTTGATGCCACCAGGAAGCTAGGGGTTTGACAGGGCTTGGATGCAGGAACGCCCCTGTCACACCTCCAGCTCCCGATTGGCTGACATCTCAAAGGTCCTAGCAGCACAGTGTGTATTGATTGTTGGCTGCCGTGGACGCTTTGGGTTAGGGATGTTTGCCTGTTAGCCTTACATTATTACATGTAAAAACTTCCATGTTACTAACATGCAAGTTTTTATATGTACTCATGTAAGTCCAACAGGAAAAACGTCCCTAACCCTAACCGTCCGCGGCAGCCAACAATCAATGCACAGGAAGTAGCAGTGCCGTGGATCTACTGCCGATGCCGTGCAGGACAGAACATAGAGGGTCAGCGGGTATCAGAAGCAGCAGCAGCGAAGGGCCGCCGAACACACTGCAGCAGCAGGAAGCGCACGTAAGGCCTGGGGAGAGGAGACGCTACTGAAGATTTCAAGTGGACTGGCAGCGAAGATCACGAGCACCAGTGCCGAAGCCGCGGTGAACTAGCAGCTGGAGCGGGGAGCAAAGGGCCTGGGACTAAACTGCAGCAGTGAGGAGCACAGGGTAGGCCACGAGACACCACGAGCAGGGAGCACAGCAGCGGGGATGACAGAGCAGGAGCGGGGATTACAGGGTCATGGAAGAAACTGCAGGAGCCGGGAGCACTATTAACAGCCTGGGAGCCGGGATTTGATAATGATGCTGAGCTGCCAGGACCTGCAGCCGAGCCTTCTCTCCAGCCAATCCGGTTCATGGGGCGTCACCGGCCTGTCAGTCTTGTCTCTAGCAGTACTTCTTGGTGGCGTCAAGATACAATAATACCCGCTGGATGATCCTGCGTTGGGGAGACTGTCACTGGAAGATCTTGGAGGCATTGTCACTGGATGATCCTACATTGGGGCACTATGGCTGGCTGATCTGGCATTTGGGGCACAGTCGCTGGATGATCATCTAGTGTTATAAGCTATAATATGTCCCTGGATAAATAGGAAGTTTTTAAAAAATACCCCTCAGAAATTCTAGGAGGGGTATTTTTACTCTAAAGGAAGATATGTAGTGCGGCCTCTGGATCAAAATATATGAGTTTATGTTTGCATAGCATGTATTGGAGTCTGATACAAGTAAAACAAACCAAAAAAAAGTTGTTTTTTTTTTTAATTAATTTTTTTCATTCAATCAATAATGCACTAAAGGGTTAAAAAAATTTTTTTATAAATCTCATAATGGGAGATACGTAAAAAAGCAAACAAAAAAAACGTTTTTGTAAAATAGATATTTGTTATTAAATGTAATGTTTTGTCAGAAGGCAGAGGCATAACTCCTGGGCTGCACTGCAACATGTATAATCAGGCCAAACCTGTGTGTGCCATTTTTAATACTATTGTCTAGGTCTGTGGCAAAGGGGTCCTTGGACCCCCTAAAGACCGAGGACCTGGCAGAGGCAGATACTTGTGTCCTATGTATTATCTGCAGTAGTCCACACTTAGCTGATCAGTCCAGCATTCAAACGCTTTGTGCTCGGAGTTTCAGCTTGTGGGATGCATTAGTCAACAGCCATCACTCAGGCAAGGTAAGCAGTCACACTTTCAGCATATTAAGCACATTCTGCTCACCAGGGCAAAGAAAGAAATAATGGACGGATTCTCCTTGTATAATTAGTTTTTAAAGCCCTAAGGACTATTTGGCACTTGGTGTCCTTCAAGTCATATAAAGGTTACCTCTCATTTCATTAACAGAACAGAAATTTCAGCCCTAGAAGTACATTTATTATTAGCAGACTTGACTTTGATGTGAGAGAACAGAAGACGAGGAGACGTAGGAGGCATAACAAATCATTACAGCTGTCCCCTGCACAGCCATCGTCAAAAGGCATATTCAGGCAGTCACCGTGTTATCAGTAAATTACCGCAAAGTCACTGTTATCTCTGTTAATGTATGTTATGTGGATTAAACACACCTATACTTAAATATTGCCTGGAATGGTAATGTAAATGAGGAAAATGTGTCCATTGAGTTTACACTACAGGATGTGATGCCGTTAACTGCTTGATCAGTACTATCCAAACATCCAGAATAATTGGCAGCGCTAAATCAAATTCTCCTGCAAGGGCACTTTGACTAGTTTTCGTCGCTTTTTATCTTTTTTCCCCCCTTCCTTCTTTTATTTATAAAAAGGCTTAAGCTTCTATTTTATTCAGAGAATCTATAGCTGAAACAAGAAGCTGTCTTTTAAATTGATCGTCGGTGTGAGAGTGTCTTGAAATTCAGAAATATAGACGCTACTGCTCCTACAGAATTCACATTTTTAGATTTAATACTTTTAATAAAAATTTGGTTGTAGGCAGTCTTCCACTGCGCTGCTAAAGTCAATGACTCGAGGCTACTACTTCTAGGACAAAACATCACTGTGCATGCTTAATACAATGCTAGCCATCTTGGGCTTTAAAAATTAAAGAGCGTTGATACTAGAGCCAGGCTTCAGTCTGATTTGGTAGAAGAGGGTGAACCATCCTTCATGAAAGCAAGTTTGGATAGGTTTTAAACACCATAGCCGTACCGCTGGTTAAGTCATTGATCCCGATGTCGGTTCTGCTGTCTATATCGCTATCTATTGAAAGGTACTTACAAATAGAGATGCGGAGGTTACAGTCACTCTATGGCTCCCAATAACCCTTCTGGCAAAGACACTAGTAGTATGATTGGTACATGATAGATCGGGGAGCATGTTATACTTCTTGTATTGGGTCTCTGGAGCTTCAGTTTATACTTTCACTGATGGACACAAGACATTCTGCGGCGTTGGACACAAGACATTCTGCGGCGGTGCTGTTTTAACTTAGAACTTTCGGGCTGATTTCTTAAGCCTGACATAGACTGCTTAAAGTGGTTTTCGTTAATCGGCCGGGGTCCGCCGCTTGGGACCCTGACTGATCAGCTTTGCGACCGCATGCTGTCAGTGCTGCAATAGCAGATATCAGGGCGTAAGTTTCTGCGCCGACCTTCCATCTAATGGCTGGCACTTGTTATTGCATGCACGGCTCTCACTGATTTTAATGAGGGCCGTTCCTGCATTTACAAGCGCCAGCCATTACACGGAGGTTGGCGTGGAGGCTTCCACTCCAACCTCTGTTATTGCGGTGCTGACAGCATGTTCTCGCACAGCTGATCAGTCAGGGTCCCAAGCGGCGGACCTCAGGACAGGTCATGAATAGTTTTTCCATGGAAAACCCCTTTATATTTACCATGGCAGTCCAAATATGCACCAAATCTATGACAGTGTTGTATGCAGTTTGTTAGAATCGGTGCATTTTTGGAGCATGTTTGATTCAATTTCTTATTTTATACCACTTACTTTGTAGTATTCTTTAGATTTTTGCACCTAAAAACTGGCGCATTTTACAACTCTACGAATGTGTGCTTCCTTTATTAGACACTCTTGGAAAATCTCTAGCAAGGCAAAAACCTCTGTTCTTTTTGTCACAAATTATTATTAAATTTGTCACAAATTATTATTAAATTTGTGAAATGATTTTCAACAATTTTTTGGCACAACTAATACCAGAATTCTGTCACAACTGGAGTGTTGAAGCGGTTCTGGGATTGCTGCGATGCTGATAGTCTGGTGCAGGTTTTGCAGGTGGTTCCCCATCTTCTGGCCCTGGTGGGTGGTATTAGGTGAGACATGCTTAGCCTCACCTATGGGTAATTATCATGGCTATTTAGTCTGGCTGATGCAGGACTGAATTGCCATTGAATCTCCAGTCTACAGCTTGGTCCTGGACCTATCTTTTGCTTGCTGCATCTCAAAGCTATGTTTGTGTTTCTTTTCTTTTGTGTTTCTTATGTTATTCCCGTCCCACGTAGCGTTAACTAAGGACCAAGGTACGAGGTCGGTACGTCCTTGTTAGGGCGAATTGCCTGCGTGTAGGCAGGTCCTAATCCTTGAGGTTATTTAGATAGGGAAAGGGTTCCCATGTTTTAATTTATTATTGTTTTGACGCAGTTTGTGTGTTTATATTCAAGATCTGCGGGAAGCTGTTCCAGCATGTCCTGGGTGGACGTGAGAAGAAGTAGCTAATCTGCTCTATATGTAGATGGTCTTGAAAACTGTAGTAGAGTCAAACTACATGTTTATAAGCTACTATGGTGATTTTTTTCCCCATTATCTAGCTAGCCCCCCAATATATATGTGAGCTAGAGTTACTATGGTTAGTTATTTTTTTCTGTCTGAGTTTCCTGGCCCCTTTCTCCTCAGACTGTCATGTGATCTCAATTCTGACCAGCTCAGATCTACTTTGGTTTATGTTAACTGTAATTCATTAATTTCAGTCTGAATAATGCTGTTACATGGACTCTACCACAGAAACTGTCTAAGGGGGGATACAGACACTCCTATTACAGTTACTGATGATCACACAGCTAATGCCACACAGTTATAATAGAGGAGATCTCCGCTCATCCTCCTGATTGTATAATTATGGTCTGTAGCTTATTTAGGTGACTATAGAAGGTAATGATTACTAAACTGACCCCCAACAGGCAAAATGTTATAATTTTAAAGTGTTTTTGTTGGAATATCCCTTTTAAAAAACATTTAATAGGCAGCATTTTTTACACTAGTAAATGTTTAAATTGCTAGAGGAAGTTGGAGGTATGTTGCTTTTTGTCGTTAGTGGGCTATGTGATTCCTGCCTCTTTGGAGTATGCAATGAAACAAGATTGTAGTGTGGTGCATCGGTGGTTAATACAACAGGCTAGCAAGGGCTATAGCTCTCATGTCACGTGGCAGGGTGGCTTCACTAACCTGATAGTCCCGGGTTCCACACCATACCCTTTTGTCAAGGGAGCTGCTTCCGTTATACGGAGTGTAGGATGGACTTCTGACACTAGGATTTCGTGAAACAGCTTTAACCCTTTCCAATCCAATGTCGGGCCTGCCCCGACATCATCATTTTCCTCCACAGCTCCAATGTCGGGGCAGGCCCGACACTGCAGTGCAGGAGTAGATCTGCACCCGATCGGCAGACACATCGGGTGCAGATACACTCCTGCACTGGTCCACATCGAGGACCACCGAGGAGAAGGCAGAGAGGGTTTTTAAGCCTTTCTGCCTTCTCCTTTACACATTACATAGCGCTCAATTAGCGCTATGTAATGCATAGAGATTCCGGCCGGCGATCATGTGACCGCCGGTGTTACCTGACCCCAGCGGTCACATGATCGCCGAGCCGGGAGGCAAAAGGAGAATGCGGAAGACGCCAGACAGGTAAGTAGGTCCCTCCATGGTGCAGTGAGCACCTGCACCCTCCTGAACTCTGTCAGCTCAGGAGGGTGCAGGGAAAATGTATTTTTTCTCACCCATTTTCCCCAGCTACAATTTATTTGGAGCTGGGGAGAATGGGTGAGAAAAAATAAATGGATTGGAAAGGGTTAACTTTACTATTGCTTATGTACATTCCAGGTTACGAGTCAATCAAGGCATAACATGAGGTATTACAAATAAGCAGTAGATGGATGATCATTTGGTTATCGTGACTTTAAAGGTGGCTCCTTCAGCAGAGATATTGACGATACAGTCTATGATGCTCTTGGGAATGTCTCTTACTTGGCTTGTAGCAGGAATATCTTTGCCAACAGTTAGATTCAATTCTCGATATACACAGTCCAGTTTAGATTAACCTCTGCTGTGGAGCTCCGTTCACATGGCATTACAATATCCACTTTGTACTCACAATTCCATTCCGTCACGCGGTACCTGGAAGGACGCATGCGGGGACAATTTCATCAGCGTGCTAGCTGACCAATACTGCTCTCCACCAAAAGTTAGTAACAGCACACGCAGGGAGGTCCTTGTACAACTAATCCTCTCTGTCTTTAGCTCCAGCTCTGTCTCGCTTCCTCAGAGCTCATCACACAATAATCCCCTTTACAGCGTGGACTGACACACAAATGGCAGAGTGGGTTAAGATCCCAGGAGCTCTCTCTGTCTGCCCTTTGTTCTTGGTTAACATGTTACTCTACCCCCTTCCCCCTCCAAGAGCCAACTGACTCCCTTTGCTGTCGGGTCCCTCCCACCTTCTTGGGGGATGTGGAACTCTGCAACATCTGCTGAGGGTCTGCTTGATAACCAAAATCACATCTCATCTGTACAATTTAATAATAATAATAATAATCTTTATTTGTATAGCGCCAACATATTCCGCAGCGCTTACATAGACAGGGGAAATACAGAAAGACAAAAGTACAAAAAATTACAGAACCACGGTTACAATCGTAATCAGCTGATGGAAACAATAGGGGTGCGGGTCCTGCTCCAACGAGCTTACATACTACAAGTAATGGGGTGATACAGAAGGTAAAATGGCTGGAGGTGTGCACAGTATCGCGTGCTGGAGAGTGAGGGATGCTATATACAGACAACAGTCAGACATTTAGCTATGCGACGGCAGGATCAATATGACTACAGGAGCGGTTTATGATGGCTAGCAGGGATTGCAGTCAGTAGGTCAGGAAACATGTTATCAGGCGGTGTACAGAAGGGTTTGTTTAGGGAATGCGGTATGCATCCCTGAAGAGGTGCGTCTTTAGAGCACGCCTGAAGTTTTTCGAGTCCTGGATTGCCCGGATGTTCTTTGGTAGTGCGTTCCAGAGGACAGGTGCTGCTGTGGAGAAGTCTTGGAGGCGGGAGTGAGAAGTTCGAATTAGAGGGGTGTGCAGTCTAGTTTCGTTTGCCGAGCGGAGAGCCCGGGCTGGGTGATGGATTGAGATGAGGGAGGCGATATAGGGGGGCGCTGCGCTGTGGAGGGCTTTGTGGATGAAGGTAATAAGTTTAAATTGAATTCTGTATTTAACAGGCAGCCAGTGCAGTGACTGGCACAGGGCAGAGGCGTCCGAGTAGCGGCTGGACAGTAATATGAGCCTGGCTGCCGCATTCAGGATGGATTGTAGAGGGTAGAGTCTGGTGCAGGGGAGGCCGACCAGCAAGGAGTTGCAATAGTCGAGCCGTGAGTGGATGAGGGCAACAACAAGCGTTTTCAGCGTGTCTATGGTGAGAAAGGAGCGGATTCTTGAGATGTTCTTTAGGTGCAGCCGACATGTTCGGGCCACTGACTGGATGTAGGGAGTAAATGAGAGATCTGAGTCGAATATTTAACCCTTGTATCTCTGCATAGCCTGAGATATGCAAGGTTCTGCAAATATAAGACAGCGCAGTGCAAAATACAAACAATATATATTATAATCCATTGTGAAAAATATGCTTTATGAAACCACACGACAACTTTGCACTGGGGTGTAACAAGGACTCTGGTTCTGGGACACTACAGTAGTAGCTTTATGTTCTATACAAACCCAAATATCTACCATCTTTCTATTTATTAAATCCCTGGCAGAGTACACTGAATATAACCAACTGTTTTAGTATCAAATCACTTTATTGAGATTTCTCAAAACAGAAAAATAGCATTATCCATCTCAAATCCCTTCGCAATAAGTTCAGTAACAAATATCCAAACTGCTATACAGCAATAAAATTTGTAACCGCAGAACTCCCTAAAAGGGGATAACAGTGAAGAAACCCTTAAAGGGGTATTTCCAGTTAGTGGAGGAAATTACATGTTTTCTTCCATCTACTGGAAGGGGGTAAACTCATGGTGGGATCCAACAGCTGGGACCCCTACCAATCATTTTACAATGCATGGTTCCTTCTTCGTATTTCAGCGAATGGGCTGCTGGTCGCACATAATTTGTTCAATTATCGTTCATTTCATGCAGCATGAAAATGATTGTCTGCTCGTTTGCTAATCGTTCAGCTTAAATATTGAATGTTCAGTTGTTCTCATTCACTGGTGCAGTGATTGAATGAATGATTTGTGAGCAAACAAGTGAATGATTTATCTCCCTTTATAAACGGGCTGCACGAGCAAACTTTTATAGGTCGCTCGTGCGAATGATAAACTATTCCCTGTACAAGCACCTGTGATATAGAGACTGGTAGGCAGTCAGCCATTTTGTTGTGTGTGTCAGGCCTTAGACCTAGCTCCATTTGGTATGTGCTGTATAATCCCACTCAGGCCTGTGGCCTTTTGAATATTTGCATTTAGAAAGGCAATCGTCTGATCTTACCCTGGACCAGAGTGAATAATCCCCTTCCATTCTCCTGGCTCCACTTGTCTGTTTAGTTTAGAATTAGCATGAGTATACAAAATTGTGTGACCATTTACTTGTCAATGAAAGTTAAAGGGGTTGTCTCGCAGCAGCAAGTGGGGTTCAGCACTTCTGTATGGCCATATTAATGCACTTTGTAATATACATCGTGCATTAAATAGAAGCCATACAGAAGTTATTCACTTACCTGCTCCGTTGCTAGCATCCCCGTCTCCATGGCTCCGTCTAATTCTGATGTCTTCTGGCGTTTTTAGATGCGCTTGCGCAGTCCGTGCTTCTGGCTGGTGAATGGGGCCGCTCGTGCCGGAGAGCTGGTCACCACGTCGTCATCGTAGCTCCGCCCCGTCACGTGTGCCGATTCCAGCCAATAAGGAGGCTGGAATCGGCAATGGACCGCACAGAGCCCATAGTGCACCATGGGAGAAGACCCGCGGTGCACCATGGGAGAAAAACGCAGTGCATCCCTGGGAAAGGACCGGCGGCCATCTTAGGGAGAAGATTTTTAAAACTTCATATTTTGTCAGATCGGTGAGTAGCAAGCGGTTTAAAAACCGCTTTAAATTGCTATTTTATGCCAGGGGGGTGACGGGGGGAATGGGCTAATGTAAAATTTTGATGTTTGCCGCGAGACAACCCCTTTAAGGGAAATCATTCACCCCGGAGCTGCATTCTTGCAGACACTCCAGATCCAGAATTCAAATTAGGGAAAAATCTTTTATTAAAGATTATTGGTCTATGTAGGTCCTAGCCCAATGTTAGTTATATTTTCAGAACCGGGTGGGTCAGCTGAATAAAATTCATCTAAACTCATTAAGGTGTGGGCCCTGGAACACTCCCAAATGGTGTATCCGCGTACCTGGTAATAATTTACGTGTCATGTTTGATATCGTAGAGTGGATAAAATCATGACCAGAAATATGCCAGGCATATATTCCCGACCGGATGATCTCCTGCAGAGATATGGCCAAAATGGGAAATTATGATTTTTCACAGGTACATGCTCATTTACCCCACTCTTCTCTGAATGATCTCAAAGGTGTGTTCTGGGAAAGTTAGGGCCTCAGAGAGATCCAGTGTTAGACCTTCGGAGATACGCCACAGTGTAAGGACTTTCCCATTTAATTCCCGTGACATCGCAAATGCTGGAGCCATTAGGACAGATCAGGTCATGATTTGAGCTTTTGCTTTGCATACGTGCAAAAGCCTGGGAAAGCTGGGTACAAATCCACGTGTATTCTAATGACTTCACGCTTGCAATTCCACTAGGGTGATCGATCGAGGCTCTGCCATGACAGGTGTTCGCAGTGGTAAAAGCATTTGGAATAGTCAATCCGTGACAAATCGGTAATAGAGGTGGGATCGATCAGGGTCTTCCCATCTCTCCCATCCTTGATAAATTCTATTAGAAAGGCACCAGGCCTAAGTGGTATACAGCAGATACTAAATGGAAGCTGAGATAGTTTTACTGTATGTACTCGAGTATAAGCCTAGTTTTTCAGCACATTTTTTTGTGCTAAAAAAAGCCCCCTTCGGCTTATACTTGAGTCAGGCAAGGCTTTTAAAAAAAACCTCTATACCCACCTCCCAGCCGGCATCTGTGTCTCCGGCGGCAGGCTTCTTGAATTCTCTCCACTGTCATCCCCCGCCATCCTCTTTGCTCGGCTCTATCATCCCTCGCCGTCAGCGCTGTGTAAGAGCTGTGATTGGATCGAGCGTCAACCAATCACAGCCGGTGCTCGATTATTCACAGCCAATCAAGCTGCTTTATAATAATAATAATAATAAACTTTATTTGTATAGCGCCAACATATTCCGCAGCGCTTACATAGACAGGGGGGAATACAGAAAGACAAAATACAAACATTACAGATCCACGGTTACATAGTAATCAGTTGATGGAAACAATAGGGGTGAAGGTCCTGCTCCAACGAGCTTACATACTACAAGTAATGGGGTGATACAGAGGGTAAAGGGGCTGGAGATGTGCACGGTATGGCGAAGTGTGAGCGATGTTATACACATAGACAATGGTCAGACATTTAGCCGTGTGACGGCAGAAACGGTGTGACTGCAGGAGCGGTTTATGATGGCTAGCAGGGATTGCAGTCAGTAGGTCAGGGAGCATGTTATCAGGCGGAGTACAGAGAGGTTTTTTTCTTAGGGAATGCGGTATGCCTCCCTGAAGAGGTGCGTTTTTAGAGCACGCCTGAAGTTCTGCGAGTCCTGGATTGCCCGGGTAGCCTTTGGTAGTGCGTTCCAGAGGACAGGTTCTGCTCTGGAGAAGTCTTGGAGGCGGGAATGAGAAGTTCGAATGAAAGGGGCACTCAGTCTGGTTTCATTAGCAGAGCGGAGAGCCCGGGCTGGTTGATGGATTGAGATAAGGGAGGCGATATAGGGTGGCGCTGCACTGTGGAGGGCTTTGTGGATGAAGGTAGTGAGTTTGAATTGAATTCTGTATTTAACGGGCAGCCAGTGCAGTGACTGGCACAGGGCAGAGGCGTCCGAGTAGTGGCTGGATAGGAAGATGAGCCTGGCTGCCACATTCAGGATGGACTGGAGAGGGTAGAGTCTGGTGCAGGGGAGGCCGATCAGCAACGAGTTGCAGTAATCGAGCCGGGAGTGGATGAGGGCGACAATAAGCGTTTTTAACGTCTCCACAGTGAGAAAAGAGCGGATTCTTGCGATGTTCTTGAGGTGCAGCTGACATGTTTGGGCCAGAGATTGGATGTAGGGGGCAAAAGAGAGATCAGAGTCAAATATGACCCCAAGGCAGCGGGCGTGTTGTCTAGGAGTTATGGTGGCGCCACACACTGAGATGGAATTCTTCCTGCTCTGCTTTCAAATCTTCTGCTGTCAGTGCTGTGTAAGTAAGCGCTGTGATTAGCTGGCGCTCAATCCAATCACAGTGCTTACTACACAGCACTGACAGAGCCAAGCAGAGAGGACGGCGGGGGATGACAGCAGGGAGAATCCAAATAATTCAATGAAGAAAACGATGGAGGCAGCAGTAGTGGTGCAAAATAGTGAGGGTTTATTCCTCCCAACACAGGAAAAACGACGTTTCGACTCCTTAGCCGAGTCTTTGTCAAGTACTTGTCAAGTACTTGACAAAGACTCGGATAAGAAGGAGTCAAAACGTCGTTTTTTTCTGTGTTGGGAGGAATAAACCCTCACTATTTTGCACCACTACTGCTGCCTCCATCGTTTTCTTCATTGAATTATTATTGAATGGTCTGATTTGGATCCAGACCTGGATGGCGTTTTGCATGATCCTTGTCCGGCCCTATTAGGGCATAATCCGTGCTGTTGATAAAAGATTCTATAGTGGGGAGAATTCAAGCAGCTTGTCGCACAGACACAGACGCCGACTGGGAGGTGAGTATGGAGGGGTTTTTTTTTTCGTAGTATGTACTTGAGTATAGCTCGGCTTATACTCGAGTCAATAAGTTTTCCTAGTTTTTTGTGGTGAAACTTATTGTCTGGGCTTATACTCGGGTCGGCTAATACTCGAGTATATACGGTATGTCCTGACACACACAACAAAATGTCTGATGGCCTATCATTCTCTATAGCACAGCACCCATATGCAAAATTCTTTCTTATTAGGGAGTGTAAACTTTAAACTCTTTAAATTTTGATATGGCTAAAAGTGTTCCTAAATTACAGTAATGAAATAATGACATTATGATTATACCACCAAATATGAGGAACAGTATTGTGGACAAAGGTAAAATTAGAGTTGGTCAGTATAGGTTTAAGAGGGGACAGTGTAGATGACAATTTATATTGAAAGCTAACACTACACCTTAGGCTGGGCTCCGGCAGCCGTAATTCACTGTTTACCGCCCACCAGAGACATGAATTCAGTAAGTCTGCAATTGCATTGTGTACTTGCTCTGCATTGCCAGTTGCCATGCTCTATAATACATGCCAAGGTAGAACATGCTGCAATTTTGCTTGTGCGTGTATTTTACGCAATTCGTGTGAGTAGCAGCATGGCAGATTGATACAATGTATTTTGCTCGCAAAACCCATGTGAGAGCACCCTTAGGATGAGGAAGTGATAAGCTACTGGGTCCACTATATGTACTACTGCAGCCATTTATTTTAAAGGAGGATGTCCCACAAAAGGAAGTTATCGCCTCTCTGCAAGATCCACAGTTTTTTAGCATTTTTGGTATTCAATAATTTTTATTGATTACAAGCAAAAATTTTTGTTTAACCTTACATTTCTGTACAAGGCTCATAAAACACGCTTTCTCAGAACATCCAATCTATCTAGCAGTTCCAGTGTACAGAAAAAATGACGTACAGTAAAACCTCTACTAAGGTTGGTAATCCATCCGAAAGCAATCTGCTTTACCTGAAACCATTGCTACTCGAGGTAATTATTTCCATAGGAATCAATGTAAATCCAATTAATTTGTTCTAGACATTCCAAAAAACACACCAAACCACATTTAATAGAGAATAAATATGGTATTTAATACCAAAAACAATAATAAATTAATATAAAAGACTACCATAAAGAATAAATGAACATTTAACATGTTATCGAACAGAGGACTGCAGGTCACATCTACTACATCATCTGTCCTCAGTGTTATTACTGTGTTCTCTGTGCTGTTACATAAGACTGCGGGTGACATCTGCTGTACTACAGTAAATCATCTGTCCTCAGCATTATCGCTGTGTTTTCTGTGGTGTTATGTAGGACTGCAGGTGACATCATTATCTGTCCTCAGCGGTATCACTGTGTACTCTGTGCTGTTACATTGGAGTGCAATTGTACAGTACTGTACTGTGTATTACTGGTCGCCGATGATGGAGAAGGGTGGGTTGCATTAACAGCAGCAGGAGTAGAAGGAGGAGACGCCAAGCAGGAGATCACATGGGTTCAGCAGCAAGGTCACGTGGGCTGGCACAAACTGGTGTTATTAGAGGCAACCAATGTTACTGGAGACAAAATTTTGGCTAAAAAATTGACTTTACTCGAAATCGGCCTTAGTAGATGTCAATGCTAGAAGAGGTTTTACTGTATATTTAACCCTTTGCAATCCAATTTTGGATTCAGGGTTTCCTAGGGGGCTCTCTCTTTCTGCCATTATACAATTGCACCATCTGCTGGCTAGAGCCAGTACTGCGGTATGGGACATGCTGGAGAGGCCCCCCGACAACAGATTAGTCAGTAATATACAGTAAGAATACCCTGTCGGACATCTTCCGACATCAAAGCTGTACAGCCTTCAATTAGAATGTCTTCAGACGTCAGACAGTGGATTGGAAAGGGTTAACTTGTATCAAAAGAATTTGAGAGAAACTTATAAAGTTAGGAGGGGTGGGGAGGGATTAATTGGAGGAAGGGGGGAGTAATAGGAATCTTTATCAGTCAGAGCCATAGTATCTCAATATGCTACTATATATATTCTTCAAATTCTCCACTTTGAGTTCTTTGATAGAAGCTTAAGGGCTCCCACATATTTGTGTTTTTTAACGCAAATGTCAATGGAACTTTCTAATGTTAAAAACGCATCGCAAGTTTGTGCTTTGCAATTTTTGTGCAATGCGTTTTTAAAATTAAAAAGTCCATTGACAATCGCATTAAAAAACGCAAGTGTGTGGGAGCCCTTAGTGCACCCACACACTGGCAATCGCGATGTCGCTGCACTTTTTTAACTCAATTGTCAATTGGACTTTCTAATGTTAAAAAAGCATTTCACAAAAATCGCAAGTTTGTGTGATGTGTTTTTTGTGCGATGCGTTTTTAACATTAGAAAGTCCTATTAACATTTGCATTAAAAAACACAGCGATATCACGATCGCCAGTGTGCGGGAGCCCTAAACAATATGTCCTATTTGTTTGATTTAAAGTAATCTAATTGGAAGTGATCCAGCCAGGGTTCCCATATTTCCAGAAAATTCTTCAATGAGTCATTCCTGTAGGCATGGATTTTTACGTAAATGCAATGGTCCACTATCAACTGGGTAATTTCAGTGATTGTGGGAGTATGTCTGTCTCATTTTCTAGTTTCTTGCCATGAGTAACTTGATTTAGAGAAGACTATATGCCACTAGCTTTCTAAATTTAATTGGGATATGTTCAATCCCAAGCAGCAGGATTGCCATCTCTGGTGTCGGAGAAATTCTAACCTTAGTAACTTTACCAATGAGGGAGAAAAAAGCCTGCCAGGTTGGTTTGATACCTGGGCATCCCCAAAAAATATGACGTAAAGAACCTCTCTTCTCACAATCTCTCCAGCATCTATCTGTCGGGAAAGAAGTCAGCTAATCACTACTTTGCAATGGACTTCTATTAGACTCGTGCAAGAAGAAGCTTTATGGGCCCATGTGTGGGCTTTGTTCCATTCCAAGGGGGGATAGAATCGCCCCAAATCCCTCTCCCAATTTAGTATATTGGCTTTTTAATGAGAATTTTGATCTGTGTGTCTTTTCCCACAAAAGGTTTTGTATCTATATTTTAAGCTTAATTTCAAGGAAGGGGGGGTCGAAAAGGAACCTATATAAGTATAGGAGTAAAGAAATCTTTTGAATAGGGGAAGTCAACCATATGCTTCTTACTAAAGAATTTCACATTAGGCAGACAGTATTCTGTTTGTAGTCTCAAAGGATTTTAAAGAATTCTAGAATTTGTATAGGAAGGGAAATGGTCTTACTGGGGTAATGGTCACTGGAAATTTGCAACAATTGCAGCCAGGCACTTCCTGCTGCTTCCATAGTAAGACAATTTGGGACCGCACGCATTGCCAGCAGTAAGTTGCGGAGAGTTTCCGCCAGAGTTTTTTAGCATTTTTAACCGTCCAAGCCTCACTGATCCGCAGAGACAGCATCATTAGTGATTGTGTGAGGGAGGACTGATACTGCCCTAGCAGCATAGGTTATGGCACACACTCAAGCCTCATGTTCACGGGCCCGCACGGTTTCCCAGTGAAGAATCCCGCAGCAGACTCCATTCGGTCAGCAGAGATGAGGCCAAAAAATACATTATACGTACCTGTCCGGACGCTGCGGCGCTCTCCACAGTGCAGGCAGGATCTTCTTTCTTCTGCACAGCGGATGTGCTCAGGACACCGGTCACGTGCCAGGCACATGCACCGTGCCGTTTCTTGGGGTTTTTTTTTAAACTGCTTTCTCGCAGTCCCAAGGCACGGACGCAGTGACAGCTGTGTTTTTATTGCGGATCCGGACAGCTTCCATTGCCTTCAGTGGGAGCCGTCCATGCAGAAAAATCGCAGAAAAATTGAGCCTGCTGCGGTTGTTTTCCCGCGCATGCGATCCGCTCCCTAGGAGAAAATGACATCCGCAGGTATTTAATTATCAGCGGTTGCCCAAAGGTCGCACGTGCGAGAGACCCGCGCTTTTTAAAAAAAATTCTATTCTTGACGTGGACATGAAGCCTGAATGACACATTTGCACTCTGGTACTTTGCGGCAAAATTATTAAGACGTGTGTGCCCCATAATAAATTTGGCCAATTTACTCTAACGGACTTTTGCTTTAAGACCGGTGTGTGAAATGCCAGATGTAATAAATCTGCCTGAATGTTCTAAGTACATTGTTCTATTAGCTTGTTCTTTTCTGCTGTCATAAGCACCCCGGCTGTGAGTTAACAGGCAATCTTCTCATCCTTCTTGTTACCAATAAACTCAATTTGAGGTGTTAAAGTTTAAATGCAGACATTTTCATATTTTATGTAGGATTACCTTCTTGTTATTACTACTTTAGTGATCTTTAGCGGCCTGATGATAGATGTTTGCGTATGAGAGAACCCATTTTCTTTCTATTTCATGTTTAGTTACAGTACTTAACGTAGCTTATACTTGCCAAATGTATAGCTTAATAGAATCAAGACAATCCAAATGGATTGTCATTTCTTTATTTAAAAGGAATGTCATCAGAAAATGATCTGCGGTATTATATAAATCACATTTTTGTGTTTAAACATCTTTAACCCCTTAGTGACCAGCCCATAGTGTTTTTACGTCCTGCCCAAGTGGGCTTTATTCCCTGAGGACGTAATAACATGTATCCTGCAGGGAATAAAGCCGCGTGGGCTATGGACGTGACAGCTCCATGCTGTCGGTGCCTGCAGGTAGCCAACAGCATGGAGCTGTCATCCTGGGCTGCGGGTCCCCCCCCCCCCCCTCCCCGGCAATGCGATTGGCGCTATCCAATGGATAGTGCCGATCGCAATAAAGTAAAAAATAAAGTTAAAGATTCAGCCGCCTTTTCCGAGGTGTTCTGCGGTGAGGGGGGTCCTCCGAGACCCGTCGCCGCTCTTCTGCGCATGCGCGCCAGACGAATGACCTCACGCACATGTGCAGAAGGCCGGGAGCCCCGGTATTCAAAATCTCCTAGCTCCCGCCTCCTGAAGGTAGCCAGGAACCAGGAGATGTTACCGGGGATCACGGTGAGCGGTCCCCAGGCCCGTGATCGCCGCTATCCAATGGAAAAAGTTTTTTAAAAAAGTACAAGAAAAAACTCACCTCAGGTCCTCTGCAATGTCCCAGTGTTCCGGGACCTGAAGTTACCCTCTGCGCATGCGCGCCCGACGTCGATCATCGGGCGCGTGCACAGAGGGGCTAAGGCCCCGGGAAATTCAAAATTCCTCTGCTCCTGGCTACCATGTGTAGCCAAGAGCAGAGAGATTTCACCGGGGACATGATCACTGCTATCCAATGGATAACAGTGATCATTTAAAGTTTTAAAAAAGTTTAAAAAGCTTATGGTTCATCTCCCCTCACGGATCATATCCGTGAGGGAGGATGGAAGTACGTACATAAGGTCCCCGGATTTTTTTGCGGACCTTACCCCAGCTTCTGCACACACGCCTGTCGCCAAAATGGCAGATGCATGCGCAAAAGCTGTGGATTGTGGGATAATTTAAAATCTCCCTGCTCCTGGCTACAAAACTGAGCCATGAGCCTGGAGATTTCACGGGGGGGGGGGGGGGGGGGGGCGCGGTGACGGTGAGCGGTTCCTGGGCACGTGTTCACCGTTATACAATGAATAATGGCGGTTACGTAAAAGTAAAAAAAAATAAATTGATGTTTCATCTCCCCTCACCGATGAGATGCTTCCTGGATTCTGCACATGCGACCGCCGGCAAAATGCCTGACACATGCGCAGGAGTTGGGGAGCCCAGGAAGTTTAAAATCTCCTTGTTCCCAAGGAGATTCCACCTACGGCTGCGTGAGCCCGGCGTTATTCAGACCGCTACCTGTAATACGTATTTTACAAGAAGCCCTGGGAACGCTCGCCTTCATGCAGTTCCAGGAGCACCTTGTTGAGCGCCTTCTGTGTGAGACCGCCGCACCTCAGCAAGATTACGGAGACTCACAGAGCGCCACTTTTTACACCCCATACCCGCCACTGAGGTCAAAAAATACCCCGCAAAAAGCATGAGATGAGGGGGGAATACCGGTTTTATTGCCCCATGTACACATCCCAACCAGCCTCCGTAATTACCCCTGTCTTCAGAAATACCACACAGTTCACATTATTACTTTTATCTAAGATTTGGGGAACGCCGAAAAGGGCGTGGAGGGGGGGGGGGATTTTTAGGGAGTCAATTTTTATTCCATACAAGTGAGCAATGGGGCCTGGAATTTATTCAGTTGTGCCCTGCAATCCAACGGGTGTTCCCTCCATTATAGGCCTTGCCATGGGTCCTGTAAGTCGATTAGGGCCACAGTGGGTAGGTTTCTGAACACGGGACAAACGGGGGTATCAATTTTGGGGTGAACGTCTTCATTTCTATGTACACTGTATAAAAGAAACGGTTTTTAAATTGACAAAATTGCCCAAAAAAATGAAAATCGTAATTTTTTCCTTCTGCTTTGCTTAGATTCTTTCAAATACTGTGGAGTCAAAATGTGCAGTACAACGCCAGAGGAATTTCTTAAGGGGTCTAGTTTTCAAAATCGCGTCATTTTAAGAGGGTTCCTTATCGTTTTGGCCACCCAATGGCTCTATAAGTGGGCAATGGGGCCTGGAATTTATTCAGTTGCACCCTGCAATCCAACGGGTGCTCCTTCCATTATAGGCCCTGCGATGTGTCCTGTAAGTAGATTAGGGCCACAATGGGTATGTTTCTGAACACGGGACAAACAGGGGTATCCATTTTGGGGTGAAAGTCTTCATTTATATGTGTGCTGTACAAAAAAACAGTTTTTAAATTGACACAATTGCCCAAAAAATGAAAATCGTAATTTTTTTCCTACTGCTTTGCTTAGATCTATTAAAAATTGTAGGGTTAAAATACACAGTGCACCGCTAGATGAACGCGTTAAGGGGTCTAGTTTTCTAAAATGAGGTCATTTGTGGGGGTTCTCTATAGTTTTGGCCGCACAAGAACTCTACAAGTGTGGTATGGGGCATAAAAGTCCTTCAAGCTAAATTTATGTTCTAAAAGCCACCGGTTGCTCCTTTCATTTTGGGCCCTGTTGTGCATCCACACATAAGATTAGAGCCACAATGGGTATACTTCTAAAAACAGGACAAACAGGGGTATCCATTTTGAGGTGCAAGTCTTCCTTCATATGTGTGCTGTACAAAAAAAAGCTGTTTTTAAAATGACAGAATTGCTAAAAAAACGAAAATCACAATTTTTCCTTTTGCTTTGCTTTAATTCATTCAAAAACTGTGGGGTCAAAATACACAGTACACCCCTAGATAAATTCGTTATTGTCACCTGAATGCAATGTAATTTCACCTGTCAGACTTACACTTATCCCTAAACCCTGTTTTGTGCCAAAAATGGTTATTCTAGGGCAATGAGCGTTTATACATAAATTGTAACTTTACGGTATATATGCATGACGAAGATGTCAAAATGCTGATGTAAAAAGGGGACGGGTGATGCATGTGAAGATTCCCCCAGCAAGACCGTTCACATTTTTGAGTAGGCCTCATCCTTTAGTCTCCAGTGCACAGGTCAGATTTGAAAAATGAGGCTGTACCCTAAAGCCCAAAATAGGTTGCGTTCTTAAGGGGTTAAACATAAGGCTTTGTTTTGGCACACAAATAATTTTGTTCCTATTTTCACCTATGCAGGATTCATTTTTTAAATGAAGATATAGAATTAGCACAGTAGATACAGTATATTCGAAAAGTGTTCTGTGTCAAAAGGCAAACTCAAGCGATCTTTTTTTGTGATACTCCTCAGTTTATAAGGTGTCAGCATTCTGACAAACGTTCACATATCAAATATTCTTGTTTGTACGTATAACCATATTGCTGATCACACACTCTTAAAATTTGCTGCTGTTCCTTCTCAATTTTAGGGGTGCATTTGCTAAAGAGTCAGAAGTTCTTATTGGAAACCTCGGAGATAAACTAACTCCACAGAATGAGATCATGACTGATGTCAGTGACTTGAAAGCCCTTGCCAATCTGCATGAGAGTCTGGAGTGGCTTGCAGGAAGACTGAAACTTGCCATTTCAAATCTACCGAATGTGCAGAGTAAGTATTGATTCAAAGTCCCTGTTATATAATATTGTTTTATCACATCATCCTATAGATATTAAAGTAAATAATGATAGAGTCCTTTAAATGTTTAGTGCCTGCTCCCCTGTCTATAGTTTATACCACCGCGTTTCCCCAAAAATAGGTCCTACCCCGATAACAAGACCTATCAGGTTTTCGGGGTAGGCTTGAAATTTAAGTCCTTCCCCGAAAATAGAACCTATCTCGGGTGCCCCATTAAAAAAAAATCAATACTCACATGGTCCGCGGCGTCCCGATGGTGTCTGCGGGGGCCCGGCGGTGTCTGGCGTCCTCCTCCGTTTCACAGCTGCCTTCTGCTGCCTACGGGACTTTAAGTACCCTGCCTCCAGCAAAGCAAGCGCTGTAATTTGCTAATCGAGTGCCAGCAGCCAATCACAGCAGGCGTCCGATGAGCCAATCACAGCCATTCAGTGAATGACATAACCGAATGGCTGTGATTGGCTCATCAAGCGCCCTCTTTGATTGGCTGCCAGCGCTCAATTAGCCAATCACAGCGCTCGCTTTGCTGGAGGGGTGTATTCAAAGCCCCGTCGCCAGCAGAAGGCATCTGTGAGGCAGGAGGACGCCGCACCGCCGCCAGACACCATCAGGAGGCATTCAGACGCCGCAGACCAGGTAAGTAAAAGGACCCCCCCCATGGTAGCCACTTTATTTTCCTTTTGCCACTGAATGCCTGCAGCACGTTTACACTTTTTATTTTGCCAACACATGGTGCATGCCTTTACTACACTCTTTCTATAAAAAAAAAAAATCAAGTACCTAGAAGGAATTGTCATTTTGCTGCCAAACCCGGCATGCAGTTACATCTCAGGCAGATAGACAAATGATTAGAGTTGTGGCTTGATTAGATGAACAGTCTTGTCACCTTAAGCCCTAAAAGTGATTCCCCCATTGGCTTAGAAAAAGGCTCTCAGAGGCTCCTTGTGAGTAGTGACTCTTTTTCCACTTGTGTAGAGCTTGTTGACCACTAGACGCCTCTACGACGCAGAGGAGAGATTTTGCCCAGTTAACAGAGTTTAAGAGGGGGTGGATTATTGAAATGCGAGAAGCTGGATAGTCTTATCGACAAATCCACTTCCACCTAGGCCATTCTGATCAGACTATTAGGAGGTGTTGGCATCAGTGGATGTATAATGGCACACAAGGGGACCTGGATCAAGACGCCCTTGACAGACAACCAGTAGAGAGCTAACAAGCACTAGCAGCTCCAACTGTTGTCTGCCATTTCCATTTCCAAGCACTTGGCTCAAGGACATTTAGTCTCATGGCGCCCATTACATGTACTGCCTTTGACATCCATCCACTGTCACCTCCGTTTGCAGTGGTTTTGTGAACGACGAAACCGGACTGCTACAGAGTAGAAACGCGCTGTCTTCAGCAACGAATCCAGGTTTAGTTTGGGACTGACAGTTGTCTTGTGCGTACCTGGAGACTTACGGGTGAGTGGCTCAATCCCGCCTTTGCTGTCGAGTGGCACATTGCCCCCTAGTTAATGTTATGGTCTGGGGAGCCATTGCATATGATAGTCAGTCACACCTAGTAGCGGTACAAGTGACAATGACAGCTCATTGACATGTCCAGGACGTCCTGCAGCCATGTTTGTCGCCTCTCATGGCGACTTCCAGGAAGCATTTTCCCGCAGGATAAAGACATTTGTTATAGGAAATCCTCCACAACATTGCCACACTGTGCCCTGCCCGTTTGCCAGATTTATCGCCAATAGAACGTGTATGGGACCATCTAGGACGTCTACTTTGACAGGCTATGAATTTGCATGATCTAGAGGCTCAGCTACAGTAAATGGGGGCCATTATACCACAGGATACCATACGGAACCTGTATGCCTCCATGCCCACTCATATCACATCTTGCATCCGAGCTAGAGGCAGTACAACAGGATACTAGAGCCTCCATGCCCACTCATATCACATCTTGCTTCCGAGCTAGAGGCGGTACAACAGGGTACTAGAGCCTCCATGCCTGCCCATATCACATCTTGTATCCTAGCTAGAGGCGGTACAACAGTATCCTAGAGCCTCCCTTCAAGTGTTCAGTATTCCGCAATAAATTATCCTTTTGCTCTGCTATTGTAATCACTTATATCAACACTACAAGCACACATGTAAAGTTTCATGTGATTCCGACAACCATCCTAGGGGGTTGGATTTTTTCTATGAGTGTATATTTGTATGTTTTACAACTCGCCTTAAGTAGTCCCCTTTTTCTAGAGCAATTTTCAAAACTCCAAAGGTATTTTTTCTAGTTCTTCGCACAATTTAAAATATTTTGCTTTGTAAATCTCTTCTATAATTGTTAGCAATAAAGTTTTAGAATGAAAAGGTATTTGTTTTAGCAAATTATTATTGTTAGCCGTTTAGTTGTTCACGACCCTCGGCAACCCTAAAGGCGAGCTCCCTCCATGTTTTTCGGTTATTCACTCTAGCTTTCAGTCTTTCAGTTGTGTGATATCCATGCCAGTATCAGCTCTGACAGTATCAGCCATCGTATCCTTTGGTGGCTGGGTCTTCTTTTGCCACTGATCTGTCCAAGCATTATAGATTTTTCTAGCAACTCTGCTCACATTAAATGGCCAAAATACATAAGCCTGGTCATCTTGCTCTCCAGTGATATATCGGGTCTTATACAAATCAGGACTTCTCTGTATGTTACTCTCACCATCCAGGGCATACGCAGCAGCTTTCGCCAGTACCACAGCTCAAACCCATCAACCCTCCTATCAGCTTTTTTCACAGTCCAGCTTTCACATCCATACATGGCTATGGGGATAATGATTATTTGCACAATCCTGCGTTTAGTTGCTATACTGATATCCCTGCTTTTCCAGATTTTGTCCATTTTAGCATTGCTCTTTGCCCCAATGCTAACCTCTGTTTTATTGCTGGCATAGATTCTCCATCCTGGTCAATTTTTGAACCAAAGAAGCTAAAGTCTTGCACGCATTCTGTGACCTCAATGACCATTTTTTTGCATTTGTCATAATTTTAGTCGTCTTTAAATTCAAGTAGAGGCCCATTTTTTTACTTTCAGTTTTAGGCATGTTTCACACGGGCTACAACATCTCACTACAAAATTATCGCTACAATGTGAAGCCAATGGTTTCCAATGGGTTCTTTCACATGAGCGATGTTTTGTAGCAAGATTTTGTAGCCCGTGAGGATGCAGTCTTTAGGCCTTCTGCACACGGACGATTTGCATTGCAAAATCCGGGGCTGGATTCTTCAGCAAATCCAACCCATAGCATGCTATCAGAAAATGAGATTTCCTGCCCAAGAGCGGAAATCGATTGCTATTTTTCGCTCGCAGGGGAGAAATCGCAGCCTGCTGCAATTTTTTGTGGGCTTCGCATGGCCGGCTTCTATTGAAGTCAACGGAAGCTGTGCATCCTGCGGCCATTCTGCAACCATTATTGCAGAATGACCGCGCCATAGCGACAGCACGGCGTCCTCTCAACTGCGCATGTGCCGGCCAGCGCTCCGGCTGGCACATTTGCAGCAGACAAGGCAGCCTCTTCGCCATAGTGTCAGTGCGGTGCCCTCTGTCCTGCACATGTACCAGTCGGAACATTCACAGAACAGGAGAAGACACTTGACAGGTAAGTTGCGGGGTCACTGTCTGGGCACTGAGTCGAACTCCACTGCAGAAATCCTGTATGCGGGGTCTGACCCACCCGTGTGCAGGCGGCCTTAAACTCATGGTTTCCAATGGACTCTTTCAGGCCACAAAACATCTCTCATGTGAAAGAACCCATTGGAAGCCATGGGCTTTACATACATGCATTTAGTAGCGATGATTTTCTAGCGAGATTTTGTAGCCCATGTGAAACAGGCCTAAATCTTCCATATCAGCTGCTCCAGACCTGCTTCTGTTTCTGTAAGCAGAGTTGTGTCATCTGCATAACGGAGATTGTTGATGTTTCTTCCACCTATTTTCACTCCGATTTCCAATTCGTCTAGGCCCATTTTACGCATGATCACTTCTGCATATAGGTTAAACAAGAAGGGTGAGAGGATGCAGCCCTGTCGATCCCAAAGCAATCTGTGTCTACATACTGTGTTCTCAAAGTGGCTTATTGATTTGTATAAAGTGATTTTATTAGCTTGACTAGATGTGCCGATACGCCCAGCTCTTGTAGGGCATGCCATAGCTTGTCATGGTCGACACAGTCAATGGCCTTGATGCAGTCGATGAAGCACATGTAGATATTCTTTTTGTATTCTCAAGCTTTTTCCATGGTCCATCATAGGTTTGCAATATGGTCGCGGATGCCGCATACTCGCCGGAATCCTACCTGCACATCAGGGAGTGCTGCTTCAACTACTGATCTCAGTTTTTCCTGTATAATTTTGAGAAGGATCTTGCTTGCATATAGAATGGGGGCTAGTTTTCGGTAGTTGGAGCAATTCTGAGAGTCGCCTTTCCTTGGTAGAGGGATGACGACCGATCTTTTGCAGTCCCGTGGCCATTGTGTGGATGCCCATATTGCCTGGCACAGAGCTGTGATGGTTTTCACTGGTATTGACAGCAATAGCTCTGCCGGTATGTTATCTATGCCTTGTGTCTTATTTTTCGCTAGTTCTTTCATTGCTATAACTACTTTTGACTTCATAATGAAGGGCTCCAATTCCACAGGCTCCACATCATGCAATGGTCCAGGCATGTGGTTGCAGGCATATAGTTCCTCTGATTATTCCCTCCACCTATCAGTGATACTCTATCATTCAGTTCCTTCCCAATTTGGCATTTGATTGTGTAGTTGCATGCCATGAATGGTTTTCGGGCCATCTTGACCTGTGAGAATAGGCCTCACATACGGCCTTTCATGACTTCTGCTTCAAGTTGTGTGCAATGCTCATTCCAGTCCATTGCCTTGTCTGTCTTTGCCGCTCGCTGAAAATTGGCATTTAGTTGCCAAACTTCGTCTTTGTTGCCGGCCACCTTTGCTGTTCTTCCTTTATCAGCTATTCTGAGGGTTTGCTCGGACAACTAATAGCGTTGTTTTTCCTGCTGCTTATATGTGAGATGCTTACTGGCTGTTTCCATAACTATGGACTGTATATCATGCCATAGTTTCTCTGTATTCTTTTCTGATGTGTCAAGCAGTTTGAATCTGTTTGCTACTTCAATATTATATGATTGGGGGATTTTTAGAGGTGCTGAATCTTCTCAATGAAGCATCTTTCTTAATGCTACGGAATTCAATCTTGATCTTAGCTGCTAGGAGTTCATCATCAGTGCCGCATCGGCGCCTGGAAAGATTTTTATTCTAAAGACTGAACTTCGCCAACGATGATTACACAGGATATAATCAATCTGACTTCAGTGGAGGCCATTGGGAGATGTCCACATGTACAGTCGGCATTTGGGTTGCATAAACCATGTGTTTGCTATCCTGAGCCGGTTTTCTTGGCAGAACCAAACCAGGTGAACACCGCCTTCATTTATTTTCCCAAGTCCAAATCTTGGTGGTTGTTTCTGGCTGGCTGCCTACTTTGGAATTGAAGTCGCCCATGATGTAAATGATGTTTTCTGGACGTTGGCATAAAAATCTTCAATGGTTTCCTCATCAGCATCAGTCATTGGGACATAGACCTGTAAGATTGAGATGGTCACTAGCTTACCACGTATCCGGATAGCAATGATATGGTTGCTGATTGTTCTAAAACTTTGTACTGCTTTTGAGGCCTGCTTGTTTGTAATAAATGCTACTCCATTCCCCTTGATTTCCTTGTGTCTGGCATAGTGCAATGTGAAGTCATCGGACTGAAAATATCCATTACCTGTCCAGTGTAATTCACTAATCCCAAGAATAGTCATATCCAATTTCCCTAGACTCATGCCACACACATTCCATGTTGCTAGTATGTGAGCTTTGGTACAGTGCAGTCCTTTCCTTTCATCATGAGTTGCATCAGCAGCTGGGCTTCCTGAGGGCTTTGCCCAGTTGTGTCGTGAGGAAAACCCAGACTACTTTTACTTGGACCTTCCCCAGTAGCGTTTTAGAGAATCCTTTGGCCTGTGGGGGGAGGGGGGGGCTGTCATCGGATACCATATCTGAATCATTGGAGAGCTCTTTCATAGGGTCTCCAAGGCAAATTTTTTACAGGGTAGGTCGTCCGTTCTTTCCCTAACCCTCCCCATTTATCCGGGTTTGGGATTATCATATTTTTAGCAAATTAGTAGCCAGGAATCAAAGTCTTCGTGCCACCAGTGTTTGGTGTAGAGCCACTGACTGACAAGGCTTCCCTCCCCAAGTGTTACTTAAACCTCCTTTTAAAAGTACTATGAAAAAAGATAACAGCCTTACCAAACTAATGCTCAATCTTTTCGTAAAGATGCCAGTATTCAAACAGCCACAGTCTGATTATCATAGCACGTTAATAATTATGGGGAAAATTTAGGAAGTGATTTGTGACACTTTTGTGAAATAAAAAGCTGCAAATTATGACACATGCCATATAGGTAGCTTTGATTTTTAACCCATAAACTGTGCCCCGTCTATTAAGTACACCTTTTGGTTGCAGTTTACTCTCTGTCAGATCCAAACTTGACGCTCTAAAACAGGTTTTGTGTTTACAATAAAATCCCAGATAAAATGTTAACGTTCTCCGACCTCGTGCAAGTGAGTTTTATATACTTTTCTAGCACAGAACTACAATATAATGTGGAATTTCACAGGGCTAACGCAGAAGACTGAGCAGAGGTAACCAATGAAAAATCTACACGACTTAAAATCCAAAACGTTATAATGCCAAATGTGCTGATAACATTTTATTTTAGACGGTCTCCACCATTATATGCTTTTCTACGATAAATTCCCACCTATCGGATAAAAGAATATTTTACTGTATAATAATCTGGCACGGTGAAGGTTTTTCTTTCTTGTTTCAATTTTTCATTTCTTACAGGACCACAGATTTTTGACTATGGATTTTCAGGACACTTATTTGTTTTTACTTTTCTAATAGTTTGGTGCTTCAGACACTGAGGGCCCTTTTAGATGGAACGATTATATCGTTCAAATAATCATTGAATCATGCGAAAAGGAACAATAATCGTCCAGTGTAAACATGGCCAACAATGGAACGATGAACATAAGGCATAGAATGAGGCATAAAAATCATTTTGTCATTTGCCAGCCATTGTGTGTAAAAGGTTCAGTTGTTCACAAACCATTCCCAGACAGCCCCGACGGACCAATGATGGATTGAACGAGCTGTAAACTAATATCTGCGCGTATAAATGGAACATTTGAAAGCAAACGACTCGTTTGCTTGTTTCAGCGATTAATTGCTCAATGTAAAAGGACTCTCTACTGATCTTTAGACAATACTGATACTTTTCTTCCTTTTTTTCTGAGATTTCATCTGGGTATGCCACAAAAGTAAAGTAAAAGCTGTGTAATATATTTTGTGGAAGTATTTATACTTGAAACAACTTTATGGGCCTTTTTCACTTAAATGCATTTACTTTGGGCTGACACTCATTTTGAAATGGGGTTTAATTAAAGATTTTGTACAAATTTGTCATCTGCAGCTTCTGCATATCATTGTATACAGTAACTGCAGTCTCAGTAGGTGATCTGTCAGTTGAGGCTGGACTGATAGTTTTGCACCTGCACGGCTCCCCGATCTCACTGCGGGGGGGGGGGGGGGGGGGGCGTGCGGGACATTCGGTGGATTTAAATGCCGCTGTCAGAACTGCCCCGCGACCTCTCTTCATACATACCCTGACACTCCAGGGCGTAAATGTACGTCCTGAAGCAGGAAGGGGTTAACAAAGTACTGAGTACAGGCTCTAAATACTTTTATCAATGCAAAATGTTAGGTTTTTCTTTTTTTTTTTTTTTATTCACAAAGATTTCTAACATTTTTACCTTATCACCATGGGATATTGAGTGCAGAATGATAGGAAAAAATGTGATTTTTTTTTTGTTTGTACACATGGCCACAAGATAAGAAAATGTAAAAAAAAAAAATTTTAAGGGTCGGATGACTTTCCAGACCCACTGTACATGCATTTAATGAGTGGAAAAACATATACTCCCTAAGATGTCCATAGTATGTAAGTGTCACTTCCCTATTGGTATCAGGCTGTTTCTATGTGAATTAAGTACACCGATTCTATGTAAGTGGTATATATGGACTGCACTGATTGTGTTTGGGGAAGTTGGCCTCTCATGAAGCAGGAGCGGGCACAGCTGTTAGACAGAGGTAGAACGCTGAATGCAGATCACTTGTATAGCCTCTGGAGCATGGAATGTTGATTAGCCCACCCCCCTGTACACAGTCTGTGCAGTCCATACACTTCTTGCATAGAAGTGGTTTATGGATTTTTAATGGAAATAACACAGCACCAATGAGGAATTGACACTGAAGGAACAGTTTTAGAGTTAAAATACTTTAAGAAAGTATATTGGTTGCTTTTTTCATATATCCAGATTGAATCTCAGTAACGGTATACCTATAGAGTATAAGTTCACTTTAAGCTCAGCTAGAATTATTTACTCCTTTGTAACAAGGAAAGGTTGTAAATGTGTGAGCTGCTAAGAAATATTTAAATCCTTAGTCACTCAACAGGGGTCCTGCAATTGTACATATAAATGAATGTGTGATGAGCAGCTGCAATGCAGCAATAAAGACAGAACCAGATGCACACTGCAGTCCTGTTCACCTATGCAAGCTCCAGGTGATGAGAAAGATTATCCAACCTGTTTCCATCACTGCAGACCTCCAGATAGGCTTTTCTTCATGTAATCAGTGGCCCCCACCCCACACACAAACACCATGTAACATAACTTTAAAAAAAATTGTAGTAGTACGAAGACAAAAGAACCTTGAGAAGCAGGCAAAGCTTGAACTATAGAAACACCAAGCCATACTTCCTATGTATGGAATGAGTACTGGATATCTATGGAATACTGAATGTATACTCGGGGAGGTGGTAACCTGGGTAAATTAGACAGTTTTAAAAGAAACAAGGAAAGGTTCCTGGATGTATATCATTTGCCAAGCAGTTGCATGTCCTATTGACATGCCACAAGGCATTATCATTAGAGATGAGCGAGTACCCAAATGCTCGGGCCCTCGTTATTCGAGTGGAGCTTTTCGTAAAATTCGAGAGCTCTATTCGAGTAACGAACCCCATTGACTTCAATGGGAGACTCGAGCATTTTTGTATGGGGCCCGCCGATTGACGGCCTTTTTTTTTTGTCCTCTCTCCCCCTCTCTCCCCGTCTCTCCCCCTCTCTCTCTCTCTCTCTCTCTCTCTCTCTCTCTCTCTTTCTCCCTCTCCCTCTCTCTCTCTCTCTTTCTCTCTCCCTCTCCCTCTCTCCCTCTCTCTCGCTCTCTCTCTCTCTCCCAAAACTGTGGCGGGGTCGAACACGGTTGATGCTCGCTCGAGTGACGAGCACCATCGAGTACGCTAATATTCGAACGAGCATCAAGCTCGGCAGAGTACGTTCACTCAACTCTAATTATCATGGTAAAATTACTTAACTCAAAAAATTGTGACTGTTGTTAAATGCCACTTGACCACCAGGCCTCGTCTGCCTTGAGCATTTTTGGGCAGCATCCCTTTTTTTCTGAAAGTATTTAGTCACTAAACATTTTTCTTTCTTGGACCAAGGCAACAACTGAGATAGATTTTGTGTGATTTTGCATTACCTGCAAATGGGAAGATGGAACAATACCTCTACAGCGCCACCTATTAGAAAGCAGCATTCCTGCAAGTCAGTGTCTAACTTTGTAACAGGTCTTGTTACAATGATTGGAAATGTTCGCCAGAGTCTTCTCCTCATCAGTGTATGGTAAGCTTGCTGGCTGGCTGAGTGAGAGGCCTTTGATGTGAGAAACTGTATTCCTCCTGACCAATGTCATAGGCCTCTCATTCAGCAGTCAGTAAACCTACTGATGAGAGGCAAAAGCCCAGAAATGGCCTGGTTATCTCTTCCTTCTGGAGTAGACTCTAACTTTAGCTTATATTCACAGTTATTGCTACATAGTGTGTTAAAAGGTCAGACATTGACTTACAGGAATGCTGCTTTCTAATAGGTGGCGCTGCAAAGGCATCGTTCCATCTTCGCATACTTTCCAGAGGAGCATGCAGGGACTTGTAAGTCTCCTCGCATCTTCTAGGTTCTTTTCTTAACCCCTTAACGACCAGCCCATAGTGTTTTTACGTCCTCCCGAAGTGGGCTCTATTCTCTGAGGACGTAAAAACATGCTTCCTGCAGAGAATAGTGCCCCTCGGGCTGTGGACGTGACAGCTCCATGCTGTCGGTGTCCGCAGGTAGCTGACAGCATGGAGCTGTCATCCCGGGCTGTTCGGAGCCCCCCCCCCGGCATTGCGATCGGCGCTATGCAATGGATAGCGCCGATCGCAAAAAAAGTAAATAAAAGTACATAAAAGTTAAAGATTCAGCTGCTCTGATGGATCGGATCCATCGGAGCAGCTGAAATTACTCACCGAGGTCTGGCACGCTGCTCCCCGCTCTCCTGCCGCTCCGGGGCCCGAAGCCGGTCTTCTGCGCATGTGCGCCAGGCGGCATTACGTCAGCCGCATGCGCAGAAGGCCCGGCGGCGCGGGAGATTTAAAATCTCCTGGCTCCCGGCTCCTGTAGGTAGCCGGGAGGCAGGAGATGTCAGCGGGGACTGCGGTGAGCGGTCCCCGGTACCGCGATCGCCGTTATCCAATGGTTAGCGGCGATCGCGAAAAAGTTAAAAAAAAAGTTTTAAAAAAGTCAGTTTCACCTCCCCTCATGGATCGGATCCATGAGGGGAGGTGAAAATACTCACCCCCAGTCCTCAGCGGTGTCCCGATGTCCCGGGACCCGAATCCCCGTCTGCGCATGCGCGCCCGATGATTGACATCGGGCGCGTGAACAGACGGGCTCGAGCCCCGGGAAATTTAAAATCCCTCTGCTTCTGGCTGCCATGTGTAGCTAGGAGCAGAGAGATTATACCGGGGACATGATCACTGTCATCCAATGGATGACAGTGATCATGTAAAGTGAGAAAAAAGTGTAAAAAAGTAAAAAAAAGTTTTTAAAAGTTTAAAAAGCGTACGTTTCATCTCCCCTCATGGATCATATCCGTGAGGGAGGATGAAAGTACGTACCTAAGGCCCCCAGATTTATCCGCGGACCTTACCACAGCTTCTGCACACGCGCCCGTCGCCAAAATGGCGGGCGCATGCGCAAAAGCTGTGGATTGCCAGGATAATTTAAATTCTCCCTGCTCCTGGCTACAAAACGTAGCCAAGAGCATGGAGATTTAATGGGGGTCCGCGGTGAGCGGTTCCTGGTCACGTGTTCGCCATTATCCAATAATGGCGATCACGTAAAAGTAAAAAAAAAAATTTGAAGTTTCATCTCCCCTCACTGATGCGATCGGTGAGAGGAGATGAAACTTTTTACCGGAGGCCTCCGTATTTGAATCCCGACGCGATCTTCCTCCGTGGACCTTCCAGGATTCTGCACATGCGATTGCCGGCAAAAAGCCGGACACATGCGCAGGAGTCGGGGAGCCCAGGAAACTTAAAATCTCCCTGCTCCCAGCGACCAACGGTCACAGAGAGCCTGGAGCAGTGACCAGGGGCCTCGTTGAGCGGTCCCCGGTCACGTGATAAAAAGGTAGCGATCTACCTTAGGCCGGTCTCACATGACCGGATAGGAATGACGGATTCCGCATGCGTCTGATCCGTGGTAATACGCAGATCAATCGCATTGGATTACACAATTCCGCTCACATTAGCGGGTCAGAATTGCGTAATCCACTCGCAGAAAAGAGAACGCAGCAGGTTCTATTTTACTGCGGATATCGGCAACATAGAGCCCATTGTGCTCCGTGGTCGCGGATATACCCACAGTCCATACGCAACTACATTGTGTACGGGCTGCGGGTACCCGCGTCATCGCTAAGCGACGGTGCGGGAAATACAAACAAAGGTGTACTGTGCATGACCGCCTGTGTGAGTACGCAGTTATGCGCAGTACATTACGCAGCCGTACGCAGGGTCACAGCCGGGCTCACAGATGGGATCCGCTGTGGGCCTCCGCAAGCGGATTCCACCTGCACCCGCGTGAGCCCGGCGTTATTCAGACCGCTACCTGTGATACGTATTTTACAAGAAGCCCCGGGAACGCTCGCTTTCCTGCAGTTCCAGGAGCACCTTGTTGAGCGCCTTCTGTGTGAGACTGCCGCACCTCATCAAGCTTACGGAGACTCACGGAACGCCACTTTTTACACCCCATACCCGCCACTGAGGTCATGAAATACCCCCAAAAAGCATGAGAGGAGGGGGGGGGGGGATACCCGGTTTTATTGCCCCATGGGCCCATTCCAACCAGCCTCCGTAATTACCCCTGTCTTCGGAAATACTACACAGTTCACATTTTTACTTTTATCTAAGATTTGCGAACGCCAAAAAGAGCGCGGAGGGGGAGGGGGGGGAATTTTTAGGGAGTCAATCTTTATTCTGTACAAATAAGCAATGGGGCCTGGAATTTATTCAGTTGTGCCCTAAAATCCAACAGGTGTTCCGTCCTTTATAGGCCTTGCCATGCGTCCTGTAAGTAGATTAGGGCCACAATGGGTATGTTTCTGAACTCGGGACAAACGGGGGGATCCATTTTGGGGTGAACGTCTTCATTCCTATGTGCACTGTACAAAAAAACTGTTTTTAAATTGAAAAAATTGCCAAAAAAATTGAAAATCGTAACTTTTTCCTTCTGCTTTGCTTAGATTCATTCAAATACTGTGGGGTCAAAATACGCAGTACACCCCTAGATGAATTCGTTAAGGGGTCTAGTTTTCAAAATGGGGTCATTTGAGGGGGTTCTTTATAGTTTTGGCCGCTCAATGGCTCTATAAGTGGGCAATGGGGCCTGAAATTTATTCAGTGGTACCCTGAAATCCAACGGGTATTCCTTTCATTGTAGGCCTAGCCATGGGTCCTGTAAGTCTATTAGGGCCACAATGGGTATGTTTCTGAACACGGGACAAACAGGGGTATCCATTTTGGGGTGAAAGCCTTCATTTATATGTGTGCTGTACAAAAAAAACTGTTTTTAAATTGACACAATAGCCCAAAAAATGAAAATCCTATTTTTTTCCTTTTGCTTTGCTTAAATTTATTCAAAAACTGTGGGGTCAAAATATGCAGTACATCCCTAGATAAATTCGTTAAGGGGTCTAGTTTTCAAAATGGGGTCATTTGTGGGGGTTCTATATGGTTTTGGGCGCTCAAGAACTCTACAAATGGGCAATGGGGCCTAAAAGGACTTCAAGCAAAATCTATGTTCTGAAAGCCACCGATTACTCCTTTTATTTTGGGCCCCGTTGTGCATGCGGACATAAGATTAGGGCCACAATGGGTATATTTCTGAAAACAGCACAAACAGGGGTATCCATTTTGGGGTGTAAGTCTTCCTTCATATGTGTGCTGTACAAAAAAAGCTGTTTTTAAAATGACAGAATTGCCAAAAAAACAAAAATCCAAATTTTTTCCTTTTGCTTTGCTTGAATTTATTCAAAAACTGTGGGGTCAAAATGCGCAGTACACCCCTAGATAAATTCGTTAAGGAGTCTAGTTTTCAAAATGGGGTCATTTGTGGGGGTTCTCTATGGTTTTGGGCACTCAAGAACTCTACAAGTGGGCAATGGGGCCTAAAAGGACTTCAAGCAAAATTTGTGTTCCGAAAGCCACCGGTCGCTCCTTTCATTTTGGGCTCCGTTGTGTATCCAGACATAAGATTAGGGCCACAATGGGTATGTCTCTGAACACGGGACAAACAGGGGTATCCATTTTTGGGTGCAAGTCTTCCTTCATATGTGTGCTGTACAAAAAAAGCTGTTTTTAAAATGACAGAATTGCCGAAAAAACGAAAATCACAATTTTTTCCTTTTGCTTGGTTTGAATTCATTCAAAAACTGTGGGGTCAAAATATGCAGTACACCCCTAGATAAATTCCTTAAGGGGTCTAGTTTTCAAAATGGGGTCATTTGTGGGGGTTTTCTATGGTTTTGGGCGCTCAAGAACTCTACATGTGTGCTATGGGGCCTAAAAGGACTTCAAGCAAAATTTCTGTTTTGAAAGACACTGACTACTCCTTTCATTTTGGGCCCCGTTGTGGACTCAGATATAACAATAGGGCCACAATGGGTATATTTCTGAACACGGCAGAAATAGGGGTATACATTTTGGGGTGTAAATCCTGATTTTCATGTAAACTATAGGAAAAAAATATGTCTATAAAATGACAGATTTGCAAAAATATGAAATTTTACTTTTTCTCCTCTAAATTGAATTAATTCCTGAAAAAAAACTGTGGGGTCAAAATACTCATGACACCCCTCAGTGAATACATTAAGGGGTGTAGTTTTTAAAATGAGGTCATTTGGGGGGGTATCTATTATTCTGACACTCATGAGCCTTTCCAATCTCGGCTTGGTATAGGAAAACAAAGTGTTCCTCAAAATGCTAAAAAGTAATGTTAAATTTGTACGTCTCCTAAATAGTTAAAAAAACCCGAAAGTTTTTCCAATGTGCGCCCAAAATAAAGTAAACGGGTGGAAATATAAATCTTAGCAAAAATTTCTATATTATGTTTGCACATATTTAAGATATTGCAGTTGGAAATGTGAAAAAATGACGATTTTTTCAAAATTTTCCCAATTTTGGCGCTTTTAATAAATAAACACAATTTCTATCGGTCTATTTTTTCCGCCTAAATGAAGCACAACATGTGGCGAAAAAACAATGTCAGAATCGCTTGGATATGCAAAACCTTTCTGGTGTTTTTCCATGTTAAAGTGACACATGTCAGATTTGCAAAATTTGGCCTGGTCATTAAGGCGCAAACAGGCTTGGTCACTAAGGGGTTAAGGAGAAACTATACCTCTCCAAATTTGCATTAGGGTGCTTTTAGACAGAATGATTATCGTTCAAACGAACTAAAGTGAATAATAATTGCGGGCCAACAACGAACTGATAATCGTTCACTTTTTGTTCGTCATTGATTTAAGGAAGGCATTAAAACCATTGTTGGCTCGTTTACTTATCGTTCGGTTTAAAAAGCGCACAATTCAGTCCCTCTCATTCACCTATACAGAGAATGTGAAAAACTAGGCGATTCTGAAAGATTCTCCTGTGAACGAGCCAATGATGTATCTAAACAGGCCACACAAAAGCGAATGGTGGCATCACTGGCTCGTTCAAACAATAATCTGCTCATCTAAAAGGACCTTACCGGACACTGAGAACTGCTTGGATGCCAGTTTACACACTGTAGACTCACTCTTTTATCAGTCAGGCAGCATAAATCACTGGTGACCACCAGCTCTCCCCTGTGAGAACATATTCCTAAAATGATCGCTCTGCAACACTTTGTGGAGCGCCCAGCTCTTTAGCAGCATTACGCCTCATGTCCACGGGCAGATTTGATTTGCGGAATCCGCGATCATCACCAGCAGTTTAGGCCGCCCATAGGAGAGTAGGCACACATGTGGATTTAGCGTGCGGAAGATAAATTTTAGCACGTATTCCATGCGGGCGGGCTCCATTGATCTCTATGGAAGCGTACGATTCGCAAATGCACTGCAGATTTGTAGGTGGATACTTCTTAGGTTGCTTGGAGACCATGTAGGGAGGCGGCGAAAAGGCAGGGTTTCATGAGACACTGGACTTGCGGGTTTTTTTCCCATGGGCATGCACAATGGATCATCTGCACGGAAAAACCATTGAATCTGCGATCTCCCGCAAGCATTTAAAAACATTTCCCCACTGACTCGCAGGTCTTCCGTTGCGGAAATCTGCGTGCACCGTGGACATGAAACCTTACTTGCCGTTTTTCTAACACCCGATAGAGCGACATGAAAGTAATTTCAGCTGATCCTTCTTATTCCACCTAAGAAGTCTTGTAAATATGGATTCAGGTTGGTAATTTCTGCTGTTTGTAGAAAAGCTTGGTGAGAGTCAATAAGACTAACAAAGCAGCTCCCATAAGGGTTGTCGCCCCAAAACCGATCTAAGTCCAAGCAGCAGCAGTGTTCTCTATCATCGAGAGAAAACGATGATTTTTTTTCTTTTTCATTTTGAATTATATTTAGTTTAAAATACCTTTTTTCCATCACTTTCTTTTCTTTCTATGTAATAACTGCATTTTACAAGCAGCCTATTCATCTAACCTGAACACATCTCTAGAATACCCAGGATGCATTCTAGTTTTTGCTGTCACTGATTACTTTACATGCTGCTTTAGGTTGTGCTGTTAATGTGTTAATTGGTGCAGTGTTTGCAGAACTGTTCCCTACAGTGGCAATTGTAAAGGACACACACTGCGTATAATGCTGTACACTGGGGACATCTTTGCCTCATGGTCAGCTTGTCAAGACGCCAGACGAGAGATAAAAATTCAATCACCTTTCACTGCTGTGGTGCCACAATTATCACTCATTTAAAACCAGCGCAGCTAATGGAGTGTTTTATCATGGCAGACAGTGGCAGCCCTGTTCATTACTTAGTGTTTGCTGATGTGATGGCCCTTACACTTCTCTCCTCTTATCTCCCCTCACTCACAATTGGATTTTGTATTACCGAAGCAGTCAGGTGTGACAAGTCATTTTCTTCCCGCTTGTGTTTTAAAGGGATACAAACTCACCTTCCTTCTTTAACAATTATGCTTAGGGATTATGGATATGGCCACACTAGTGAATTAAACAATGTAACCGTTTCTGACGCTGTTAAATATCATGTATGAAATGGGGAGGGTGAATTTTATACACTCATATAGTCTATGGCAAAGCACAGGTCAAAACGTGAAAAAGACTACCGGAACCATGCGCACACTGTTAATTATTGTAGCCAGCGTTCTTTCTGGAAATGAAGCATTACAATTACTGTTCATTCAGGAAGAAGTAGAGTCCTAATTTGTAGTTGAAATGTTAGGGGGAAAAAAGCTTAATTTCAACATTAACATTTGACCGTCTTGTGACTCATGTGATTATTCAGAGCCAATTAGGAGTATCGGGTCAACACTGTCGCAGTGAGCATACCCCTGGAAGTAAATGGGCTCTGTATGTCATAAACCCGTAGATACTTTATCTTCTGACCTGATTGTTTTGTTTAGTGTTTACTTAATAAAGAACTTGGCATTTCATTGGTGCTCTGTTGTAAGAATTATGTCAACACACGTCTTTTCATTTCCTTTTATGTTAATCCTATTCAGTCGGGTCTTCTGATTTTTCTTTCCCCTTTAAGAAAAGATTTAAAGGGAAGATTGATGAGTTGGAGATCTAAATATGCTGCCAGTAAACATCTACTGAATGTCAATCCTACCAGTATTTTTGTAGTGCACTTTGCACCTTCATGCCTACATCATAGGCTGCTATAGTCTGGATTCTAAACAGATACATTTTAGCTTCATTGATACATAGTAGCAAATCATCAGGACAGAGGACTGAGTCACAAAATATTGTCTGGGTTGGATACAAATTATTTTTAAAACACCATTAATTTCAGAGTGCTGTAAAAAAAAAAAGTACAGTACAAAACAAACAAAGAAAAAATATGACTAAATGAGTGACAGGATTGTGCAGGGGTGGAGAGAGGACCCTGCCTGTGAGGGCTTACAATCTACAAGGCACGGGGGGAAGGAGACAATAGGGGAAGTTAGAGGGTGCTCTTAGGGTAGTCTAGTGGCAGTAAAGTTATTGTCCGCTTTTCTGGAGAGGTGGATTTTCAGGTTTCTTTTGAAGGTTTTAAAGGTGGAACAGAGCCTGATCAGTTGGGGCAGTATGGATGATACATGGGAAAATCTTGGAGGTGATTGTATGAAGGACAGAGGAGAGCAAAGAGGGTGTTTTTGTGAGGATTGGAGATTGCGTATGGGGAGATATAGAGGTTAAAGGGACAGTAACACAAATATTTCTGTTTCTTAAAACCAGATAGAGAAACATTTTTGTAATGTTTTTATTTTCTGGTTGTAGAATGCTTTTATTCTGTTGTCTGTACATTACTATGGGGGCTGTCCTCTTTCCTGAATGTGAGTCAACTGGGATGTAAGATGGTTGTATGTGTTTGTCAAAGCGTGGTTGTAATCTTCTGAAAGAGGTCCGCTGAGGAAGTCCGATAAATAGGTAAAAGGGAGGGAGATTGAAACAATTCTTTGCCTGCTGTTGTTGTTTGGGAGTATACTAAGAGTTTCATGGCTAGGGGAGCAATAATCATGATGGCATAAACATGTTTTAATTACCGACTTTTACCAGCAAGAAAAACTAAGTAATCTTGTAGATATGATACCTTTTAATGGCTAACAAAAATGCATGATGGTAATGCAAGCTTTCGGACCTACGCAGGGTCCTTCATCAAGGCATATTGAAATGGATTCGAAGAGGCGTGCATATCTATACACAGATCCTTATGACAAGGCACAGACATGGACGTGATTATTTGCACTTAAAATAATACTTCAACAGAAATACAAACATAGATGTGAAGGTTTTTTGGACCCTAAAGTAGTATTTGTATTTCTGCTGTAGTATTATTTTAAGTGCAAAGTATGTGTGTATAGATATGCATGCCTCTACGAATCCATTTCATTATGCCTTGATGAAGGACCCTGCGTAGGTCTGAAAGCTTGCAATAACATCATGTATTTTTGTTAGCCGTTAAAAGGTATCATATCTACAAGATAACTTGGTTTATCTTGCTGGGAACAATCACATTTTGCTCTACTGGCTAACACCATACCAAACTTTTTTTTAATTACCGACTTGATTTGTTAAAATTACAATGGTTTAAAGTGTAAAGGATTATGTTGGATTTTTGCAGTTCCTTTCTGGTTTAATTTTGATACAATGCTAGTTGGTGTATTGGTTGGTGCTGTCCAGTTGTTATGTCGAATGTGCATTGGATTTGTATGGGGCTGGCTCAGGGACCAAGCACGCCCATATGTGGCAAGTGTCAGCTGTCTTTGACAACTGACACCCAGCGGCAGAGGCTGGGATCGGAGATGTTTTTGATTTTGGCCATTAACTAATCAGATGCCACTGTTAGTACTAGGCATTTCAACATTACTATGTGTCAGGCTTGTTCAGCAAGAATGAGAAGAGATTACTTTTTTTTAATACTCCGCTATTGGGACCGGATTGCTAACCAATAGCAAGGCAGCGCTTAGTGAGAACACACACAGATAGGTAGGACTGAGCAGGGAATTGTGAGAAATGTAGTTTCAAGCTGCATGTCAGCAAAGATGCGGTGGCCATCTTGGATGTGGGTAAACATTAGAAACGGAGGAGAGGATAAGAAGGCAATGACTGCATGATTTATTCCCATAAACGTGGCGCAAACACCTTTCACGTCTGGAATTTTTGAAAATTTGCTTCACAATCGGAAGACCCGTTTAACTAATACACAAATACATCTCATTGCTCTATCTTGGCCTATTTTACTATACTCTTGATAATGCTTTTAGCATTTCCAATATACAAGGTAAGCCATTGCGACATAGCAAGGGTTAAATAAATGTACTCTTTTATGTGACTTGTAAAGATATGCTGCATGCTAATTAATGAGATCCTTTATCTATAAACTGATCTGCTGTAAGTCACAGATCATTACACACTCAGTGGTATTATATTTCTTTGTTACAATTAACATTTGAAAACTACAAAACACATTAATAATGGATGGATGATTGGTTACTTTTCCTTTGCCTCTTTTTCAGGAGTGCAGTTATTAAATTACATAGCACAAAAAGAAAAAGGCGATGTGAAATGTTATGTTCCATTAAATCCAGCCTAATGTAATATATAGCATTCCTAGGATTTGGCTTCTTCCAGTTTGGTCAGCAATTTCTACAGAGCAGGAATACACCTCTTATTTGGCTGTGTGTCATCCGTGGTCTTTCTTTTTTTTCAGCTGTGTTAACTGTTAGTATTCAAACAATAAAATGCTACCTCTGTTTTATACTAATAATACTTGAGTAAAATGGGTTATATTTCATAAGTACCGATGGTCGCAACTTAGGAATACTTTCTGTAGTTTTATGTAATTAAATGCAGAATGCAATTGATCGTCGAATTTACATAAAAACGAAACAGAAAAAGTCTATAACTTAGATGCAGTTAGCTACTGGAACGTTCAGAACCGTCACAGTTGACCTAATTTTTGCACCAGGAATTTATTGGCCTAGAGTTGAAGAATTTTGCATTTGATACCTACCCACAATTCTAAAAATCTTTTTGGACTGGGGAGATACTTTTCAGTTATGTGATCATGAATGAACGTAAGATAAAGAGCCAATTACATGCACGCTGTAGTTTTAACACTAAAAAGGGCTTTAAAATAGTGTTTCACGGCCGCTCACCACTGTAGCAATTACCAGCTGGGGTGCTGCAGCTCCCCGTTGGTAATCACGCTGTTAGCGCTGATCCCGGCACACACTCTGACCCCAGTGTGCAGCCGGGATCCTCCTCCCCTGAGTCCCCTTCTCCTCAGTTCCGCAGGAGAGGACTCAGGGAGGAAACGTGTCGGGCGCACACACTGATGTCAAGAGTGCATCCGGGCTCAATGCGAGCAAAGGGGAAGTGGCGCTGACAGCAAGTAGGAGGTAAGTATATGGGTTGGGGGGAAACTATTATTACTGAGGGGGGTTAATATTACTGACGGGGATAGTATTATTACTGAGGGGGTTTAATGTTACTGAGGGGGGTTAATATTACTACTTAGGGGGTTAATATTGTTGAGGGGGGTAATATTACTACTAGGGCCACTGTGGAGTACCTTGTTACTACTGGGGCCACTGTGGGGTACCCTGTTACTACTGGGGCCACTGTGGGGGTTGCTATTATGACTGGGGCCACTGTGGGGGTCGCTATTACTACTGGGGCCACTATGGGGGGTGCTATTACTACTGGGGACACTGTGGGGGGTGCTATTACTACTGGGGCCACTGTGGGGGGTGCTATTACTACTGGGGCCACTGTGGGGGTCACTACTACTAATTTGGGCACTGTGGGGGTCGCTATTACTAGTAATATTATTACTGGAGCCACTATGAGGGTCACTGTTTTTACTGGGGCCACTATAAGGCTTACTATTTTTACTGGGGTCACTATGAAAGTCACTACTTTTACTGGGGCCACTATCAGAGTCACTATTACTACTGCGACCACTATTAGGCCTCGTTCACACGGTCGTAATCGTATTTTGGTCCCACAAATACGCAATCAAAAATTGGTTATGCCTGCATATTTGGGCACGCAAAAAAGAACGCAGACGGGCCCACTGAGATGGTGTGCAAATATGCAGTGAATACAGAGGTTTCCTGTGCATTCACCATTCACTTTAATGGCCTATCGGGGTGCGTAGTATGCAACAAAATAGATCATGCTGAGTGAAATTATACATCATGTGAATGAACTCATTGAAATCAATGGCTTCTATTCACTGCATATCATGTACGCAAATACGCTTGTGTGAACGAGCCCTTACTATACTGTCTTACAATCGGCCCTGATGTCAAGAGTGCATCCGGGCTCAGTGCGAGCAAAGGGGAAGTGGCGCTGACAGCAAGTAGGAGGTAAGTATATGGGTTGGGGGGAAACTATTATTACTGAGGGGGGTTAATATTACTGACGGGGATAGTATTATTACTGAGGGGGTTTAATGTTACTGAGGGGGGTTAATATTACTACTTAGGGGGTTAATATTGTTGAGGGGGGTAATATTACTACTAGGGCCACTGTGGAGTACCTTGTTACTACTGGGGCCACTGTGGGGTACCCTGTTACTACTGGGGCCACTGTGGGGGTTGCTATTATGACTGGGGCCACTGTGGGGGTCGCTATTACTACTGGGGCCACTATGGGGGGTGCTATTACTACTGGGGACACTGTGGGGGGTGCTATTACTACTGGGGCCACTGTGGGGGGTGCTATTACTACTGGGGCCACTGTGGGGGTCACTACTACTAATTTGGGCACTGTGGGGGTCGCTATTACTAGTAATATTATTACTGGAGCCACTATGAGGGTCACTGTTTTTACTGGGGCCACTATAAGGCTTACTATTTTTACTGGGGTCACTATGAAAGTCACTACTTTTACTGGGGCCACTATCAGAGTCACTATTACTACTGCGACCACTATTAGGCCTCGTTCACACGGTCGTAATCGTATTTTGGTCCCACAAATACGCAATCAAAAATTGGTTATGCCTGCATATTTGGGCACGCAAAAAAGAACGCAGACGGGCCCACTGAGATGGTGTGCAAATATGCAGTGAATACAGAGGTTTCCTGTGCATTCACCATTCACTTTAATGGCCTATCGGGGTGCGTAGTATGCAACAAAATAGATCATGCTGAGTGAAATTATACATCATGTGAATGAACTCATTGAAATCAATGGCTTCTATTCACTGCATATCATGTACGCAAATACGCTTGTGTGAACGAGCCCTTACTATACTGTCTTACAATCGGCCCTTTGAAGGCCACCATAAGCCTGATATGGCCCCCAGTGAAAATGAGTTTGACACCCCTGGTCTAGTTGATATCCATGGTTTATAAGTTAACTGTGGACAAAGGCAGGAGGGAAGTCCATCATAGAATGGTGTTGGTGAAGTCTACTCTTGACCTCTGGGGCTGAGGAACATCTATGGGACCCCCGCCCCCACCCCCCATGCCACATACCATGGATGCTATATTAATAATATTGTTTTGTTTTTCCGTATCTTTGTGATTCATTATTTGTATATTCTTAATATATTGGATGTCTTTTGATATCTTGTATGTATATCGGCTTATTAGCACTTCAGCGGTTTGTGACCAACTGTTATTGATCCTCCTGTGCCCAAGTCACATTGTGCTATTCCTGTACGCACTTTCAAATCACAGCTTTTTAATTTTTTTTAAATTTTAATATTTTTAATAGCTATATAAGCTTGTTTTTGTAGGACAAGGTGTTCTTTTCAGTGGTACCATTTAACATGCCAAATATTGCATTGCAGGACTTCTAAACATTTCTAAGTAAGGCAGAATGGAAAAAAAACACAATTGCGCCATTGTTGAGGGAAGGTGATTACGGTGTTCACTGTGCAGTAAAGTTGTCATGCTATCTTAATTGTGTGGGTCAGTACAATTATAGTGATACTAAATTTATATGGCTTTTTATATAGTACTACATAAAAAAACTAAAAAATATCTACATACTAAACATAAAAATACCTTTAAAAAAATAGCTTTCTGCAGCTATCTTTTGACCCCCATAACTTTTTTAACTTTTCTGTGGATGAAGCTGGGTAAGGGCTCATTTTTTTTGCAGGGCAACCTGTAATTGTTATTTGTATCGTTTTGGGGGTACATATGACGTTTTGATCACTTTTTGTTGAATATTTTTCTTAGAGACAGGATGACTAAAAAAACACTATTCTGGCATTATCTATTTTTTTTTCGTTAGGATTAATAATGTAATATTTTAATAAATTGAACCTTTCTCAGATGCAGCAATACCAATTTTTTTTCTTTATACGATGACTGAGAAAGGTTTTGGTTTCTTTTTTTTTTTGTAATACACAAGTGGAATGGAAGGGGTGAAATTACCTAGAGGTAGATAGAGATACATACACACACTCTATATTGTGTCTGTCTTTACTGCTAGCAACTGTATTTTCAGCATGCATGCAAATAATCGCAGGTTTTCCAATGCAAAAACCGACCCGCCCATGTGCCCCCGGCCTGAGGCTGTATTTACACTGGCGAGTTCTCTGCGTTGTGAGATGGATAGATCTCGCACATGAATAGAACCCATAATTCTTAATGGGCTAATTTTTATGATCAATTTTTCAATAGGACCGATAATGTGAGATCGAAAGATCACAGCATGTCCTTTTTTTGGCGATTCCGCTGTGAGAATCCCCTATTAAATCCTCCGGTGGCCAAAAAGAAATGCATCTCACTTGCAAGTAAATGTAATTTTCATGCAAGTGTGATCCAATTTTAGCCATTGGAACCACTTGAGCTTTTTTTCCCCACGCACATGAAAAATGTAAGTACATCTGATATATTGCCCAGTTTTTGCATATGCTTGAAAATCGCATGTAAAATTACAGAAACAGAGTGCAATATAGGTCTCATTTTCTTGGACCGATAGCTCATTCTCCTGTGTAAATAAAAATATCACAGAGGGCTTAGTAGGACTCTTAAAGTGAGAAAGACACCCTAAGGCCTCATGTCCACGGGGAAAATCAGGCCCGCTACGGATTCTCCATGGAGAATCTGCAGCGGGTCCCTCCTGCCCCGCGGACATGAGCCCTAAAACTTAACTTTTCTTTTTTCTAGATTAAAATATATCCGAGCAGGATGACCAGAGAAGGACAATACCTGAAACATACAAAAGTGGGGCGGGGTTACTTGTATAATGTTTTTTATACTCCAATGTCCTTATTCACATTGAAACACCTACAGTAGCAAATCCTATTAGTAATGGTACAGACTTCAGATGCTGTGATTAAAAAAAATACACCTGCATCCACCCATTCAGAACCAGGAGGGTATTCGCAGATATGGAGTGCTTACAACTGAAGGGCTAGAACAAGCAATACAGCCACGGTCACTTCCCAAAAAAGAGATACCCTCAGCTAATACGGGATCAATAGATGACATTCACGTGATAGCTGGATAAACAAATCCAGCAAGAAAAAAAACTAGCAAAATTGCAAAACAGGGTGTTAAAGGGTTAATTAGGGCACTAATAGGGTTTCACTAGAATGTTTTCAATTATTTCCAGTCCAAAATACCATACTCTATACAACCCTATATCAAGTTAGCAAGCGAAAACTGGCTGTATGATCCAATATGCAACCCAAAAAAAGCAGGCTTGCCCTGATAATCGCTGGAATAGGTTGTATTACTAACCTCGATCTAATTGCTGACTGTCCTTATATTAAATCCCAGTGTAAATACAGTCCTAATCCCTATTCTCAACCCTGCTGTGTGTCCCAGAGAAAATGTAGTTGCAGCTGGTTTGTCCTGCAGTATACTTCAACCACCTCACAAGCCTGAAGAATGAGCGTCTTTTGGAAGCCTGATGACATGAATAAAAGTTCACCTGTTCTTTGCAAAAAAAATTGGGGTGCAGTTCCTTCTCTCTGTGCACCAATAATTGTAGTTGGGGCTGCAAGGATAAGAATGCTTATGTGGAACTCCTTCACATTTCCCTGCATTCGTTGTGATGAATTGCCCTCCGTGTTTTTACAGTTGCTGATAATAATGTATGTGCTAGAAAGGAATAATGTTTATTATTATTGAAATGTTGCTGGTAATTAGCCGCAAGTACTTGTGTATTGATAAATGTTGCAATGCATCCCTCTATGCAAAATGTTGGTTCTTAATGTGTGGAAGATGTAAAAGGATGAAAGCTGTATGTGAATAAGAATGGCAGAACCATATTTCAGAGAAGCCCTTTCCCGGCCCAGTAATGCCAAGCTGGGTGTCGCAAATTCCTCTCCGATAATCCAGTTGTTCCCAAGGCTGCAGAAATGCTGGAGAACAAAACCCTTTTTTCCAGAGGAGTTATGTCCTCTATACGATGGCTCATTTCTCGTCTGAATTTATGCCTTGGAGAACAGGCAGCCCAACAGCACCGCAGGCAGCTTTAACGAGACAATTCATTAAGCAGCCGGCGCACACGGCCCGTAAAGAACATTAATTCAGCAAATGAAAAACTAATAGAGTGTTTAGTGGGCTCTTTATCATGGGTGACAGTCTGAACTCTCTCCATCATCACTGTTTACTGAAGTGAGGGTGGGCGCCGCTTATCACTGCCCTTATTGAATAAAATCTCAGAGGCATCACATGCCGCATTGTTCCATATTTCATTATGTTTTAGTCATACTATGTTAAGCATGTAAGTCATTATCAAGCCCTTTGGTTACTACCAGTTGTTCGGATATAGTAATCATCAAGGTGAACCATTTATGTTGTGTTCTTCACTCAGGGCTGATTTAGAGAATATTAACTTGTACATAGCATGGTAAGTACTAGCACTGAATAAATGAGCTTCTCTCCCACAAAGTAATGTAATAGAACCTATTTCATACAACGTATGCTCCTGGACATTCCCTTTACATGTAGTCTAAGATCTACATTACAGCGCCAGATCACATCATAAAAGGTAAATAAATGCCCGTAAAGTCAAGACTTCATTGGCACAGTTTTGCCATGGTCGTGCTTTCACAAAAGACACACATATACTAAAATATTTACTAGAATTTACTCCGTTTACCATATTTAAGATCAGGGCAGAAACTACAGGAGAGAGAAAATAGCAACAAAACACTGAAAATGGATCAAACCCATACAAAAATCACTGAAAAGGGTCATACTTATTGATACAGGGTGTCATGATTCAAACGGGCGACCTCACATGCTCCGGGCGAGTCCTCTGCTGATTGAGCTATTCAGCATGCTGGATAGCTCCCCTGAGTCCTGATACCTTGTTCCTCATCCTTTGTCTCCTATTCCTTGTTCCTGGTTCCATGTTTGCCTGTCTAAGTCCACTCCGTGTCTTGTTCCTTCCCCAATTGGCCCTCTATATAAAGCTGTCCCTGACCCTTCATGCACTGCGTAATTATTGTTGTGCTCCACTGCCTTGATCAAGCCTCCTCTCCTAAACCTTCATTTGTACTGCAAACCATGACTACCTGTTAATGACCTCTGGCTTCCTCCTGACCACTCTCCAGTCATGCATAGCTACTACACCCACGGCTCCAGCCTAGCACCTGGAATGCTACACAGGGTGTTAGAATAGAGACTCACAAGATATGAGGCCCCTTGACGTGGGTTGTGAGCATGCATATTTTGACCAATATATCAACTAATTCCTCATTTATTTGCAGAAGCAGTCTGGCCTTGAGATGCTGGGTGATCCGAGGGGGTATCAGTGCTTTGTGTGATACATTTAGAAGATGTAGGACAGCCCATCTGATCTAATAGTATGGGCAGCACTAACAGTCTGGAAGCCTGTATGGTGCACTATGCATATCTGTGTGACTGGCATCCTGTACAAATCTCATGTATGTGCAAGTATAATGCTAAGCAGATAAATTGAGGTATGTTAGTGGTTGGTTGTTAGTTTTTTATCCTGAGCTCTCTCTCCCGTATAGCATTTTGCCTTTCTGCATGCTGCTGGGAACTCGTGTTTGTATTTGCCCTTGTATCTTTGTATCAGTAAGTATGGCCTTTTTCAGTGACTTTAGTACATTATTTAGGGTTATTCATATCAGTAGCGTTCCTAAAAATCAAAGTTTTCAACCTGGCTCCTGGAACTTCTAATGCTAACCTAGATAAGAGGTAGTTCTCACAAAGCGGAGAGGAAATTCATTCCAATAGACAATATTTGGTAGTGTTTCCCGTCTAGCTTGCACCATGATTTGATCTTCCTTATGATCTAAGCAAATACTGTATTGGAGAATGGACCACCTGTGTGTGATGTGATAGAGACCTAATTTATGATGAGTCCTCTGCACAAAGGATCTGCATCACTTTTGGAATATGTATATCACAGTTTATAAAACTGTTACAAATGTGCTCATGGCTGAAATCCTATTTCAAGGGCTTGTTCATGCAAACGTGTCCGATTTTAATCCTTGTGTTGTGTTTGTATGCATTGTGTGTGTTTACTTTTTAATGCCATGTGTCATTCTTTTTTTTTTTTTTCTTACATGGAAAAAAGAAACTAAAGGAGACCCAATTTTTTACCTAGCATCCTTGGCAATGATCCATGAAAACCAGAGTGCACATGGATGTCATCTGTGGTGTGCTCCAAGTTTGGTTTGTTTTTTTGCACCTACTAACTTAACTGGGTGACTGACATGCTATAAATCGGACCAGAACAAGACATGCTGTAATTTTTATACTTGGACCATCGATCTGTGTAAAAAAAAAAAAAAAAAAAAAAAAGCATGTTTGCATAGCTCCATTGACTGTAATGAATCCATGTGCAGTCAGTTGAAAAAACAGACCGCATACTGACAAGAAAATCATCCATGTGAATGAGCCCTTAGGGTGCTCATACTTTCACTTATGAATAATATGCCATTTTTTTTAAAGCCCATCATTGTCTCTTGTCATTTTGTTCCTTTCGTCTTTAAGAAGCGAAAGGAAAAAAAAAGCCTAAATCAAATAGTTGAGGCTTACTTTTCCCAATCTAGAATTGTGAGAGCCGAGTGCCTGTGGCTTTTGTCTGTACTTGCTATTCATCCTTTCTAACAAACCTAATTTTTATTAAAACATGATAAATGAATTATAAATCACATACTGCTAGAAATCTGAAAATGGTTCTGAGTAAAGTTTGCCTCAAACACCGCTATAATTAAAAACAAACATTTGCCTCTTTTACACATTTGACAATAGTTTACTCTTGGCTCTCAGATGAACTTTTTTTTCTTTTGCTCTTCTGAAAGGCAGAGCCTCGTTTTGCTTTCCTACCGTTTATCTTTTCATGTACTATCAACCAATTATAGGCCACATTTTCTAGTATAAATACTCCTGGCAGCCATCTTGTCTGCATTGCGGTGTACTAATATACCTCTGTATTACATTCTCCACCTGCATGTTACAGGAGCGCTTATGCTATATGTTTGGAACACATATATATTACATTTGTGGGTGTCTTTTCTTTATTCTGTGAAACTTTCTGTAGTTAATACAACTGATTCAGGTAAATCTAACAAATGTTTAGACAGGACATAACTAGTATGATAGAAAGATTTAGCAGTAGTATGAAGAACATGGGGATCTTTTGTCATATTGATGCCAAACACAGAACAAGGATATTTCTTAGAGTAAAGGAATTAGAATACCACAAACCTGTATCACTTATTCACTGGATAGGTGATAAATATTAGATCACTGTCTGTCTGACACTGGTACCTCAGGTCCCCTCGGCCAGAGGATGGAGGATTTTGAATGGATCAGCAGTCAAATATATGTACAGCTGATTTGGAGTAACAAAAGCAGCCTCTACTTTATTACTAATTCTAATTTTTGCCTTGATTTTAGGTAATGTGGATGAGATATTTATCATGATATTCTTTTTGTGTGTTTCACCTGTGTAGTAAATGCCAGATGCTACATTGTTGGGGAAAGGATTCTTAAAAATCTGATTTACACAATGCATTTATATATATATTTTTTCATCATTACTATTTCTCTTTCTGGATGGCAGGAATGTTCCTCGACTCTCCACAAACATGCATGCTTAAATCAGACAAGCATACATTCCTATTATAATAGAGAGCATAAACAGCTGCCAGCTCTTCTGGCTCCACTTATCTGAGTGGGGAACACAGGCCGGACATGTTAAAAATCCAAAATGACTCCATCTGTGCCCATTGAAATCATCAGCTAGATAAGAATTTCCACCAACAGCACAATAGACGGAATACCCTTTTCAGGGGAGACTGAATATCTGCAGAGCCGATCCTGAAAAATGGACTCCAATGTTCCAATAAATGCAGCATCCAGAGGTATATGAACGGCAGCAGAAGACTCATGGTGCATAAAAGCAGGTTTTTATTTCATCTTCACAGTCGAAATGTCACGTGTTTTTTTTTCTACTGAAGATGGAATAAAGAAACCTGGTTTTATGCACCACGAGTCTTCTGCTGTCGTTCATATACCTTTGGATGCTGCATTGAAATCATCAGGTCCTGCTGTGAAAAAGCTAATGTTTATGTCTGGCTTTACTCTTTAAATGATTGTCTTAAGCAGTAATCCACTCAAAGAAGGAACACGTGCACTATAATGTCACCCATATATACTGAATGGCCATTTTATGAGACTTACCCATCTAGTAGTGTGTTCAACCCTTTTCGTCAACAAGTCTTCGACATTCATAGGATCTCTCCTTTCGTTGGATGTTCTTCTTCGATTATACCATTCTCTGTCTACTCCTGACACTGCTGAATGAGAAAACCTCACAAGGCTGGCAATTTCTGAAATACTGGCTCCAGTTAGTCTAGCATCGATGACCAGGTCTTGGTCTTGTTTTAAGTTGCTCAGATTGCTTGATTTGCCCATTCTAATGTGGATTCACACTGAAACTGATCCATGGAAAACTTGCTCATTTGACTTTATGCTCTGGGGTTACTTGTCTGATTTCCATACATGGAAGCTCCAATCCTAAAAGTGTGGGTGTCTATAATATAGAGACCATTCACTGTAGGGTTTTTGCAGCCTCTGTCCTAGAATCTAATCTACAGATTAAAAGTGATTCTGTACTTGTCTCCATTGCATAAATAAGCCTAACAAACTGTGTAATGTACGATACATTGCAAGCATTGTGTTCAAATCCTTCATTATTTTACTATTTGTATGTGGTAACGGTATGGTATCCTATATTATCATGTAAGCCGTTTATTAGAGAGTTATAACCAGATAATATCCGAATATTTACTTTTAATAACATGCCAACTAACATGCGTTTTCTTTTTGTTCTTTGCCTCGTAGCAATGTCCCCTGGTTCTGACAGTCTCAGCAATGTGGATATTCCTGCTGTATCTGAGATAATTCTGCAGACTCTCAATGAGTTGGCTAATTCTTTCCAGGACATGTCTGACCGCTGTCTGCTTGTTTTGCATTTGGAAGTCAGGTAGGTGTCATCACCTGCCTCCAGGTGGTATTTGAAGGCATAATGTACTTTTGTGATGCATACACATTTGCTCACATTTTAAAGTGTTTCCTAGCCTAAGCATGGCAAATCTATCCAAATGTTGAGAAACCCCAACAATCTTTAGCATGAAGTCGTGAGACAACTGTTTTATTACACTTGTTTTATTGAAAGGTCAGCCAGAAAATAACGTACACTTTGTTCAAAAAAAGTCACTGTTCATAAGAAATAAACATACAGTGGATATAAAAAGTCTCCGCAACCCTCTTAAAATACTGTGTTTTTGTCATGTTTGAAAATCCAACAAAGCGTAATCATTTCAGATTTTATCCCACCTACAATGTGACAATTCCATTGAAAAACATACAAATCATTTAAAGTGTAAAACAAAATAATGTAGTTGCATAAATATGCACACTCTAAAGCTAATACTTTGTTGATGTAACCTTTAACTTTATGGCAGCATTCAGTCTTTTGGGGTAGGTGTCTATCAGCATGACACATTTTGACTTGACAAAATTGTTGATGGTGTGGTATCCCTGGTTGGTATCCAAGGAGCCTTCTGACTGCCAAAATCTGTTCACATAGCCTTCACCTAAAAATATTCACCATTTGTGTCCCTACCTCTCCACTGATGTTGAGTAAAATAAAAGCCTATCCAGGCCCTGATCACTGTAACTGACTACTAATTAGCATTCCGTTAAAGGGGTATTGTTGTTCCAACAAGTTATCCCAAGTGCTTGACTTCAGCATTCTCAGTGGACTGAATAGAGCGCAGTGCGCCCGCCCGACCTGTGCTTTCTTCATTTGGGGACCGACTGGGCAACCTCTCTTGTGATCAGTGAGGGTCCCAGCGGTCGGGCCCCCACGATCAGCCAGTCATTCTCTACTCCTCCACGCAGACTTCCTAGTAGCTATACTAAGGGCTCATGTCCACGGGCAAAAGAAGAATTAAAATCCGCAGCGGATTTTAACTCTTCTCCTGCCCGCGGATCCGCACCCCATAGGTATGCATTGACCACCCGGGGTAGATAAATACCTGCGGATGGTCAATAAAAGTGATTTTAAAAAAAATGGAGCATGAAAAAATCTGGACCATGCTCCATTTTCGTGCGGGTCTCCCGCGGGGACGGCTCCCAAGGGCTTCTATTGAAGCCTATGGAAGCCGTCCGGATCCGCGGGAGACCTAAAATAGGAATTTAAAAGAACTTACCCATCCGGAGCGGACCGGGAAGGTCTTCTCTTCCTCACGACCGGATCTTTCTTGCTTCGGCTCGGCGGATGTGCCCGGCGCATGCGCGCGGCCCGTCGGAGACGTGCCGCCGGCGTGAAGAGTTCATCCGCCGGCCGAAAAAGAAGATCCGGCCGTGAAGAAGAGAAGACCTTCCCCGCCCGCTCCAGATGGGTAAATTCTTTTAAATTCCTATTTTCAGCGCCCATGTCCGCGGGGCAGGAGGGACCCGCTGTAGATTCTCCATGTCGAATCCGTAGCGGGCCTGATTTTCCCCGTGGACATGATGCCTAAAGGTTCAGCTGTCTGTTGGTGTTTATACTGGTGATCTCTTATTTGTAGAATTAAATTCACAACTCTCTTACTAGTGTACTAATCTCTCCCCAATGATGCACCATAATACATCTGCACAACCCAAACCATCTACCAACACACCAATCTCATCTTCCCCTAGCTGATGATGTCACCATTCTTCCCCTACTAATGGCATAATAAGCAGTGTTAAAAACGCTGTACACAGTGTTTTAGAGAGTTTGTACCGCCATTTGTAACGCACCCCATTCATGGGGCAATGCAGGGCGTCAAAAATGCGCTGCGACGCTGAAAATAGAACATACAGGGTTAGTTTTAGCATTCCTTAAAAGCACTGTGCTAAACCGCCTGTCTTATAGGCCCCATTGAAATGAATGGAGGCTTAGTGCAGTGTTTTTAGCAGGTGTTGAAATGCTAATTTCTGTGTGAGAGAGGCCTTATAGAAGTGAATGGGACAAGCCTGGACTATTGCAAAATATACACAGCTGTCTGATTCTGGCGGTACAGCAGCTGTGTACAGTAGAATAGCGACCCGGGGTAACCAGATGGCTGGTAGCCTGCTCGCCATGCCCCCATCGATCTACCTTATCCTGAGAGTAGGTAATCTGTAGCTAGAAGTGGGACAGCCTCCTTTAAAATAGGAGGGCAAGATCATGGGCACGGAGGACAGTGTCAGGTGCTTGGGATACAGAATCAAGAAGGGCTTTAAAAGTTTCAAATAAGCATCTATGACTGTTTAAGAGTTGTGGAAGTGAAGTAGAACTATTTAGCACAGATAAAGAAAAGCTTTGATGATCGCAAAATTCATTTGTAATGAAGCAAGTCATGTGAGTGACACTTCTTCACTAGTGCTCAGCAAACCTAGCTCATCATGGAAAGTAGCAAAGTAGCAGTTTTGGGGTGTGCTAATATTGCCATCTACAATGCTATGAGGGTGCAAATAGTAGGGGTATCAACATGAAGCAGTGAACTTGGTATTGTGTGCTCATAGTGGATTATGTCTCGATTCATGCAGAAGAGGTACAAGTTGGCAGTCTTGGGGTGTTTATAATATTTTTTAAATGGATAGCAAGTGTATTTTTATGGAAGTTGGTGTTGGTTTTGAGGAGGGGGCCAGAGGTAATAGGATAGTAAAAGATGGGGTGGTAATCCAAGAGCAGGTCAAGTCAACAATTAGAGACACTACAGCCAGGTGAAAATCTGAGCAAATTGTCCTCATGTTGAGAATATAAGGATTGTGAGGAGAAAGTTGTCTTGAATAACAGCGATCACGTGAGCGGCGACCGCATACCGTGGCTCTCGGTCACTGCTCCAGGCTCTCAGCTATCTTTAGTCACCAGGAGCAAGGAGATTTTAAATTCCTTGTGCCCACCCTAGCTTTTGCGCTTGCGCCTGCCATTTTGCTGACTGGCACATGCGCAGAAGCTAGGGAAAGATCCCGTTGAGGGACAAATTCCGGGGGCCTAAGGTAAGTAATTTCATCACCTCTTATGGATTAAATCCATGAAGGAGAGTGAAACTTTAACTTTTTTTAAAAACTTTTACATGATCGCCTATATCTATTGGAAAACGTCAATCACGTGACTAGGGACCACATACCGCACGTATGCGTCCGTTGCCATTTTGCCGACGGACACATGTGCAGAGGCCGGGGTAAGGTCCATAGATACAGATCCCGTCGGGGGACTAATCCAGGGGCCTTAGGTAAGTAATTTCAGCTCCCCTCACGGATACAATCCGTGAGGGCAAATGAAACATAAACTTTTTAAACTTATTTTTAACTCTACATGATCGCTGTTATTCATTGGATAACGGGGATCACATGACCGAGGACCGCATACCGGACCACATACTGCGGCCATCGGTGACCTCTCCTTGCTCTCAGCTACCTTTAGTAGCTAGGAGCAATGAAATTTTCAATTTCCTGGGCCCTCTGGCCTTCTGCGCATACGCCTTACATTTTGCCGTGGCTCGAATGCGCAGAGGTTGTCGGCAAGTCCTTTCAGGACAGGTTGTCGTGGGACGTCGCAGAGGCTGGAGGTGAGTAGTTTCATCACTTCTCACAGATTTGACCTGTGAGGAGAAATGAAACGTTCACTTTTTAAAAAATTTTTGTTTGTTTGTTTGTTTAACTTTTATGTGATCATCGTTATCCAATGACTGGGGGTCGCACACCCCACCATGACAGCCCCAGTAGTCAATAGCAGTGAGCTGTCACACGCAGACCCTGGGACTATAGTCTACAGGGCCAGCATGTTTTTACGGCCCTATAGATTTAAGCCCAGACACTCAGGAAGTGAAAACACGTATTGGTGGTCACTGAGGGGTTAAAGGAGTTGTCCCACAAAAAAAATATTGTTTATAGTTAATGTTAGAATAGCGCCATCTGTTGTTTTTTGTTGAAGAGCCTTTCTGTGGCCAAGCCACCTCAGTAAATGTTCCAAGGTGATCACACCTACTCAGACTTGAGGTTATACATTGGAGCAGAGAGAGAAGCAAGACTGAGCAGGTGCAACCGTTACAGAGATGGATACAGAATAGAAACAGCAGGTGGCGCTATTGTAACATTAGTCCTGGAATATTTAGGGACAGATTTTTTTTTTTTTTAATAAGTGGAATTACAAAAAATGTTTTATAATTCAATGAGAGCCATGCCTGCAGTTACAAGCGCCGGCCATTACATGGAGGTTGGCGCGGACACTTCCGCACCGACCTCTTATTACGGCAATGACTGACTGCATGCACCCACACAGCTGATCAGTTGAGGTCCCGAGCGGCGAACCCCGGCCGATCAACTATTGATGACCTATCCCGATGATGGGTCATCAATAGTATTTCACTGGAAAACCCCTTTAAGTAGCAGAGCAGTGTTTCAGTAACAGATGAGTTTTCTGTGAAGACATTGAGAAGTTATAGCACTACCTTACACCCTGTAATAGATGCGGAATGCAAGCAGCTGTAAATAGAGGAATAGCTGGGAGAGGGGTGAGGAATCGGGGGAACTAGGACTCCTTTTACAGGGCACGAGAAATCAAACAAGCGAAGAATTACAAAGTTTGCTCGTGCAGCCTCTTAATACCCACAGAGAAATCTTTTAGATATTGTTTGCTACATAGTCCGGTCATTCGCATTCACTGTACCAGTCAATATGAACGACTGAACGATCGCTGTTCACAGATGAGTTGTGAAGGAGCGAACGATTTTTATACCTGCATAAGATGAACAACAAATAAACAAATTATTGCTCATCATTCAGTCATTGGCCGTGTCTACACTGAACGACCATCCTTTGTATTGATATTCCCACCCACGGCAAGCCCTGGCAGACAATGGTGCATAGAACTGGGCTAGATAATGAAAAATAAGCCCTTCTGAGCTATGTTGGCATCCTTTCTATAAGGATACCCCTTTAAATATTGATATTTGATCCGTGAGGCAACAATACACAGGATGCCTGAAGTTCCATAAATTAGTATTGGCTGAAGCTGAAATCCTTTTCTGCAATCTGCATCAACACCTGTAATCGGTATGAAAGAGTTTTAGGAAAAGGTTGCAGTCAGAGCAAGTTAAGCTCCTGTTTGCCGCAATCCTGCCCAAAACATTTCCATTACAAGTTCTCTGTAATAGGGAGGTCTCTGAAAAGTTCATGGAGGGAAGCGTCTGCAAACCTACGTGTAAGGTGCCAGGCTGAGAGGCATTTGACATTTTGTGTGCGACCCAGGGGGTCAGCCTTTCATGAGAGAGTTTTCGTTCTCAGTTCTAGGAATTAACAGAGTGTACTGTGAGGGCATCAATCACAAGCTTTATTTTCCAGGTGATCTTTGAGAAACTCCATGCAGGTAAATTAAAATCTGTCGCGGTGACATGACTGGAGTTATAGAAAATGTGACCTGCGGCACCGTGTCCTCAGAAGCATCAAGAAAGGAAATTTTCCTTAAACCCCAACAACATGATCTGACCCTAATATAATGCTAATAAAAAGTGTGCTTTATTTTGGTGCGGAGACGAAATTTATAAATTCAACCGTAATGTTTTTTCACTTTTTTCAGTTCAAAAATGACATTTGAAAGCTAACTTGTAAAACGTTGAGTATATGAGATTCGTCATGGTTTAGAAATGTGTTTTATTTTGTGCTTCCAGAGTTCACTGCTTCCATTATCTTATTCCCTTGGCCAAGCAAGGAAACTACGCAATTGTAGCTAATGTTGAAAGCATGGATTATGACCCTCTTATTGTGCGACTGAACAAGGACATCAGTGGAATAGAGGAGGCAATGGGTGCCAGCCTCCAGCAGCACAAGTTCCAGTACATCTTTGAAGGTATAATATTACATGTTTTTTTATTTTGTTCTTTTTCTCTCTATTGTATTAACTTTAGAGGAAATTAAAGAAAATATTAACCATCAAAAATAGACTTCCTGTAGGTAAAAAGTTACTTTCCAAATATTATTAGAGCCAGTGCACCATGCTGCGCTTAAGGCTGTTTCTGTATCTCAGAGGCTATGAGAACAGTCTAGCTCACTGTACTACTTTTTCTACAACTCCAATTCACTTCTATGGGAATTATGGAAATCGTGTAGAACAGCCAGCACAGATGTTTCCGTAATCCCGCCACAGGTGGCCATGGTAGACAGACTGGTATGCCCATCTCAGCATGCTTTAGTTCTATAGATTTTTATGATTTAAAGTGTAAGTGCACTTTCTAAAAACTTTTGACATGTCGCAAGCACATGTCAAAATTTTTGATCACTGAGGTTCCCTTTAGCTGAAACCCCCTGCCGTTCGCTACAATGAGCCAGTTGAAGCACTCGTCCGTGTGCGGTCACTGCTTGCTAGCTGAGGATGACCTAAATGAAAGGCTGTGGGCTCGTCTTAAGCCAGCGAGCAATGACAGTACTTGAACAAATCCTTCAGCTGGCTCGTTCTAGCAACCGGTGTGGCTCTCAGCAGCCAGAGTTTCAGCAGTCAAAACTTTTGACATACCACTGACGTATCAAAAAAGTTTTAAGAAAGTACAATTACGCTTTAAATCTATGTATAAATTGTGCATGTTAAAAGGCAAAACATTTTCATAAGTGCACTATGGTTTTTCAGAGGACAGAGTCATTAAAGGGGTTGTCCGGCCACACGGTAAAAATTTTTATAATGCTGCTGCTTCCCTTTCAGTAAGGATAGTAACACACAGCATACAGGGGCTCAAACCAGCCAGCAGATCAGCTGCAATGTCAGTTTCTTACCTTAGATTCTGATCTTCACTGCAGCTTTCAAAGATGGCGCCTCTGTGCTGCCTTCTCACATGCTCTGCGCTCTCCCTCTTCTGTGTGCGCGCTCCCGATGGCAGTAAGAGACATGAAAAGGCAGGATTTCATGGCCTCCCTCAGCTCACGTCCTAGCCCCGCCCACGACACGCCCACCTCTATTGAACTGCTCTACAGTCTCGCCCCGCCCCCTGCTGCATACTATACTCAGAGGGGTTGTAGCCAGGGGACACTTATACACTCATGGTTCACGATAAAATCCTGGCATGAGTGTATAGTGAATGGAGAGGGGCTGGGGAGAGCCGAGAGAGAACTCTCCTGCAGCCTCCCACTGCAAGGCTACCTACTGCCCCCCCACCCTGCTAAAGTAAAGTAAAACAAAACATTTCCCCACACACACATGCCCTCATAGTGCCCCTCCCCCTTACAATGACCCCCCCCACTTCTGTCAGCTGGGTCCCTGCACACACACACACATCACTGCACCCCCCCCCCCCCCCCCCCTTGCACACATCCACCCATCCATCCATCGATCTCTCCCTCTTCCCCCGGGACTTCTGACAGCCGGGTCTCCAGACACCACGAACACACACACACATCACTGCACCCCCCCCCCCCTCCTTGCACACATCCATCCATCCATCTCTCCCTCTCCCCCCCCCCCCCCCCCCCCGCGAGAGCCCGCCCCTCCACTCATTCTTACCTTGGAGATGAAGAGCCAGCAGCCACGCCTCCCCTGCAGGCAGAACTGAGCTTCCCAGCGGCTGAAGTTCTTCTGCACATGCGCAGAGCTGTGCTGGAGAAGCATGTCTCCGTCGTCCCGACAAGAAGAGGACAAGAGACTTGTCGGAACCCATGGCAACCGAGGAGCAACACAGGGGGGGGCACCCCAAAAGGTAAGTGAATAACTTCTGTTTGCCTAATTTACAATGCACAATGTATATTACAAAGTGCATTGTATTGGGCAAACAGAAGTAATGAGACCTAATGTTTATGGCCGGACAACCCCTTTAATCTTTGGGATCCACAGTGGAATTACAAACCCCTATTATCCAAATGTGCTTTATGTTCCGACAGGCAACGTCCAGTCACTCTGACAGCTTACCTGGTGCTGCAGTTCCATTATTGTCCTTATCCTTTGATTCATTTATCATCATTCTAAACAACGATGTCAGCGTTATCTATCATCTTTATAGGTCTAGATATCCTATAGTGAAATATCCCTTTCAGCTGATTAGCCCATATATGCTGTATTTCCTAATGTTCTCCCAAGTTGCTCTGCTTGTCGTGAGCCAGCTATTTATGAAGATGTGTTTTACTCGTAGCCCAATTTTTTTTCTTGATTAGTTAAAATCTCTATTTTCTGCAGTATTTTAATCAGCGCTCCTGATTGTGACCCAAACTTCGTTATAATGCTTTCTGACATATGTTAGGCTGTATTCACATGTAGTAAGAATGCTGCAGATATTTCCAAATAGACTTGCGAGCAGAAAATCTGCAGCGTGTTACGGTGAGGGCGCGTTCACACAGCGTTATTGTACACTCTATGTGACTACGCTTGGGGTTCCTTGACGGCTGATGGAAACAGCGCTGCGACGGAATCCCCGGACTGAAACAAGCGGGGCCATTCACTTGAGTTGTGTATGCATTTTACAGGCTTCCCGCTTGTTTCCGTTATATTTGGAGTATAGAGTAACTTGGTCAACTACGTTATTCTGTACTCTAAATATAACTGAAACAAACAAGAACCTTGTAAATCGCCGACTAGAGAGGGCTTCACAATAGAAGTCGGTCACAGCGCTGTTTTCAGCAGCCGTCACAGAACCCCCAGTGGAGTCACTCTGCAAGTACAAGAACGCTGTGTGAACACTCCCTAACTGCAAGGTGGATGACAGTTTATCAAATCTCATCCACAAGCTGCAGAACAGTATTTGTATGTAAATTGACATGTAGAGCAAATCTTAAACCCACAGCATGTCAATTCTTACTGCAGATTTCCACCTTCGTTTCGCCCTTTGCAATGCAACGATAGAATTCTTCATGGATTTACTGCAAATTCATTCTGCTGTATGGCTGTATCCTTATAGTGACTGTCTAGCGAAATGACTTGACAGTGGGTTTTTTTGGGGGGGGGACATCTCACCTTCTCTTTTCCCCTTTTCTGGCTCTACGCTTCAATATGCAGGGACGGGTGTTAGTGAGTGATGCCGCAAGCTGTTGTGGCCGGCTGCATTCACTGTGCTGATGCCTATTAACAAGCCTCAGTACTGTATAGAGTTCCCCAAACCACCACTTCCACTTCAACATCGATCTCCATGAGTGAGATTGGGATGTTCGCTTTTAATAGAGAGGAGGATGTCAGGGTTAAATATAGCTGTTCGGCTTTACCATCATAGGGAAAGGCAATATCTCTCTAGACAGCGAGTAAACTTCTTCTTGTTTTATTTTGTATATAGCTTGCAAAAGATAGATTTAGGTAAATTATAGACTGTTTTCTGCAGATTACTAGGGAGAATTGACAGCTTTCCAAAGTTGCTGGACATGGGGCAGGAGCCATACTAACTGACTCCCATTTGTATTCTGCAAGAGTACTTTCATTATGCAGCAGAATGCCCATTGCCGTTTCTGCAAAAGTCTCCAGATCTGACTCCATATTGCCTGTCGCTTTTCAATTACTACTTCTGCAACTGTGAAGAAATTGCCACTTTCTAAATGGTAACTTACATAGTGATGGTTGATAGTTGCTAGGAAGCTAATTCAAAAGTGCAAACTAATTTAATGGTGATTATTATTGGCAGTTTTGCAAAACTAGCTGCCACAGCGGAGAAAAAAAATGCCAAAATCTCAGACGGAATAGAAAAAAAAACTCAACTGAAATCAATCTACCAAAATATGGCCACTATGAATGTTCTAGTGAAATGCCATAACATCATCTGATGGGAAGGTCCATTTAATGTGGGGTAATCATAACATTAGATAGATTTTTCTGCATTTTTAGCCTTAAAGTTTAGAGCTAAATAATTATTTTTCTGCACTCATTGCCTTCTACAGGTCTAGGCCATTTAATTTCCTGTATTCTCATTAATGGAGCCCAGTATTTCAAGCGCATTAGTGAGTCCGGGATCAAAAAGATGTGTCGGAATATATTTGTCCTCCAGCAAAACCTTACCAATATCACCATGTCCCGTGAAGCTGATCTGGATTTCGCAAGGTAATGTAGCTAATGCGACTTGTTTCCCTCTAAGGTTCATAATTGACAGACAATTAAAGGGGTTGTCCCGCGAAACAAAGTGGGGGTATACACTTCTGTATGGCCATATTAATGCACTTTGTAATGTACATTGTGCATTAATTATGAGCCATACAGAAGTTATTCACTTACCTGTTCCGTTGCTGGCGTCCTCGTCTCCATGGTGCCGTCTAATTTTCAGCGTCTAATCGCCGGATTAGACGCACTTGCGCAGTCCGGTCTTCTTCTTTTCTGAATGGGGCCGCTCGTGCCGGAGAGCGGCTCCTTGTAGCTCCGCCCCGTCACGTGCCGATTCCAGCCAATCAGGAGGCTGGAATCGGCAATGGACCGCACAGAAGCCCTGCGGTCCACCGAGGGTGAAGATCCCGGCGGCCATCTTCACTAGGTAAGTAAGAAGTCACCGGAGCGCGGGGATTCAGGTAAGCACTGTCCGGTTTTCTTTTTTAACCCCTGCATCGGGGTTGTCTCGCGCCGAACGGGGGGGCTATTGAAAAAAAACAAAACCCGTTTCGGCGCGGGACAACCCCTTTAAGTTTATAACTCTATTCAATGTCACATGGTCAGAAATAGGAACTAAAATGGATAAATGGGATTTAACAGAATATAAACCTTCCCACTGTTGGTAGACTTTTTCTTCAGTTAACTTTAATGGGGCATTCAGACTTTTTTTTAAAATCTGCATAACTTTGCTTACCTTTAATACGTATGAATGAATCTGTGTAGAAGCCAAGTTTGTAGACTAGAATTTCGCTTATAGACTAGTTTTGGCATTACAAAAACTTTAGCTTTAAAAAAATAAATAAATAAAAAAATCTGCAAGCATGCATGCAAAATGTTTGAGGCTGGTGACACGAGTGTGTTATAGCTGCATTTAGGTGGTCCATTACCAACACAAAAGGAGGTTCTTTACTGTAAGAGCAGTGTGACTGTGGAACTCTCTGCCTGAGGACGTGGTGATGGCAAAATCAATGAAGGAGTTTAAGAGGGGACTAGACGTCTTTGTAGAGTGCTATGATATTACAGGATAAAGACCTTAAATAACCAGCGGGGCTGTTGATCGAGGTCTTAGGGTCAGGTAGGAACTTTCAAAAGTTGATCCAGGGATTATTCTGACTGCCATTATGGAGTTGGGAAGGAATTTTTTTTTCTCCAAATAGGGTAAATTGGCTTCTGCGTCATTGTATTTTTTTGCCTTCCTTTGGATTAACAAGGGGTGGTGGAAACGGGCTGAACTAGATGGACATTTGTCATTTTTTCAGCCTTGCATACTGTGTTACTATGTACTATGGTTGAGTGTCTCGGCCTGACTGCTGGTATCCTGACCCAAACTATTACCATCATAGATTTCTGTGGCATTACATATTACAGTTGCATAAATGTGGCCATAATTTGCTTGTGTGCCAGCGGCCTTAATGTTGAGGGAAAACTTTCACTTTAAGGGTTTCACTTAAAGCCTGAATGTAGCCTTGGTTGAAGGTTGGGCCATGTTACTGTGTCTGTAGAGAGGTCCTCGCCACTCATTGGGAAAATATAATATAACCAACTTGAGCTACACTTTCCAGGTTCTCCTGTTATGGTTAGACGAAATTAGGACTATATGTGAAATCTAAACTGAACAAATGTTTGAGAGTCAACTGCATGTATTCCCCCTCACTAGTCACTTTTATAAAAATCAAAGTTTTGGAACGAATTTAAGAAACCTCTTTATTTAAGAAATGGACTTTTGTCCCTCTGATCTACAGTGTATTTTCTACTTTGCAAATCCCAACATTTTCAAGCATGCAAGGAGTTTATATAATTGTGGAAGACTAGTAAGATAATTGGCAGGCCCATTCTTTCTATGAAGCAAAAAGAACCTAGTTTCTTTGAGAGGTTGCTGGTTCTTTGCTTTCGTACTTTATGCTGACACTGCAGATAGTCATGGCTTTGCTGACACTTTGAGAAAATGGGTTAACAGCGCTCTGGAAGCTTGGATGTGATTATGTATATACAGCAAAATTTGCAACAATAGCTTTTCCATGAATCAATGTTCATAAGGAAAAGTGGTAGCCAGTTTCTTTTCACATGACAGCAAGGCTTGTTTAACCCCTTGAGAGAAAGTATGTGCTTTTAGATTCACAATATATGTAAAAATCACAGTGATTTGCCAAAATACAAGGCTGGGTGCTGATTGTTTTTTCTTCCAAATATTTTCCAAAGAGAAAAGTACATAGAATAGTTCCAATTTAGTTATCCTAGACCTCTACACTATAAAGTAAATACAAATTTAAAAGAAAGCACGTCTACAGAATATTCCATAGTTATATAGAGTAAGTGGAAATATTTTCCTTCACTAAGACCACTTGCACACCGCCAGATTTGCATTGCAGAATCTGGAGAAGGTGTCCACCTCCGGATTCTGCAGCAAATACCTTCCATAGCATGCTATAGAAAAGCGTTTTTGTCTGCCCACGAGTGGAAATCAATTGCGATCTTCTGCTCGCGGGGGAAAAATCGCAGCATGCTCTATTTTTAGGTGGATTCCTTGCAGACTGCTTCCATTAAAAAGTCAATGGAAGCCATTCATCCCATGGCTTTTCCACAATAATCACCGACTAGCGACGGCGTGACATTATGTGTACCGCGCAGTAAGAGAACGCCAAGTATATTAAAATAAGCGTAGTCGTAACCTCCTACTGCCACGCTGCTTTTCTTTGTTGCTCCAGTCTTCTGTTTACCCACCTGACTGCCGCAGTCAATAGAAGGCCAAATGGGGACATTGCCGATTGACGTCCTGTAAACCTCCTGGGGGTTTTTATGTTAGAAGCTCATGTGACAGGTTTATAGGACGTCATCGAGTCTTCTCTCTGTGATGTCACTTGTCAGATCCTGACTGACGAAATGGCAATCTGGCACCATAGCGAGTATATTGATTTTATATACTTTTAGGCACGGAGGGACCAAAACTGTGTAAAAAAAAATATCTGTGAAAACCCCTTTAACCCCCTATAGTAGCATGCTTAGAAATTTTCCGGGACTAGCTCCACTAGATTTCCAGGCTATGTTTTACTATGGGACCGTGCAGAACACAATGCCATAAGCTGTGGCATTGTGTTCTGCACACACACCACCTGCACAGTTCCACAGAGAACCAGTGCGGGACTTTAAAAAAAGAAGCAGTAAGATGTAACCGATCTGCCGTCAACTTCCCGCTTCTTTTTTTGAACTCCTGCACACATGTTGCCACAGAGACCATCGGCTTGTCAGAAGCCGGCCGATGGTCCATGTGGCAGGGAGAGCTGGTGATCAGATGTCAGATGATAGCCTGACGCCAGCTATTACAGCAGAAAACAGAGAAAACTTCCGAGCTCCGCTGCTTAACCCTTTACATGCTGCGGTCTGTGCGAGATCAGCATGTAAAGGGCTGACAGAGGGAGAGGGCTCCCTGTGTCACCATTGGGACCCCCAGCAACGTGATCAGGGGGTCCTGATGGGTCTCTGTGGCACCCTGAGGCTTGAATATAGTCTCCAAGTCTGCCAGCAATCTCCGCTGTTTAACCCTTTCCATGCCGTGGTCTGTGCGACCGCAGCATGTAAAGGGCTGTAAGAGGGAGGGGGCTCTCTCTGTCACCATAGCAGAGTATTAGAAGAATAAATTTAAAAAAAAGTATTATGCAAGTCCCCGAAAAAAGACAAAAATTCAAAAAAAATTATAAATAAAAACTCCAAAACCCCACCTTTCTCTCTTTGTAAAAAAAAAAAATTAAAAGGTGGCAAAAATCGCTAATATAGCCTATCTCACTATACAAAAAACGGAATAGAAAATGATCAAAATGCTGCACAGATCAACAAATGGTACTGATAAAAAGTTCAACTCATCCCGCAAAATAAAAACCATTACACAGCTCTGTTGATAAATAAAAAAATTAAAATGCTAGGGGTCTTTGACTGCAGCGATACTCGCTAAGGCACATTACTCAAGCGAGTAGTGCCTTAGCCGAGTATCTCCCTGCTCATCTCTAAAGATTCGGGGGCCGGCGGGGGGTGGGGAGGAACGGGGGGGAGATCCCTCTCTCCCCCCCCCCCCCCCGCTCCCCCCTGCTCCGCGTCGCAACTCACCTGTCACCGGTGCCGCCCCTGAATCTTTTGAGACGAGCAGGAAGATACTCGACTAAGGCACTACTCGCTCGAGTAATGTGCCTTTAGTGAGTATACTCACTCATCTCTAAAAATAATCTTTTTTTTTTTCTAAAGTGTGAAAAAGTAGCGAAAAAGAAAAAAACTATTAAAATTTGGTATTGGCATAATGGTACTGGCCTGTAGAATTACTTTAATATATTATTTATACTGCTCAGAGAATGCAGTGAAAAATAAAAATAAAAAACATGCCAGAATTACAGATTGTTAATTTTGCCCCTAGAAAAAATGGAATAAAAAGTGATCAAAATTTTACATGTTCCTCAGAACCCCGGCCCTGCTCCTGGCGCTAGACGCTGAGAAAGCGTTTGATCGCATACACTGGGGATTCCTGGAAGCTGCCCTGGGAAAATTCGGTTTCTCGGGACCCATCAAATCTGCTATCTTGTCTCTGTACTCGGCCCCGACCGCAAGGGTCCTCTCCTCAGGATGCCTTTCCTCCCCGTTTGTAATTTCTAACGGCACTAGGCAAGGGTGCCCCCTGTCGCCCCTAATATTTGCCCTGATCATGGAACCACTAGCGGAAACGGTCAGAGTCAACCGAAACATCCAAGGAATCAAAGTAGCCTCGCAGTAACACAAAATCGGATTATACGCAGACAACGTTATCCTCGCCATCACAAACCCTCTATCCTCCCTGAGACAAGCCCAAACTGCTCTAATCAAATTTGGCGAGGTTTCATATTATAAGATCAATGACACCAAATCTCAAATGCTAAACTTAGGCTTAGACGCTAAGACTACACAGTCTATCTCAGAATCCTTTCCCTTTTCCTGGTGTAAGGGGCTCCCTGCCATATTTAGGTATCAATATAACATACCCTAGCTCCCTAACCTTTTCCCAAAACTACACACCACTTCTAAATCGCATCCCAAGCATCCTAAGTAAATTCCGCAAAACCTTCATTTCTTGGGCTGGCAGAATAGATGCGGCTAAAATGATGATTCTCCCATGTATATTATACGTCTTCAGAACGGTTACTATCCCGATCCCCACCAACTTTATATCAAAACTCCAAGCTCTCATCAACCAATTTATCTGGGGAGGAGCGCATGCCAGAATTAAATTCTCAACCCTGGCAAGACCATATAAGCTAGGAGGTATGCAAGCCCCCGACATTAAGCGATACTTTGCCGCAGCTACATTGGACCAAATTAAACATTGGTGGATCCCTGCATCCCCCAAGAAATGGGTGGCCATAGAAGCAGCAACTCTGGGAGCCCCCTTGATCTCCCTCTTAGGAGCTACCCCCCCCCCCCTTCCGCCCCACCCCCTACCAAGCATTCAAGCGTCGGTCCAGATATGGAACCAATTAATCTCCTCAACCTCAGAAAAGGTGCCGGCCACACTCCTCCCACTGAGATTTCTATCTTCCATCCTCCCGGATTTTGAATACGGGACCTGGGAGAAATTTGGAGTTAAAAAGATTGGAGACCTCTATAGAGAGGGGACCATTATGGACTTCCCCACAATAGGTAAGATACACAAACTCCCTAATAAACTAGGCTTCTCACATCTAAGATTAAGGTACGCATTACAATCCATAGATGCTCTCAAGCCCATATTCCCCAAAGCGGCTTTCACCTTCTTTTCATTATCAACAGAGGTCTCTGGAGGCATATCTACCTTCTACGAGTCTTCATTCTCCCAGATTGCCCAAACTAAATCAACTCACATGACTCTATGGGAGCTTGACTTCAAACAAACTTTCAGTTTGGAGGAGTGGAGCCGGGCGCTATCATGGACCAAAAAGATCTCACATGGCATCTCCCACTGGGGATCTTCCCAGAAGATATTTCTCCGCTGGTATCTTACCCCGGCAAGAATAGCTAAAATGAACCCTTCAACCTCAGAAACTTGCTGGAGAGAGTGCGGTGCAAAAGGCACCTACTTCCACATGTGGTGGTTATGCCCCACGATACGGTCCCTTTGGAACCTAGTATTTAACCTAATACACTGCGTCACAAACCAGCACGTACCCCTGGACCCTCACCTGGCTCTCTGCTTCTTGAAAACAGACAAAATATCCCCTTTCTATTCAGCCATCACCTCACACATTATCCTAGCGGCACGTCTAGCAATAGCTAAACACTGGAAATCAAAAGAAGCTCCCTCCATATCAGAGGTTAGAAATTCGGTGGAACTCACCTTCCACCTAGAGGAAGCCTACTCGCGCAGATTTGTTTCCCAACACCCCCGTACATCCTTTTGGGCAACTTGGTTGGACTACACAACCAAAAACCCCCAAAAGAGAGGAGGGGAACCAGGGAAATAAATGAAGAAGGGGCCGTGAAGGATAGATAGAAAGAAGACTTCCACAAGCTAACGACTCCCCTCCCCCCTACCTACCTCAAGCAACCTTACACCACTACCCCTCTACCCTTCTTCCCTCCCTTTTTCCAGCCACAGCTTTAAAATTCTGAACCCACCCTAAAGTGAAATGACCTGTTAGCAGAACCCTACAATAATCACCTCTTTAAAATATGGAAATGTACCTCCGATGTTTTTGTTTTCGTCTTCATACTTATATATGTTTTTGTTTATGTTCATGTTTTAATCTCAACACTGCTATGATTATTGCTCACTAGAGATGAGCGAACGTACTCGGTAAGGGCGATTTCGCAATCGAGCACCGCGATTTTCGAGTACTTCACTACTCGGGTGAAAAGTACTCGGGTGCGCTGTGGGTGCGCGGGGGGGGGGGGGGAGAGGGAGAGAGAGAGGGCTCCCCCCTGTTCCCTGCTGCTACCCCCCACTCCCCTCTGCAACCCCCCGCCCCACAGCGCACCCGAGTACTTTTCACCCGAGTAGTGAAGTACTCGAAAATCGCGGCGCTCGATTGCGAAATCGCCCTTACCGAGTATGTTCGCTCATCTCTATTGCTCACCTATTAAGGTGCATCTTTAAAACTGTGAAATGTTGTTAATTTTGAAAAATTCTAATAAAAATTCAATCATTAAAAAAAATTTTTTTACATGTTCCTAAAAATTAGATAAATGAATAATGGAGTTCATCCTGCAAAAACAGGCCCTTATAGATCTCTGGCAATGGAAAAATAAAATTTATACGGCTCTTGGAATGTGGCGACACAAAGCAAACCTTTAAGAAAAAAAAATGTTTTTAATGTACAAAATAGCAAAACCTAAAAAACTGTATAAACTTGGTATTGTGGGAATCGTGAGACTCACATTCACATTCGTTCGTGTTATCACAATTTTTATTCTGCACACTGAACACCGTAAAAATGAAATCCAAAAAACAAATGGAAGAATTTCTTTTTTTCCCCCAATCTCCCCACAATTTTTTTTTACAAAAGTTATGCAATACATTATATATATCCAAAAACGATGCCATCAAAAAGTACAACTTGTCCCACAAAAACAAGCCCTCATATGGCTGTGTCAATGGAAAAATGAAAAGGTTATGGCTCTTGGAACGCGACTGGAAAATTAGTTGAAATTAAATGATTAGACCATGTAAAGAACCTGCCCTGGTGGGTCTAACAAGGTGGTAAGAAACCCGCCACTCAAGGGGTTAATAGTCCCTATGGGGTTGTAGCATTGAAACAGAACACTTCTGCTGGCACAGATAATAGCTGATTATCAGCTTATTGTCAAGGGACCCTTCTAGCATGTGTCACAGGTGATGATGTTGCAAGGCAGTTTCCAGATACCATGCAGCAGATAGAGTTACAAAAATATTTATGTGAGAACAAAATAATGCAAGTGAATAATAGTAGTATGACAAGGAAACAATTAAACTTTTACCGCATTGTTCCTCAACGCTAACTCTACTAGCTAAATCCTAGGATTAACAATGCTTTGTGCACAATAAGAAATAATATAAGGCAAAGCCATATCAACAATGCAGTTCAGAAATCAGCCTGGTGTATTGTAACAGAAAGGCAAATGAGGTAACATTCTACACAGTCTTAAAAAGGAATGATGCTTCGATTCTAGCAGATTGGTATTTCAGGACCACAATTTGAATAAATTCTGACAGCAATGTCTCTGAACTTACAGGCTTGACTCTAGTTACTGTCAGGATTTTAGTCCATTCTTGACTCCACAAGCCCAGAACATGTGACATTCAATGTCTGAACCCTCGCTAAAGCCTTGGTCCTAATTTGCAGCAGGCATGTTGTCAAGTACTTTTGTCTCTGATGGTGTGCATAGCTATTACTTGGAGGATACTCCCATTTACAATTGCATTGTGCAGGAGTCATTCACTTATCCAGGGTCTTGAGTGCAACTCTATTGCATTGCCCTCGAACCCAAGGGAAAATCTGGACTGCGACCAGGGGCCAGAAGTTGTGTCCTGGCCTTCGTCTTCCCTCCGGCTCCAGTACGCAGGTACACAGGGTCCCTTTCACAGATAGGCCCCCCACTTCTGCTGCTTTATTATGGCAGCAGCCGCTCCTTCGCGGACTGTTGCACTTTCTCCTTCTGCTCTCCAGCAGCCCCTCAGACAGCATCTCCTGCACAAAGATGGGCCCTGCTCTGTCAAGTTCTGTGTCTCTCCTCTGCCAGAGCCCGGTCGCGGAAGTGGTAAGATGGGATCAAGGTAGCGTTCTCCCATCTTACACAAGTAAGGGTTGTCTCAGTCTGATAATACCTACAAGAGCCTAATTATGCATAACTGTCATCTGAGCTCCCCACAATGCACTACTTCATGATAACAGAAAGGAAAACATCATGTTGTAAGGTAATAAACGAAGGGTTTTTTATTTTTCCATGATAAAGATAAGATGAGCACAAAATAGTGCTTAGAACCCAGTATTGCATTGTTTGTATAAATGGTTATTTATTGTGTTTAGTAATGTTGTATTGCAGTATTTAGCTTTTATCTGTAAATGGCCTCCTGCAGACAGCCGGGCCGGATCCCAATGTGAGAATTCTCGCAGCGGGATGCGAGCCGTGTCCCTGCAGTGACTGCCTCGGCTCACCTCCTTTGCTGTCTCAGTCCACTCAATTATATGCCGGCTGCCGCCCAGCTGGCACATGCGCAGAGCAGAGTCGGCGCACGATTCTGTGTGGGCCTCTGCGAGGCTCGCACAGAAATAGGACATGCCATGATTTGTTTACCGCGCAAGTTTTCATTCAGACAAATTATCTAATGCAATTCTCGCCGCCGGATCCGACCCGCTCGTCTGCAGGCGGCCTTAATAAGTATAAATGTTTTTAATTCAACAAGTGTTCTACTCGAATGTCACTGATAACCATGTTTTTTGTTTGTTTTTCGTTTAAGAACAATAGTGCCAAATAACAGTGGGGTAAAGGGGCTCCTATCATTTCACCTAAAGTCACTAATAGTTTGTGGCCAGTGATGTCAATGGGGAGATATGTGAGAAGTGTCATATTTGTACCAGCCATGCTCCTGCCATTTATCTGTGGGCTAGTGAAGCACAGAGCATCTTCTCTGTCAGGCATTAAATCTTCTAGAAGATGGAAATACATTGTGCATTTTGTGACACAAGGCAAACAGCAGCATTTCCAATGAATATTCAAAGCGAAGTGTGTTGCACTTGGATGCCTCGAACGTCGTATTGTAATAGCAGACAGTAGTCCCCTGACCTTCTTATTTCATGTAGTGTGGTGGGTGCAGCTGCCAAATCTTGTAAAAGGGGGGGTGCTAATTGCTGCAGTTTGTCTTGTTATCTGTCAGTGACAATGTGTCAAGAGTCATATGTACAACAGGAAATGAATTATCCATGGCACACAGGCCTCTGGAAGGGATTCCCTGCTGTTCCTGTTAATGAAAGTTGTCCTGCGCATGTTCTGTGCCCTTGTGGATTTTAACTTTCCTCGTCCTGCTGAATGCCTCTACTTTCCCTAGTCGGACCTCAAATCGCCTGTTAGTACTAGAAGCAGCGTCTTTATGTTTACACCGTACATTATAGACAGAGATGCTGCATACAAATTAGCTGAATCCCATAACCGTATGAAGAGGCAAACTGCTGCGAAGAACACCAAATCACAGAATCTGTATGCATTATATCTGATCTCCAGAGACCTCCAACTGTAACATCTGAGGACCCACAATGCACCACCTCATAACTGATATACATATATAACAATACTGTAGTTTGTAAACCCCCTCAATAAATGTGAAGATCGTAACCTCTTCAATAAGTGTGTCCCTTTAACCTCTTCAATAAGTGTGTCCCTTTAACCTCTTCAATAAGTGTGTCCCTTTAACCTCTTCAATAAGTGCGCCCTTTAACCTCTTAGGCCTCCCTCACACAGGGCGTTTGCAGAAACGCAGCGTTCTTCAACACTGCGTTACTGCAGATTCCGCCCCGTTTCAGCAGCGCTGGCATACTTTATGTCAGCGTTTTGGCTGCGTTTTCAGCTCGGCTGAAAACGCAGCCAAGAATGCTGAAAAGAAAAAAAAAAAGCAATACTCACCTAGCCGCTGCAGTCCGGGTCGCGGCCGCTGGTCTCTGCCACTGATCCGGGCTTCCTCGGCACTCTCAAGTCTATTGCCGGAGGCCAGGTTTGAGAACCTCGCCTCCGGCAATAGAGTGCTGTGATTGGTTGTCGGTGCTTGCTTGATGTCCAATCACAGCCCTTCATTGACTGTCTCAGCCAACCAGAGCTTGCCGGCACTGATTGGCTGAGACAGTCAATGAAGGGCTGTGATTGGGCATCGAGCGTGCTGACAACCAATCAGAGCACTCTATTGCCGGAGGCGGGGTTCTCAAACCTGGCCTACGGCAGTAGACTTGTGAATGCAGGCGAAGCCTGGATCAGCGGCAGAGACCAGCGGCCGCGACCCGGACTGCAGCGGCTAGGTGAGTATTACCTTTTTTTTTTCTACATCTAGCCAGCTGGGACAGATTTTCGGGGTAGGGCTTCTATTACAAGCCCTCACCCCGAAAATCGGCGAGCGGTTAACGCTGCCAAAAACACGGCACCAAGTGTTGCAGCGTTTTCAGCAGTGCTAAAACCGCTGCCCATTCATTTCAATGGGTGACGCAGGGCTGAAAACGCCCCAAAATAGAACTTGCATCGCTGTCAAAGCGCAGCGTTGGGAGGCGCTACGTTTTCAGCCCTGTGTGAGCAGCCCCATTGAAATGAATGGGAGTGTTGTACAGCGTTTAGCGCTGGGCTGAAAAGGCAGCGCTAAACGCTGTATAAAACGCCCTGTGTGAGGGAGGCCTAAGTCGCACCCATTCAGCTCAACAGTTTTTAGAACTTTCAAGGTATAAAAATTGTAACATTTACAAACTAGAGAACAAGCCATTTGGGACTTGCTGTGTGCTCTTTATGTTTTTGGGGTTTTTTCACAACATTTTACAATCGCATTCTGGTGCGTGTTACTTGTAGAACCCCCCTGTTTTCCATAAGCACATTTTTCTTAGGCCGCCTGCACACGAGCGTTCCGGATTCCACTCGCGGATTTTCACGCGCGTATGGTACCTAAATGTGCTTGCGGATAGGTGCGGATGCGTGAAAAATCACGCGCGGATATACGCGGATGTGTTGCGGAAAAAAACGCGCAGAAAAATCCGGAAGACACCCTTATTGTAAACCCAACCCCTAGAGAACTGCCCATTCCCTGGAAAACAGCTTAAAAACCAACACCCAGACTCCGTTCTGTCCCTCTTGCTTGTGTGAGCACTGTTAAATTATTCTGGCAACATGCTTTCACCCGGTGAGCAGATGTCTTTGTGGGCATGGTTGATCCATGTAACTTTTTTCGGACGTACTGCGGTAACGGAGGAGGAAGAGCCCCCCAGGAAAAAAGGAGGTACTGGGTGCACCCTGGCTGGTGTCTGCTGGCTGCTCTCTGGTAGATGAGGGGACTGAAAGGACAGATCTGCTGTTGAAATGTGCCTGTGAAGCTCTGTGCTGTGTGTTGGGACGCCTCCTACCATGCCTACTTCCTGTAGTCATAGCAACCAGTGACTCCATCCGCAGCTGCACTCCGGATGTACTGCGTGAAAAAACGCACCCATTCACTTGTATTGGAGGCTTCACGCGCATGATCCGACCAAAATTAGAACAGGTCGCGGATTTTTTCACTCGCGTGAAAAAACGCGATACACATCCGTCCGTCTGGGGACAACTGCGGATCCTCATAGGAGTATATTGGCTGCGGTCTGGGGCGGATTATGTGCCTAAAATCACGCGCTTGAAATTCTGCTCGTGTGCAGGCACCCTTAGGCCTCATGTCCACGGGGAAAATCAGATCCGCTGCAGATTCTACATGTAGAATCTGCAGCGGGTCCCTCCTGCCCCGCGGACATGAGCGCCGAAAATAAGAATTTAAAAGTATTTACCATCCGGCGCGGGCGGAGAAGATCAGCTGTTCCTCACGGCCGGATCTTCATTTTCGGCCGGCGGATGAATTCCTGACGCCGGCGGCACGTCGCCGGCACGTTGCCGACGTGCCGCGCGCATGCGCCGGGCACATCCGCCGAGCCGAAGCAAGGAAGATGCGGCCGTGAGGAACAGCTGACCTTCCCCGCCCGCGCCGGATGGTAAATACTTTAAATTCCTATTTTAGGTCTCCCGCGGATCCGGACAGCTTCCATAGGCTTCAATAGAAGCCCGCGGGAGCCGTCCCCGCGGGAGACCCGCACGAAAATGGAGCATGGTCCGGATTTTTCCATGCTCCATTTTTTTTTAAATCCCTTTTATTGACGATCCGCGGGTATTTATCTACCCGCGGGTGGTCAATGCATCCCTATGGGATGCGGATCCGCATGCGGGATATCCGCTGCGGATCTTAAATCATATTTTGCCCGTGGACATGAGCCCTTAGGGTTTCAGTGGGATTCACCTAATGTATTTCAATGCTTTTCAAACTGTGAGACGTCATTTAGGCCGCCTGCAGACGAGCGGGTCGGATCCGGCAGCGAGAAATCTCGCCGCGCGATCCGACCCCAGAGCCTGCAGGGGCGAGCGCGTACTCACCCGCGCCTGGCGGCCCCGGCTCTTTGATGTGCCGGCTGCCGCGCAGCCGGCGCATGCGCAGACCGGAGCCGGCGGCCGGGTGAGTGCGTGCTCCGCACAAAATTAGAACATGCCGCGGTTTGTTTGCCGCGCGAGATTTCGCGCGGCCAAACCGCGGCCGTCTGCATAGGAGTGCGTATTGTAATGCACTCCTATGCAGACTTTCAGCGGCGGAAATCCCGCGGGAAATCCCGCGGCGGGATTTCCGCTCGTCTGCAGGCGGCCTTAGCTGGTAGCTGTCACATGAGGGGCCATATGCTGATTTCTCCTGCTGCGCAATCTCTGGATTAGCAACATAATTGGTTAATCAGCTTGTTTATGCTTATTTTACCATTATACTGGGTTAGTAGATATGTTAAATAAGTTGCTATCAGTTTTGTAATTTTGGCTTTGACCAGTAGTGATGTCCAACTACTACCATGTTCTTAAAGGGATATTCCAGCAACTTAAAGTGAAAGTTATATGCTTCATAATGAGAGAACATGCAATTTGGCAATATAATGTTATAACGGGTTTTCCTGTGGTCTCCCCCCTGCCTAATTCTCCAGTGGCATCCAATGGTTATGACCTGTACGATCCACTGTTTTACTGGTCAGGCACGCTCAGTGCCTATATACTCTGTAATGATGACACAGTATGTACAGTTATGAATGCGCACTTGTCAGTAACTGGCAGTGGGGCATTGTGGGAAATGTAGTTTTTGAATTTACCGGTGGCTATCTTAAATAAGAATGGTGAAATCTGAGGTTGGCTGGAAAGCAGCAGTGCAGCCGGTCAGTAAAAAAGGGACTGGAGTTGAGTTTGACAATTCAGATGAACATTTGGAATAATGGCAATAAGTAGAAATGTTAGTGAAAATTTTGTGCAGTCTCCAGAATACCACTTTAAGGTCTTTTAACACAGCCTTATTATTGGGCGCGAACACTCGCCTAATTGTTATCTCCTATAGGCCGGTTTCACACGGCTGAGATTCTCACACAAGATTCGTGCGTTGCAAGACGGACAAATCTCGCATGAATATGAACCCCATTATTTTGAATGGAGTAATACACATGAGCATTCTTTTCCGGCATCGCACTACGATGTGATGCAGGAGAAAAATCACGGCATGTGCTATCTTTGGGCTTGACATCGCATCGCACATTGTCTTCAATGGGGCGGCGGGCAGCATCGCACCGCGTGTTACATGCACACAGTGCGATGCGATGTTTCCCCTATTGAAAACAATCCGCTGTAGAGACAATTTTGATACGAAAACACCTCGCAACCGCAGCAAAATCGCATGTTGGTCAAGCGCGACATCGAGCCATAATTCATGGCCCAATATCGCACTTGCCCACCTGAAATTAGCAATCGCTAGTTAGTCAGATTGTTGCTTTTTATTAAGCTAAAAATGCCTGCAGGTCGGCTGCACATCTCCTAGTGTGAGCAGGAAGGTTTAAAGCCCATTTACACGTAATGATTATTGATCAAAATGTGTTCAAACGACTGATAATGAGAGATAATCGTTACATGTGCACTTTTCGTTTGAACGATGATTTTAAGGTAAACTTAAAATCCATCATTCAGCTAGTGAAAGATAAAGCATACACATTTACCTCTCAGTAGACCGCACACTGTTATCTCCACGGAAGTCAGCAGATAACATTGTATTCTGCCGACAGCCGCAAGCAGAACAATGCAGCTGTTTGCATAGCTGGGCATGTGATTAATCACATGCTGGGCTATGCAAACAGCTCCTGGAGGCCCTTTTACATGCAAATGAAGATAAAGTGTTAATGGCCATTAACACTTTATCCAAATAATCACAAAGTTTTTCAGTTGTTTGAAAGATTATCTTTGCATGTAAATGGACATTTGCAGCCAGCTTTTGTGGGGAAGAATGATTGTAGTAATGATTGTTTTTCCCCATACCAGCCATTTCCAGCGCATGTAAAAGAAATGAAAATGAGCACTGAATGACATGCTTTTTGTCAATCAGCTCTCCTTATGTTGTGCTGAGAAGGCTATTAGGATTCCATGCTGTCTATAAACCCAGATACTTCTGGGTCCTAGGACAAAGAGAATATTCATTATCGATCACTACCCCTACGGTCATGTATTTATGCCTAGGACATTTACCACTACGAAGATGGCCATGTGAGTTTTGATGCAGATTTTGCTGCAGGCTTCACTATTTGCATTTACTGCATGCAAATGGGGGTTTCTACACCTTCATTATCACACAGCCTACCTGTTATATGTGCAGATCCCGGCCAGGTATAAGGGCAGTGTAGTATGAACCATTGTACAGTACTGGAAACAAAATGATACATCCAGTCTTGTCCTAATTTGTCTGGTGTGTTCATTATGGGAGGTGTTCATCTCTAATACTCTACACTTAAAGAGTAACTGCACTTTTTATAAACTTTTGACATGTCATGACAAAAGAATTGATTAGTGGTGGTCCTACTGCTGAGCTCCCCACTGATCGCTAGAACGGGTGGGCTGCAGTGCTCACCTACGCACTGTGCCCCTTTGGCTGTCTTCATTGCCTGCCGGTTCCTCTCAACTACATTAGAGGTCTATAGACTTCTATGCAACAGTCCTCAGCTGCACAGAGGAGCTGGCAAGCAACGAAGACAGCCGACGGGGTTTGCTTGAGCCATTTTTTAGTAATAGAGTAAAACCGGCATCCTTTCTGACGCGGTTATCAAACTGCACTGACTTGTGGTTTGAAATCTGTCCATTAATTGAAGATGAAAGATTATCTAACAGGTCATAGCTGTGTTATGTACCCGATGGACTGCTACTGTGGACCACAATATCTCAGCCAAACCACTCAAACCCTTCATTTCCAGCTCAGTAAACACTTCTAATTTTGGAAATACATTTCTTAAACCCGGACTGTGACACCATTGCATCTTTAAACATAAGCAGGAGCAAAACCTTTGTTACTCCCATTGATCACATAATTGCACGAATATACAATACACTTCAGGTGCTAAAGAAAAGGGAAATGTATTGGGTTTGTAGGCTGTAAACCATCCATCCATTGGTTTCTAAAACCATTCTTTGAACAAGGACATCTTGCTGCCAAATTGATGTATTACACTTAGAAAAACATACCACTCTCTGAGCGACATCTGGCAGCCTGCTGACAACATCTTGTGGCCAAATTGACTTATTACATCCAGAAAAACTCCCTGCACATCTAAACAAAAAACGCATATGACCTTTTCAGGCTTCCATAGCCTGCAGAAACAAAAATTAGTCCCACCTAGTGCCTCTTAATTATACATGTGTCTACAATAGCGACATCTGCTGACAGCTAGATGTTATTGCATCCATAAATAGTTGCATTTATGAATTTCTAATATAATGATATGATTTTATTAAACTTGGGATGTCTTTAATTAATGAGATATAACAAGTCCATGTGTTACAGCAAGGTCTTAAAAGCAGCCTGGTGTTTTATATCACTATATTTACTTTGCAGACCATTAATATTGCCTTTATGATGGTATTTTTATAGTTAATTACAGTCTGTCATAGGATCGCCAACCAGTATTGTCAGACTTTTTATTAGTTGATGTTCTGTTTGGAGCTGAATTTTTTTTTTATGAAGAGCATTAAAATGTGTGCTGTGACATTGTCAAAATAATTTGGTCCGGCTATGGTGGTTGAATTTTTCTTTAAACCAGGAAAACAACAGATGGCTTTACAAACTCTAACGTTATTTCTGTTCGTGCAAAGTTATTATAGATGGCCCGAAACAGCTACAGGGCACTCGCCTTGTCCACTACATGCTGAGAAGCATTGCTTGGGGAAGACTGCCATCTAGTGCCACTTTCTGGTAATTGTGACACAGCAACATCGAAGATTTTCTCCTATCATTTCTTAATAATAATCACCTTTTATTAAATAGCACATATATATTCTGCAGCGCTATGGGTTCTCTCCCCATTGGGGATCACAATTTTTTAAATTCACCAAATATTTATTGCAATTAACTATTTCTCTTATTTGCATAGTCTCTGGTTTGGTCAGGAGGGTTCAGTCTAGCAGAATGTTTGCCCATAGCAGCATGCAGCACAGGGCATCCCTCAGCATGCATCCCATCTCTTCATTAGCGGGGCATCTTATAGATGAAATAAAGGGCTTCATGCAGTGACAAATGCTGGACAGGCGCCTGCTGTGCCAGAGATGCCGTCACCTCACTGATCTGTCACATACTAGTAAATTTGTCCAAAACTAAGGATTTCATCAGTTTGAAAGACAAGGTGACATCGAGTTGCATCCATCATGCAGATGCGGTAGTACTCTCGGACATTTATGATGCTGGTCAGTTTTTGTATCGTATGTAGGATTGTCTTGTGGAAGTCTTTATTTCATTAGCAGATACATTCGCAGATGATCATATTTAGTTCAGACTAAAGACAGTGTTTATTATCCATGTGCTTTAAGACCAGTCTCGCAGAGATAAGCCGTTCTAAACCTCCATCTATGTCAATGGGACCTCTTACACTAGAGGTTTTTGCAAAATCACACGCGGTATGTCCCATTTTCAGTGTTTTAGTGCGCATTTCACTCATAAATCACCCATTAAAACGAATGGGGTGCATATAAAAAAACGCAGTAATTGCACGCATAATACTGCGCTTTTACTGTGTTTTTTACTCGGGTTGCTATGCGACCGGCAGAGGAAAAAAAGTTGTGACATCAGTAGATTGCTTGTCTGGGTTTTTACTGCACAAAAATACACCGTAAAAACACAGGAAACGTGCATAAAAACGCAGTTCTGCTGCAGTGAAACACAGCATTTTTGCATATGGGCGTGTGAGAGCCCTATGACATTGTGATAAATTCCTGTACTGTGACATCACTGTGTGCAAAAACTCTTTCCACGAGGTGGCTGTGACTTAGTCCATCATCTTTGTACTATGACATTACTATGACTATTACTCTTTTGCCGTTACTTCACTGTATTCATAACCCATGTCCTGTCACATCATTGTCTGCATTTTTCCCATAGTGTGATATCACATTATTCTAGAACTAACAGAATTTATTATCAGTGTGACATCACAGTGCTTATTTCTGTTTCATAGCATCGCAATCTTTTTAAAGGGGTTTTCCAGGGAAATACTATTGATTACCTATTCTCAGGATAGGTCACCAATAGTTGATCGGCCAGGGTCCGCCACTTGGGACCCCAGCTGATCAGCTAACTGGGCACCCGCTCTTAGTGCCACTTCACACAGTGGCACGAAGGAAAAGCTGCTGCTCAGATCCCTGTGTAGAGGCTGGCGCTTGTAACTGCATGCTGGGGGCTTGTTGACAACACTGGAAGCCGCGCCTGCAGCAGCTTGTGGGGTTGCGACGCTGACTGTAGGTGCGTGAGTATGACGATTGGCCGGGGTCTCAGTCGATCAGCTGAGCAGGCACCCACTGTCAGTGCTGCTACAAACAGGTCGGAGCACAGGCTGCTTCTCTGACCTCTGTGTAGTTGCTGGCTCATGTAACTGCAGGAGCAGATCTCATTATAATCAATGGGAGCTGTACCTATAGTTGCAAGTGCCAGCGACTATACAGAGGTCAGAGCAGAACCTACCCTTGTGTGTAGCAGCACTGATAGCGGGCACCCGATCAGCTGATTGGCCAGGGTTCTGAGCAGCTAACCTCCGTCTGAGGATAGGTCATCAATTGAGAGGCCCTGTAAAAGCACTTTTGATTTTTTTACACTGTGATAGCAATTTGACTATTATTACTCTCCTTTTTATTTTACTTTTGGTATTACACCTGTGCTTTAGGCCTTGTTCACATGGGCTACAAAATCATCGCTACAAGACGCATGTATGTGAAGCCCATGGGTTCTTTCAGGCTACAAAACATAGTGATGATTTTGTAGCCGGCGTCAACTAGGCCTTAACATCACGATCTTATATATCCCAATGCAGAGTCCTCACTGTCTGTTATCCTTGTGATGGGATGTCATAAGTGTACATACATGTTTTGTAACATAACTGGACCAATTACTCCTGTGCAGTGACATCACTGTGCATTTTCATTTGTACATATATGAGATGGAAGGGTTGCAGTGGCACCCACAGGTTGCTGCCGTAGATGACCCAACACTACTTCTGCCAGATAAGAGGATACCGATACTATCAATTACAAATAAAGTTGAAGGGGCCCATTTATGGATTATTCACTAGGACCCAAGAACTTTGTGTTATCTTTTATCTTTACATGTTCTATAGATTTTTGAAAAAAAGTACATTCAGTACAACACTATTTAAAACTGCAATTAAAAGGTATGCGGACACTAGCTAATATAATACAACTATTAAAATACTGTGTAGTTTTTCCCTAACTGCAAGCTGGTGATAATAAAATCAGGAGAAAAAAAACATCTAAAATGGTGCTTCTCAATGGAACCGTCTGCTGGATACTTCTGACCCCAGTAGATGTAACCTAACATATTTATTTAACCAGTTAGTGGTATACAGTGCATACAGTACTTTGTGTTTCAACCCCCTTTGGGGCCTTCACCAGGTACCTGATGCCCTGTATATTGCTATCTGGTTTTATAACTATACTTTTCCACCCAGCAGCACCATGTGTTTCCCCTGGTTTTACTGCCATTTGTGAACAGGTTAGAGGTATTTGGGACAATACCTCCCTGTTTTCCATCTGGGCTTTAAGCTGGTAGTACCACAAATCTGTGATCACTGCAGAGTGGTTGGCACAAACCCTTCAGGTGAGAATTAAATGGTGAAATTCTCTTTCTAATTTTCTATCATACTGCATTTAGATCTCTGCCCTGTTTCTTCTTCTATTTATTTCCACTTGTTGGAGTTCCAAGACCCTCTGGTTTAGGCCGCCTGTCCACAGCTGGGACGGAATATCGCTAGGAGGGGGGAGCACTGTAAGGTCTCCGCGATGAGCCTATCTTAATTGATAGGCTCACCGCAGAGAATTGCAGCATGCCGCAATTTTATCGTTCAAAATATTTTTATTGAGAATTTAAGGTCATTAACAAAATACAAGAACCTTTCACGGTTTTGTACAATAATAGAATTATGTAGAAATAGTATTTCGTAACAAGAAAAGAAAAACCAAAAAGGTGTGGGGAGAAAAAGAAAGTAAAAAAGTTAAACCAGGTTCCTTTTTCTATTTTGCATGAAATAAACTGTCAGTAAAGTCTATATAAGGAACCAATAGCTTCTTTAAACTGAACTCGTCAAAACTAAAACCCACTAGTGAGGTAAGATATCAGGAAAAGAAGAGAAAGAGGAAAAAAAGAGATTACAGATAGAGAAAGGACAGGAGAGGATAAAGGCATAAAAGGGGAAGGGGAGTGTCCACTGTGTCACTTAAGATGACACTCGCATGAGGGCATTATGGATAATGAGGGTATTGGGTTTATACCGAAACAACGCCTGACTGGAGCCAGAGCTTCAGATCTCTCGAGTCACAGAAGAGTAACCAAGCTGACCAGATCGAGTAGAATTTTTCTTGTTTGTTCTCGTTATTAGCAGCAGTTTCTTCCATTTGAGCTATGAGGTCCATAGTTTCCAGCCATAAGATCCTGGTGGGGGGTGAGGGGGACCTCCATAGTTTTGGAATTGTTTGGCGCATGCCTGTAAGGAACAATTTGAGTGGACTTTTTTTGCTATTTGCCATGGGCCCAAGGAGCATGGATAACAGGGACGCTTCTGGCGTCAGGACCACCAAATCTCTGAAGATTATGTTGTATAGATTAGTTATTTCACGCCAGAGAGGGGAAATCAGAGGGCAGTCCCACCAAATATGAAGGAGACTTCCTTTTCCCTGAGAACAACGCCAGCAGGTGTCTCGACTCTGAGGGTACATCTTTGCTAATATTGTGGGAGTTCTGTACCATTGAGATAGTATCTTGTGATTTGTTTTTTTGGAATTTAGATGAGATTGTGAAGGAGTGAGTTAGTGTAAAGGACTTGGTGAATTCCTCCTCTGAGAAGGATTTGCCTTTCTCCCTCTCCCAATTCTCCACACATCTCACCGTCTCATTGTGGGTCTCTGCTGACAGTAGGAGGTGATACATCACTGAGACCCCTAACGCAATGCATGTAGAGGACATAGAATATTGCTCTAACCGGGAGAGGGGGCACAGGAAAAGATTCAAGGGACCCCGGGTCTGCATAAAGGCATGCCGCGATTTTAATCACGTGAGCGGAGGATTGCTATGATTCTCTGCTCGTGGATGTCGAACTGCGCTTTCCATAGTTATTCTATGGAAAGTGTATCATGTGAGCTCCACAGGCGATTTATCACCGCGGATCTTGCTGTGACATCTCACCCGTGGACAGCCAGCTTTAAGAGGAGCAAAATACAATAAAAAAACTATGTCAGGACAGCGCCCCCAAGGGTATGAAGATAGATATAAATCTTAAGGCCAAAACAAAAATATATCAAATGGACTTACCCGGTGTCTAGCAGGACCCTACTGGAGGGACCCACTAACACCCCATGTCCACGTTTGCTTCAATCAATAATGCAGAAAATGATTCTCCTCCAGAGATCCTTTTTAATCCTGTCAGGCTAGAGACTAGGAGAGCCAGCAGTTTCCATAGACCGGATCCTTGCAGGGATCCGTACACAGAAATGTAAAAGTAAACAGAAAAAAAGCAGAACTGCGCTCCTTCAGGAAAATATCCTCTGGTATCAATAGTTGATATAACCTCCGTTTATTCTTGTACAACGCGTTTCGTCCTGAGACTTTATCAAGTACATACATATAACCCTACAAACACACATTATATAGTAGTAGTCGTTTACCTTCCCTGATGGAGATCCATAGCTGCCTCTGTGTCTCCGGCGCCTTCCGACGTCCGCTCTGCGTCCCGCGTCATGACGTTACGCCGGGGCACGCAGCGCGATGACATCATCACGCTAGACGCTTCCCCTAGTGCGGGGAGGAGTTTGGAGTCGGCTGGATCGTGTCCTGCACTATTGTGCCCTATGTATTGCGCTCCTTAGTATGCTTCTAGCCTAAAACATAATCGGAAGCAATAGTTTAATACAAAGGAACTGTGCCTATTTGGGGAGATATATAAACCAATCCTAATACTGAATACCTAACATAAATATATAGAGCATATCTCAACTCTACTCCATTTTTCTCCTATCAATGAATAAAACATAAATAGGATAACATCTTATAAAAAATACATAATAATATCATAAGATATAAATTAAAATATGGGCATACATATAATATCATGAATAAATAATCTCATCAATATACGGGTAATAAAATAATTCTTTCCTAATAAATGTAAATAGATATGACCATGAATAGAACCAATATGGATAGAAAAAAAAAATATATATAGTATAAAATTACAGTATAAAAATACAAAAATATATAAAAAAAAAAATATATATATATATATATACCTATATATTAACCAATTAATAAAATATATCTAATACCCATAAAATATCCAAAGAAATATATATATATACACATACTTCTATACATATTAAAACCTCACTAAAAAATACTCATAATTTTTCTAAAATTTCATTTAAACCATTAGGGACAAGCGTGTTTAACCTAAAAATCCAAAACATCTCTTTCTCTCGCAACTTTTGTACCGACATTTCATTAATGCATTCGATGGGTGTAACGCGTAATCCTGCCGTATCTTTATTATGATTATTAAGAAAGTGGCGAGATATGCTGTGTTTTGTATATCCCTTGCGGATATTACTCCGGTGTTGATTTAACCTCTCACGGAGTATATTCTTCGTCCTCCCCACATACTGTAACCCGCATGGGCATTCTAATAGGTATATAACATTCTTCGCCTTACAAGTTAAATGTTGTTTAATCAAATATTCTCCATCGTTAGGTAATTTAATACTTTTTGTACCACATACAATATTGGCGCAGCATTTACATTTTTTCTCCTTACATTTATATACCCCTATGTTTCTATCATCAATCCTTATTCCTTCCTTATTCCTCTTCTTCTCCCTTCTCGGGCATGAGGGCGCAATTAAATTCTTTATGGTCCGATTTTTACGAAAAATGCATGGAGGTTGTACAGATAATTTATTACTTAAAAAAGGATCCTCCTTAAGTATAGTCCAATTTTTTCGAAGAATCTGGCTGATCTTATTTGCCTGTACACTAAATTTCGTTACAAATGCCATCTTGAAATTACCGCTATCTCTAGTACTCTGTATTTGAGGGGCCCTTTCTTTGTCTTGTAATAATATTTTATTATATGCAGCCTCGATCAATCCTTTCGGATACTGCTTATCCAAGAACCTCTTCCTCATGATCTGGGCTTGTACTTTGAAATCTGCCAACTTTGTACAGTTTCTTCTAATACGCTGAAACTGACCAAACGGAATATTTCGCCTCCAGTTTCTGTGATGACAACTATAGTAGTTTAAGTAACTGTTACTATCGACACTCTTAAAGTGGGTCCGAGATATAATTTTCTCCCCCTCATTTCCTAGTTCAAGATCCAAGTACACGGCTCTTTCAGCACTTATACAATGAGTAAATTTCAAATAAAATTCATTATTGGACAAACCGAAAACAAAATCTTCTAAATCCTTTTCACTCCCTTCCCATATCATAAGGAGGTCATCTATAAACCTCCTATAGAGTATTATCCTTGGATCACTAAATCTCTCCTTCTCAAAGGACCCCATAACAAGGTTAGCGAAACTAGGCGCACATTTGGTGCCCATTGCTGTGCCCATTCGCTGTTTGTAAAATGCGCCATTATACGAAAATATGTTGTTCTTCAAAATAAAGGTGATACTCTGAAGTATAAAACTTCTCTGGTGTATGGGCATAAGTACATCTTCACTGAGTATGTCTCCTACCGCTTTGACTCCCATATCATGGTCGATATTAGAATATAATGCTTCCACGTCGATGGTGCACCATAAATAAGTGGACTTCCACTGAATATCCTTAACCATCTCCAAAATGTGTCCGGAGTCTTTTACAAATGATGGTAAATTCGTCACGTATTTCTGGAGTTGGTTGTCAACATACTCCGACAATCTGTTAGTGACAGATTGCATACCAGCGACTATTGGTCGCCCCGGAGGAATGTAGGAGGACTAAACACTGCTGAAGTGAAGTTTGCAAATCAAACTATTACCAGGTCTTACAAATACACAGTACATTTTTAATATCCCAGGATCTTGTTGTGTAGCTGATGCCATAAGTACTCCTGTTAACTAAATAATGGTGGGGATATCGAAAAAGAATGTACCTTCAGAGATGCACTGTCCTACTAAAAGTAATTGGACACCCAAATGAGAATCAAAAGTAGTATATACTTACTACTATACGAAGTATTAACTAGTATATATGTTAATACGTAGGCCATCTGTACACAGACATTTTAAAAGTTGCACCAAAGTTTGTTTGCTGGACACCACACATTTGCATGTACTGTTTTCATCCAAGAATCGTTCAAGAATAGGACATACTGCAACTTTTTTTACTTGAACTATTCGTCTGAGTAAAATATAGGCCATGTGAATACAGCTAGTCAAATGAATGGGTGCTATTTCCACCTAATTTTCAGGTTGAGAAATTGGTCCAAAAATTGGACGGAAAAAATTGTTTGCATATAGCCTTATTGTGGCCTCTTTGGCCCTAATCTCATCAGATACTCTTCGTGGCATGCTTTCTACTAACATTTGATACACTTCAGCTGGTATTTCCCTTCATTTATCAGACAAACATCTGGTGAATTCTTTTGTCCCAAATATGTTCAGTAGGGTTCAGGTTGGGACTCTGTGTAGGTTAGTCCAATTATGGAACATCCATATACTTAGACCAATGTAAGAATAAATTCATGTGTTGTGGAGATGCTGCAGATTTTCCGCAGTGGGAAATTACACAGCAAAATTTTTGCATCAAAAACCCTGTCAAAATCATAGGTGTGGATTTTGACTCGAGTCGGTTGTGAATCCGCAGCTGATTTAGCCTGTGCTGCACTCCTCTCACCTCCCAATACTCCTCTGACAACAGCAGTGCGTATCGGCAACTGCTATTGTGCTCTGGCAGCGGCGTTCGTGTTATGCGGAAGGGGCAGGTTTGCAACTGATTTCAAGTCAAAATCTGCACTATTGGTGTGGATTTTGACAAGTTTTTGATGCAGAAATGCTGTATGTTTTGCCGCAGGATTTTCCACTATGTGTGACCATACCCAAAGCAGTGTTGGATTTGTGACAAGGCACGTTGTCTTGTTGGAAGTGGGTCAAGAGGGGTGTTGTCTCTCCTTATTTGCATCTTGTTGGAAGTATTGCTGACCATTCCCAGATTATTGTCACACCATCCACAATACATTTTTGTCTGGAATGTCAAGATGCAACCTTATGTTCATGCTTCTTCCCTCTCCAACCAACGGACTGAGACCATGCCATGGAAAACATCCCCGGATAATAACAGAATCTCCACCGTACTTAACTGTTGGCAAACACACCTAGGCAAAAGGCGTTCCCCAGGCTCCTCCACACCCAGGTATATCCATCCGATGTGAAGGTAGAGTTGTGTAATTCGTCACTCCTTAGAACATTCTTCCATTTCTCAACTATCCAATGACGACGCTCCTTGCACCATAGTAGACGGGTCAACGCATTGCACTTTGTGATGGATGGCTTGTGTGAAGTGACATTACCCATATATCCAATAGCATGCAGTCTCCATCACAACTTCAAGGGTCTGCATCTTCTGTAGCATTGTTTAGGACATAACATGCTAATATATGGTCCATTCTAGGGATGTCCAAATACTTTTGATAGGATAGTGTACAATACGATAGAATAATGTAATGCAAAAAAATAAAGTATTGTAAATCGAGAGGATGTCTCACAATCGGAGTGCTGTGCTGTCATGATTCTGAGGGGAGAACAAGTGAAGATCACTTTTTGTGGTATTCAATGTTGATTTGTGACTCCTGATCGGTGTATGAGCATTTTCGCCTCGGTCTCGCTTCTCCCATTGTTTTCAGACCAGCCCCCGCTATTGTAACTAGTTTTATCACTGAGATTTGTTTCTACAATTGCTTAATCTGTGTGAACCGGTCCTGATGGAGAACAACTCTCAAATCCTTATGTCTTCAAAATGTATTATTAGGCCAGTGTTACGGTATACTACCCTTGATACGCCAGCCTGGGTTGCACTGGATCTCACCCACAACCCCTGTCCCCTGCCTGCTTGCCTCTATTCCTGGCTAACCCCAGGCAGGCAACTGGGCTGCAGTCCCTACTCTCACTAGGGACCGAGAAGGGACGCTGGCATACCCGATAGAAGGGTAAAATACTGACAGAAAAGGCAGATGAAAAGAAACCAACACGAACAAACTAATCAGAACCGGGGCAGATAGAAAAACCTGGCAGATGGTAGTAACTATAGCAGACAAGATGATAGAGGCAGGAGACCTACAGAGGCAGACTAGCTAGCACACTGAGGGAAACCAATACCTGGCAGTGACTGCAAGTCTCTGCCAGACTTTTAAACAAAAGCCTCCGCCCAGGGGTGGAGAGAGGGAGATGGCCCACTCCCAACAGATTATAATGAAAGGGAGCTTGTGCACGGTAGCTGCACTCACAGGTGCACGCACACGGCGCCGTGCGCCACCAGCACCATGCCGGCCAGGCACCCCCGGCAGCCGAACAACAAGCCGGGGGGACGTGCCCCGACCGCGGCACCCCGTACACCGCCGCCTCAGGAGGACCAGCAACCGCCACATGGTAACAGCCAGTTTCAGACGAGAGTATTGTAACACGTCTGTTATATGGATCCATAATATTAGTGTTGAAGATGACATTGTAGCCGTATGTCATCAGTATCTGATCTGTATTTGTCTCCATATTTAGTCATTGGTTTTATTTTTTACTGGGCTAATACTGATCAGTATTTAAATAATAAACAAGAATACCGATATGGAGGCAAAAGCAGAAAAAAATAAGTCCTGCTGCATTTAGAAAAAAACGGCCATGAAAAATATGGCCATGTGAACAGATACGTAGATTTTTTTAATTACTGTAGTTTTGTTTAAGTTTTTCAAGATTTACAGTAAGGTAACATTTTACTGAACAATGTTATAGTCATTTTGATAAACAGCAATCTTGGGTTACAAGTATGAGGATTAGATTGGGGGGGATATATTTCTAGGAATGTTAAGGTAATTTTCTCTTATCGTATCCCTTCTCAATCTTGTCTTTGAATTGTTAGATAAAGAAACAATGTATATATAATCGGCCTGGCCAAGGCCTAACTCGGATTTATTTGAGAGGGAAAGGGAGGAGAGGTTGGGAGATACGTAGATTTACATTAGCTCCATATTATGGTTCGCAAAACACAAAATACGGATTTAAAATACGCTCATCTGAAAGTAGTCTTCGTTAATGTTTTTAGTCCTGGCTTTTTAGCCTCTATGAATTTCCAATTCCATATGGCAGTTCCACATTAAAGTGACCATTAGCACCATTTAGTGGATTCCATACCTGCAGGCCTCCCTGATTATCGCACGCTGGATTAACAGCACTTTCACAGCAACTTTTCTAGACCATGCTGTAAAGATGAAGCATTAACATTTGCTGTCACGGACAACTCGTACACTTTCTGTGAGACATCTGTGATACATGGGTTCCACGGTTGGCCTAGTACTGCGTCTGCTAAGATCTTGTGGGTCGTTAATCAGATAAAACACACAACTTTATGAAAGTCAGAGTAGAACAAATGAGAGATGAGATACATAGCTGACATCTATGATAAATTCAACATGGCTTGTATATGCGGGATCTTGGCAATGATTTGTGTTTTGACTAATGCATTTATTATCACGGTTGTCTAGAGTATTGTACTGTGCTATGGAAGATGGCGGCACTATATAAATAATGCGCGTTTCACAAGAAGCAGCTTGAATCCTCACGTTTCTCACAGGTCATCTCTGGGCTGTCTCCATCCCAGAAAATATATTTTCAACATTTCTCAGTGATTTCACTCCTTTCGTACACTATGCAAGCTGATGCTTTTGGAAATGGCAGATTATTAGGTGATTTCCTGATGTTTTAGCATTGGGGCGATTTCTCTACTGTTGGAATAGTGAGAATTTAGGCCAGCCATTACTGTCCTGTTTAATACTGGATGTCTCAGACTTTCTCTTATAACATGATGTCCATGCCAAAATTGAATTAAAAAGGCTCACAGCGTGTATCAATCATGTTGATCTGCGTAAATCACAGTTTTATGACATCTACAGGCTAATTCTCGGACCAAAATACACTGTTGCCTTGTGTTTTTCTGCTTATTGGCAGTCTTTTTACACACATAAAAAACACACGAAATCCCATTGATTTTATGCAGAAATTTGCTAGGGTTTCCTGAGTATTTCCAAAAGCCCATTGATTTCAATTGGTTATCACAGTGCGAATGCACACCAAGATAGGACCTGCTGTGTTTGCTTTTATGTGACCAAAAGACGTGTGAAAAATACACAGCTGTGAATGAACCCGTAGAAATCAATAGCCTCTATTCACTGTGTATTGCGCGTGTAAAATGCTGCGTATTTACGCTGGTGTGAATGGGCCCTAAGACTCAAACTAAGGCCTTGTGTCAACAGGCAAACTTGGATTCCCAGTGCAGAATCCCGCAGTGGATTCCACCCGTGCCAGCAGCCATGAGGCCTTAAAAGACATTTACTCACCTGTCCAGCTGCCGTGCGGATCCCCTCCATCATGGCCAGATCCGCTTTCTTCTGCATGGCAAATCCGCTCCACAGTCTGTGCTTTTTAAAAAAAAATCTGCTTTCCCGCGGATTTGCGTCACGGTTGCTGTGTAAACTGCGTCTGTGCTGCAGATCGGATGTCTTCCATTGACTTTAATGAAAGCAGTCTGTGCGGGAAACTGCAGAAAATGGAACATACTGCGTTTTATTTCCCGCACGTGGGGAAAAAAATGACATCCACAGGTATTTAATTACCTGCGGATGCCAGTGAATGTCTATGGGCATACTGAACTGCAGATCATCTGCGTAGATTCCACAATTCAGTTCTGCCTGTGGACATGAAGCCTAAAAGGTTCCCTCACTGCCTCAGTTCCTGCTGCCTCGCCGGGTACACTGTGAGCGGTTGCATGTGAGCATCATCAGCATTTTGCATTTTCTGCAGATACAGTATTTTACAGAAGGGCTTGTGATCATTTCAGAGCTCATCAAGAACTGAGGGGAACCTCACAGCGATGCTTAAAGGAGATGTCTCGAGGAAGCAGTGATTTTTTTTTTTTTTGCCCAGTCCCCCTAATTAAACATACATTACTAATTACCCCTGTAAATGACTTTCCTAGCTGGTTTGTACTTACCGTTCCAGCAACTTATAAAAGTTTCCCCAAGATGGCCGCCAACTCTTTCCCCGTCGCTCGCTGCAGCCCGACGTGCGCGCTCCCGAGACGCTGCCAGCTGTGTCTCCATGGCAACCGGACGCCCCGCAGCCGCCGACCAGACGCCCCGCAGCCGCCGACCAGACGCCCCGCAGCCGCCGACCAGTCACCCACCGCCAGGCAGCAGGTAACCGGCGCTAGCCCCCGGCTCCCCAGCGCTACGCTCCCGGCTCCCCAGCGCTAGACCCTCAGCCCAGGTGAAGGCCCCGGAGCCCAGCGCTAGGTTCCGGAGCCCAGGTGAAGGCCCCGGAGCCCAGCGCTGGGCTCCGGGGCCTTCACCTGTCAGTGAACATCACCCCCGACCCATCACTTACCCCCCTGGCCCAGCGACAGCCCCCCCCGGCCTAGCGACAGCCCCCCCCCGGCCTAGCGACAGCCCCCCCATCGCAGCGACAGCCCCCCCCGGCCTAGCGACAGCCCCCCCCCCCGGCCTAGCGACAGCCCCCCCATCGCAGCGGCAGCCCCCCCCCCCCATCGCAGTGACAGCGACGACAGCCCCCTCCCCCCCCCCCCCCCGGCGCAGCGGCAGCCCCCCCCGGCCCATCACTTACCTGGACGGCAGGACAGCTGGGCGGTTTCTCCGGACAGCTGGGCGGCTCTGCACCTTCCTCTAACAGAGGAAGGTACAGAATGGCCGCTCCAGCGCGCTCCCGAGCAGTGACAGCTCATCTGCGCATGCGCAGAAGAGCTGTAGCGGGGAGCACACTGAAGCGGCTCGTGCTGAAAGGAGAAGACCGGACTGCGCAAGCGCGTCTAAAAAAGCAAGCTGCCAGCGAATTTAGACGGAACCATGGAGACGAGGACGCTAGCAACGGAGCAGGTAAGTGGAATAACTTCTGTATGGCTCATATTTAATGCACGATGTATATTACAAAGTGCATTAATATGGCCATACGGAAGTGTATACCCCCACTTGGTTTCGCGAGACCACCCCTTTAAATGTTAGATGCTTCTCCACAAATGTGTTATTTTTTAAAACTTTTTTAAAATTTTAATTCACTTGTTACCTTGCAGTAAATAATCACCACATTTAGGATTGGCGCTTTTTACGTCAGTCGAAGAAAAAAAGGTGACGTGATTTGTGCCAAATTTAATAAAAAGCGCTTTTTAAAAAATAAATTAGATGAATTTGAAAGTGTTCAAAAGTCACAAAATAAAATTCAAGGCTTGATGTGAATAGATGCAGATTTTCTCCATAGTTCGCACCATTTTCTGTCTGCCATTTTGATCCTTTTCTTTTTTTTTTTTTTTTTTAACACTGAGAACACCCACTTGTTAAAGCAACATCTACAATTGTAGGCATTTTTCAGTTTGTGTGTGCAGCAAAAAGGTTACATTTTTGTATTCTGTTAGACAAAAACTAGCATAACACTGTGGGCCGATGAATCATGCCTGGCTATCGATTTTCTATATCGAGCACAACTGCCATCCAAGTCTTATAGGATCTAATGTTTAGGTTGCCTGTATCCATTTTTACTCTTATCCGCATCAGGGTATGTTCACACTTAGCAGAAATAGTATGGATTTTCTACAGTGGAAAATCTGCACCAAAATCCACGTAAAAAAACGCATCAAAATCTGCACCATTGATTTAGCAAATAATGGGTGGTCTGTATTTAGGAGGGACCACCGCCATTACCACCCCCATGCAAAATTTAAATGGAGATGACTGTTAAATCCAAGGAAGGTTTTTTTGTTGTTGTTGTTTTCACTTTCTTTGAGGTAGCATTAAATTGTGTTCATTTATGCTATTAAATGGCTATTCAATCCGTACAGTTTTACGCTACCAGTCAGATAAGTTCTTGCGGGTATTGGCTCAGTACAAGAATTTTGCTATTAGGTATCTATCTGGGTAATATCTTATCTGAGATTTAGTTTAGGGATATTTATCTCTCATAGGGTCAGGTAGCTTATTTTCATGGGTTGCTGTCCTTAATACGGGTACGGTTATTGCAGTGTTATCATATACTGGCACAGTATGTTGTGCGTATTGCCAAACTGGTTCATATTAGGTTCCTGATGAGCCGATCAAACGGCTGAAATGTGTCGAACCACTGAGGTTACTCTTACCATCAGACTCGTTACAATAGAGTCAGTTCTGTACATCAAGACCCACGAACCTCTGTGGCTATTTTTTTTGTCATTAGAGGAATTTTCTAGGCCATTTACCCGTTGTAATACTGCGATTAAAGTCAGTCCAGGCATTATGTATGGTCTGTGATTTACAGTTGGCACACATAATCTTGTCTTTTGGAAGTGGCCCCATTCCACCTTACACAATAGTGTGCTTCTAGACCATATCATTTCAAACAAATTTTGGGCTACAACTCTTCGCAGTGGCCATTTTCTTATTTTATGTATGTTCGTCTTATAGCCTTTCTTATTTTAGTTGTAGTTAATAAAAGTTATATTTTAGAATCTTACCCGTGAAGGCTGGTGTTCAACCATCAATCACAGTCGTTCTCCAGTGGGTGATCAAATGGGTACAGCTTCTGCGCCCTGAGTAATCGCTATCACATACAGGTGCATCAGACTGCAGGAAGGGCATACTTCTCATGACGTACATGTATGTGATAATGTGGAAAGGAGTTAAACCCACTGGATGCTGCTGCCTTCTCTTCCATTTACAGCAGATTTTGTGAAAGTCATGGCTCCTGTGAATAACTTACATGACAAGAAAGTTTTGATTGTCATATGGGAGAGAGAAAAAGTGACAAGATCCGTGTTAGCATCAAGATTGCATATTCATGTGGAGCTGTAAAAATGTAGCGTGTGACTCTGCCAGCCCCTTGGGATAATGTGATGGATTTATGCATGTGACAAAAGCATCTCCAGACAGAAACCTTTAAGCATTTACAAGATGATGTTATGAGGATTAAATACCGTTTTAGAGCAAACAGGGATATAAGTAGCGGAAGGAGAAATGGCGCGTTAGATCTGATTTCATAGTAGTATCTAACAGCTGAAGAAAAAACGCACACCACTCTGGCTGTGGATATACACAATGAGATCTGCTATAGTGGATCACTCAGTGTGATAAAAAGAAAGTTAGGACTTAAAAAAAAAAAAAATCTCATTTGGAGCAGCAGGACGCCCTCCATAGGCCTCTGAGTTGGGGAAGTTTAATTTTGCTAACCCTGTACATGTATATGCAAATATTATGGCTGATCAGTATATAATACAAGTAAGGTACCCAAAAATGCAATCAAAACAGCAAGATCCTCACAAGACCTCTGAAAGGGTCCTATTGTATGTGGCACCAAGATGGTAGATCCTTTCATTCTTGGCATGCTTCATTTGTACCTCCAAAAATTTGGGCACAGCTGGTGACATTGTATAAGTATCAAAGTTTTTGACACATGTTACTGAAATGTTTAGACGGCCCTAAATTATAAGGGTTTCCCAACTAACACAAATTGCAAAGTTCTAAGACCCCATCTGTAACACATTTGAACAGACATTTTCACATATTTTTGGAAACGTTTTTACTTTTGTGGACCCTTAGCATCCATAGAATCATAATCCTAGAATGGTAGAGTTGGATGGGACCTCCAGGGTCATCGGGTCCAACACCCTTCTCAATGTAGGATCACTAAATCATCCCAGACAGGTGTCTGTCCAGCCTGTTTGAACACTCCCATGATAACCTGTTGCACTTGTTGATCACCATCACTGTCAGAAAGTTTTTTCTAATATCTAATTTGTGTCTCCTCCCTTTCACTTTCATCTCATTGCTTCTAGTCTTTCCTTGTGCAAATGAGAATAGAGCTGATCCCTCTGCACTGTGACAACCCTTCAGATATTTGTAGACCGCTATTAAGTCTCCTCTCAGCCTTTCTTTTTTGCAATCTAAATATTCCCAGATCCTTTAACGTTCTTCATAGGACATGATTTGCAGACCGCTCACCATTTTGATAACTCTTTTCTGAACTTGCTCCAGTTTTTCTGTCTTTTTTAAAGTGGGGTGCCCAGAACTGGACACAGTGTTCCAGATGAGCTCTGACTAAGGAAGAGTAGAGGGGGATAATTACCTCACGTGATCTAGACTCCATGCTTCTCTTAATATATCCCAGAATTGTGTTTGCTTTTTTGGCTGCTGCATCACATTGTTGACTCATGTTCAGTCTATGATTTATTAGTATACCCAAGTCTTTTTCACATGTGCTCCCATTCTGTATGTGCTTTCTTCATTTTTCTTGCCCAGATGTTGGACTTTGCATTTCTCCTTGTTAAGTAGCATTCAGTTAGTCACTGTGCAAGCTCTTCTAGATCTTTTTGAATACTCTCTCTGTTCTCTAGTGTTGGCTATCCCTCTTAGCTTTGTGTCGTCGGCAAATTTGATCAGTTTCCCATCAATTCCATCCTCCAGATCATTTATAAAAATGTTGAACAACACTGGGCCTAGGACAGAGCCTTGTGGTACCCCACTTTGATACATTTTTCCACTTGTATGTGCAGCCATTTATGACCACTCTGAGTACGATCACTCAGTCAGTTGTGAATCCACCTAACAGTTGCCTTGTCAATCTCATATTTGGTCATTTTTTCAATAAGTATGGTATGAGATACTTTGTCAAATGCTTTACTAAGGTCAAGATAAACTATGTCCACCACATTTCCCTGATCAGCCTAGTCGGTGATACTGTCTTAGAAGGAAATTAGATTCGTTTGGCATGACTTGTTTGTTACAAACCCATGCTTGCTCTGGTTAATTACTCCATTTTCATCCAAGTACTTGCATACATGCTGTTTAATCATTTGTTCAAAGATCTTTCCCGGTATAGAAGTCAGGCTCACAGGCCTGTAGTTTCCTGGATCCACATTCTTCCTTTTTTTTAAGATAGGGATAATATTTGCCCTTTTCCAATCTTCTGGGACTTCTCTTGTTCTCCAGGAATTTTCAAAGATTATGGCGAGTGGTTCAGCAATTACCTCCGCTCCTTCCTTTAATATCCGAGGATGTAATTCATCTAGACCTTGAGACTTGAATTCATTTAAGTTAGCTAAGTGTTCCCTCACCATCTCTCTGCTTATAGATAGCCTGCATTCTTTTATTACCTCAATAGCACAGGGAAGATCAGTTGATGTTCCATCTACTTTCTGAAAGAAAACCGATACAAAATAGGAATTAAAAAGTTCGGTCTTCTCAACATAATTCTTAACCAATTCACCATTTTCATCTTGTAAGCATCCAATAGCATCTTTGACTTTTCTTTTGCTTTTGACATACCCCAAAATCATTTTTTATCCTCCTAGTGTCCCTCTACTGCTTGGTTCTGTACTAAAAATGAGGATGGGCTGTGGATGTCCTGTACATGGTGCCGCTCCTACAATTCCCCAGCGCATCATGTGCCGCTGTCATCACTCGTACAACGCCCCTGCACTCCATCATCTGTTCACAATCCCTCCCACACACCACAAGCCACAGGACATGGCAGCTCCTCTGCACTAGCCACTGACTAGCAATGATTGCTGAACAAACAGTCCAATTAGTCCCCTCCCATACTAGTTACCCCAGCACAAGAGGGGAGGAAATATCTACTAAGAGGAGGCAATAGTTCTTCAGGTGGAGGCAGGATCGTCACTTGGAAGGCAGACCACAGATCATGGCTATGTCAGTGTAGAGCGTTGGTTAGTGCGAGGGGGAGGGGAGAGCACAGCAGCCCTTGCACAGACTTCACTGACTGAGTGCAGAGAACCACTCGTCCAAGATTGTTGTGACTCCACTTCCTCAGGGATGCCCTAGCAGCCGTATGACGGGCTACAAAACAGTGCAGGACATAATTAGTTTCTTGCTTTGCAGCTGCTAATGCTGCTGCTGTCTGGATCCATTAGGTGAGGGGCAGGAGATATATTGGCACCTTGTGCAGTGGGACAAGCAATTAGGAAATAATCTTCTCCCTATCAATGGTAATTCGCAGAGATCCTGAAAAGTGGTTACTGCACATGCTAAGCTTTATGTCCCTCTGTGGCTTCATTGAAGTCAGTGAAGACCATAGAAGTCTATTAACACAGTCGAACATGCAGAGTAAAAGAAGAGCCCCAGGGATGCCGAGCGGCAGGCTCCAGGCAATTAACTATTAAGTACTTATCTTGACTATAGCTCATCAATGGTATTTGCCCTGCAAACTCCTTTAATAAGGAAATCGATTAATAGCATTTATGGGGAAAAACACTTTAAATATTTCTGCAGCTCTTAATATTTTGAGCAAAATTCTTAGTTTTACCTGGAGAATGAGGGCTCGTTCCCATCCCTTAAGTTTTATCTGGTATGGCAGAAACATTTTTGGAGATCCAATATGGGGAGCTGTACTCATTACAGTCCCGAGGCCTCTGCCAGCACTGCAAGAGCACGATTTAGGCTATTCCTTCCATAGGTGATGCTAATAATCTTTATATAGCACCAACATAATCTGCAGTGCTTTACAAATCAGAGGGTAAATGTGCAGACAATATCAGACATCATCTTAATGGGGAATGGATCTCTGGAATGAAAGCACCATGCTAGATAATAGTTCAGGTATGCCAGAGCTTTCTGACTTCAGCTGAAGCTCATTTTATACATTTTGCTAGGAATAGGTCTTCAACATATATAAAATGACGTTTGTGCACTTCAGGCCCCCCTGTTGGTTTGTACTTAGTAATCTATGCCTTTGGCAAAAGCCTCCCAAAACAGTATTTCTTATTGAAAATTATTTTCTCCCTCCTATTTTACAAAAACATTTTATAGCTATATTGGATCTTTGAGACTTACAGTACACGCAGTCCTTCTGCATAGAATATCGATTGGTTCAGGGGTCACCATTATATATTGAAACCATAACTAGATTAAAAAAACTGGTAATTGGTCCTAAAACCTCCAAAAGGTCACCCAAAAGTAACACAACAGGAAGATTGACAATGCATGTAATGTACATCATTGTAGCAGCCAGGAAGAGCTGCTGGAAGCTGTAATCACTTTCTATGTAGAGGACAGAAGTGTCTTCAGGGTCTGTACAGAACACCGAGTACCAGAAAAATAACATGCAGCCGCCCTCAACTGGTGTCCAGATAAAGAAAGCTCAGAATATATAGTACTGTACAGAGGTGCTATTAACCTCTTGAGGACTGTCCCTTTTTTTCTATTTTCGGTTTTTCCTCCCCCCTTTTTAAAAAATCAGAACCCTTTTATTTATTTATTGACGTAGCTGTATGAGGGCTTGTTTTTTTTGCGGGACAAATTGTATTTTTTTCAATGGTACAATATAGTGTACTGAAAAACTTTAAAAAAATTCTTATTGAAGTGAAATGGGAAAAAAAACTAAATTCCATCATCTGTGTGTGCCTCTTGTTTCTACAGCATAAACACTGCAACAAAAATGACCTGATAACTTTATTCTATGGGTCAGTAGGATTACTGCGATACCAAATTTATATAGTTTTTTTTTGTGTGTGTGGGACATCCTGCATTTTCTGTTAGTACCATTTTGGAGTACATACGACTTTTTCATTGCTTTTTATTACATTTTTTTCTTAGAGAGGGGATGACCAAAAAATTGCAATTCTGGCATTCTTTATTTTTTTTCGGACAATGTTCACTGTGCAGGGTAAATAATGCGTTACCGTGATAAATCAGACTCTTACAGAGTCCGCAATACCATATATGTAGTTTTGTTTTATTTTTTAGATTCCTTTATTCTAAAAATGGCAAAAAACTTTTATTACCTTTTTTTTAAAATTAGTAAAACTTACTTAAACTTAATTTTACTTTAAAAAAAAAAAAAATTTCAGCCCCCAGAGTGAACAAGAACTTGCAATGCTTTGATCACTCCTGCAGTATGATGTAATGACATAGCATTACATCATAGGCATTCTATCAAGCCATGCCTTGGGCATGGCTTGATAGCCATTCTGCTAAGACAGCCCTCAGGCCTTTCAGAAGGCCCCCGTTTGCCATGACACCCGCACAGCTCCCTGCGATCTCATTGAGGATTGGCCGTATGGGACCCCCGAACATCGGCCGGGGAATTTAAATGCTGCTGTCAGAATTGTAAGTGGCATTTAAAGGGTGAACAACTCCGATGAGCTGTATGGCTTAGCGGAGCTGTTGTCGCCAGATATCGGCTGTAAGAAACAGCCGGTGCCCACATTGTATCATATATACCCCTACACTGCAGGTCGTAACCTTATGTCTGTGATCGTTAAGTGTTAAACAGCCAATCAATGCATGCACTTCAGTAATACAAGGATTTTACCAGTGCTGATTGGTTGGATTTTCCAGTATTGTGTACGCAACATAGATCAGGACAATCTGTGACATTGTATGTTGAGTCTGGTTTCACCTTACAGTGGCTCAAGAAAGACCATTGTATGTTGAAAATATTGTATGCCAAGGCCATTGCAACTTAAGGAATCACTGTATTCACACTTTCATTGAAGACTGGAAACTGATGGCCATTCCAAAACCATACTCGATATAAACTAGGAAATCTATGTTTTGTGTTAATTCTTGTAATGTCCAGCTGTCAGGGTAATATTCTTTCTAAGTACAGCACCAATCAGGCCCACCCCACTTGCCCCGTTGCCGGCGGTAAAGAAAAAAACACCACACAGAGGTCTGGTATCATTCCTCACACGGGACATGGCTGCGCTTTGCCGACGTGCTTTATTACAGATTACATGAGATCTTATACCCTTTGTCCCATCACCAACAAGGGGTGATGGGCTCATAACCATATATGGGCAGTCCGGATTTCCGGCCTGAGACACTGAAAATCATATAACAGTCATTATCTTGATACTGGCGCCTCTGGCTTATGTACAGAAAATCACGTATTCAATTAACTCCAGTACAAAGAATCACCCACTCAATTCTAAGAAAACGGCCAAGCATGCATTCTCCATATATGGGAAGTCCGGATTTCCGGCCTAAGACAGTGAAAATTATGTACATAGTGGAACATCTTGATATCTTGCTTCTGGGAAAACGGCCAAGTACACGCGGCCTTCATGTCTGGTTCGGTATCATCTCTGAATTTCTAGAACATCTCTCTCAGCCTTGCAAAGCCTTGGAATATCTGATGTAAGGCGACATATAAGTTTTTTCTCATTTGGAATTGAATAAAACTTGCATATAGGTATAAAAGTATAAAGAACATATGGCAATATATATATATACCCTCACACAGCCAATGCCCAAATTTCAGTTTTTTCACATGCTGTAAAGCATTCCCATTTGGGATTACTTGATACATACTAGTAGTCGTCATCGTTCTGAGTAAATGTCCCATGGGGAATTTGAATGTTGGCTGTTTATTGTGCAGCCATAGAAAATTAGAGGTTTTTCAAGGAGTTTCCCCAAAATTTTCCAAAACACTAACCAACCCGGTACAACACCATGTCCATCGCATCACATCACTTGTTGGCTTATACAGTGTGTGCTTGAGCCTGTCCATGTATCCGACGTGAGTAGTGACAACATGTACATTGGAGGGGGGAATGAGCTGCGAAGCATTGTATGTTGGATGTACTGGAGGATGGGAGAGTGCATGAAGTAAAGGCTCAGCTGGGAAGATATTAATAAAGTACAGAAATGTATAAGAATAGCCTTTATATGGACTTTAAATAAAATCTGGTTTTGGAAAAACCCGTGAACCCCTTAGTGACGGCCCCATCGGGATACTACGTCCTCAGTAAGTGGGCTTTAATCCTAGAGGACGTAGTATTATGCGTCCTCTTAGGATTAATGCCCACTTGCCTGAGGATGTGACAGCTCCATGCTGTCGGTGCCCGCAGGTAGCCGACAGCATGGAGCTGTCATCCCGGGCTGCGGGCAGTCCGCCCTGGCATTGCGATCGGCGCTATCCAATGGATAGCGCCGATCGCATAAAAGTTTTCAAAAAAAGTTAAAGATTCAGCTGCCCTGATGGATTGGATCCATCAGGGCAGCTGAAAATACTCACCCGCCTTCTTCGCGCTGCCCCCGAAGATCTGGTCCTCCCAGACCTGCCGCCGGTCTTCTGCGCATGCGCACCAGACGATGACGTCACGCGCATGTGCAGAAGCCCGGAAGCCCCCAGCAAATTTAAAATCTCCTGACTCCCAGCTCCTGAAGGTAGCCGGGAACCAGGAGATGTTACCGGGGACCACGGTGAGCGGTCCCCGGGCCCGCGATTGCCTCTATCCATTGGATAGCGGCGATCGCGAAAAAGTTTTTTAAAAAGTACAAGTTTCACCTCCCCTCATGGATCCGATCCATGAGGGGAGGTAAAAATACTCACCTCAGGTCCGCCGGTGTTCCTGGACCCGAAGTCCCCGTTTGCGCATGCGTGCACAGAGGGGCTCGAGCCCCAGGAAATTTATCCTATGGATAACAGTGATCATTTTTAAGTTAAAAAAAAGTGTAAAAAGTAAAAAAAAAAGTGTTTAAAAAAGTTTAAAAAAAAGGTTAAAAAACCTTACGTCTCATCACCCCCCACGGATCATATCCATGAGGGAGGATGAAATGACGTACCTAAGGCCCGCGGATTTATCCGTGGACCTTACCCCAGCTTCTGCGCACGTGCCCATGGCCAAAATGGCAGGCGCAGCGCAAAAGCCGTGGCTTGCCAAGGTAATTTAAAATCTCCCTGATCCTGGCTACAAAACTTAGCTAAGAGCCTGGAGATTTCACGGGGGGGCCGCGGTGAGCGGTTCCTGATCACATGTTAGCCGTTATCCAATGGATAATGGCGATCACGTAAAAGTAAAAAAAAGGTGAAGGTTCATCTCCCCTCACCGATACAATCGGTTAGATGAGATGAAACTTTTTACCGGAGGTCTCCGTATTTGCACCCCGCCGCGATCTTCCTCCGTGAACTTTCCCGGATTCTGCACATTCGGCCAACAGCAAAACACCGCACACATGCGCAGAAGTCGGGGAGCCCAAGAAATATAAAATCTTCTTGCTCCCAGCGACCAACGGTTGCCGAGAGCCTGGAGCAGTGACTTTGTTGAGCGGTTGCCGGTCACGTGATAAAAAGGTAGCGATCTATCTTTGGCCGGTCTCACATGACCAGATAGGAATTACGGATTTCACATGCGTCTGATCCGCGGTAAAACGCAGATCAATCGCATTGGATTACACAATTCCGCTCACATTAGCGGGTCGGAATTGCGTAATCCACTCGCAGAAAAGAGAACGCAGCAGGTTCTATTTTACCGCGGATATCCGCAACATAGAGCCCATTGTGCTCCATGGTCGCGGATATACCCGCAACCCATACGCAACTACTTTGCATACGGGCTGCGGGTACCCGCGTCATCGCTAAGCGACGGTGCGGGAAATACAAACAAAAAAAATTGTACTGCGCATGACCGCCTGTGTGAGTAGGCAGTTATGCGCAGTACATTACATGGCCGTACGCAGGGTCACGGCCGGCTCACAGCTGGGATCCACTGCGGGCCTCCGCAAGCCGATTCCACCTACGGCTGTGTGAGCCTGGCGTTATTCAGACCGTTACCTGTAATACGCAATTTACAAGAAGCCCCGGGAACGCTCGCCTTCCTGCAGTTCCAGGAGCACCTTGTTGAGCGTCTTCTGTGTGAGACCGCCGCACCTCATCAAGCTTACGGAGACTCACAGAGCGCCACTTTTTACACCCCCTACTGAGGTCATGAAATACCCCCAAAAGCATGAGAGGAGGGGGGATACACTGTTTTATTGCCCCATGTACCCATCCCAACCAGCCTCCGTAATTACCCCTGTCTTTGGAAATACTACACAGATCACATCATTACTTTTATCTAAGATCTGGGGAACGCCGAAAAGGGCGCGGAGTGTGTGTGTGTGTGTGTGGGGGGGGATTTTTTTAAGGTGTTAATTTTTATTCCGTACAAGTGGGTAATGGGACCTGGAATGTATTCAGTTGTGCCCTGCAATCCAACGGGTGTTCCCTCCATTACAGGCCTTGCCATGTGTCCTTTAAGTAGATTAGGGCCACAATGGGTATGTTTCTGAACTCTGGACAAACGGGGGTATCCATTTTGGGGTGAAGGTCTTCATTCCTATATACACTGTACAAAAAAAACAGTTTTTAAATTGACAAAATTGCCAAAAAAATGAAAATCGTAATTTTTTACTTCTGCTTTGCTAAGATTCATTCAAATACTGTGGGGTCAAAATACGAAGTACACCGCTAGATGAATTCGTTAAGGGGTCTAGTTTTCAAAATGGGGTCATTTTTGGGGTTTCTTTATTGTTTTAGATGCTCAATGGCTCTACAAGTGGGCAATAGGGCCTGGAATTTATTCCGGTGTACCCTGAAATCCAACGGGTGCTCCTTCCATTATAGGCCTAGCCATGTGTCCTTTAAGTAGATTAGGGCCACAAGGGGTATGTTTCTGAACACAGGACAAACAGGGGTATCCATTTTGGGGTGAAAGTCTTCATTCCTATGTGTGCTGTACAAAAAAAACAGTTTTTAAATTGATACAACTGCCAAAAAATGAAAATTGTGATTTTTTTTTTCTTACTGCTTTGCTTATATTTATTTAAAAATTGTAGAGTAAAAATACACAGTACACCCCTAGATAAATTCGTTAAGGGGTCTAGTTTTTAAAATGGGATCATTTGTTGGGGTTCTCTGTCGTTTTGGCCGCTCAAGGGCTCTACAAGTGGGCAATGGGGCCTAAATCACCTTCATGCTAAATTTCTGTTCTGAAAGCCACCGACTACTCCTTTCATTTTGTGCCCCGTTGTGCATCCAGACAAAAGAATAGGGCCACAATGGGTATGTCTCTGAACACGGGACAAACAGAGGTATCCATTTTGGGGTGCAAGTCTTCATTCATGTGTGTGCTGTACAAAA